>NC_091480.1:2473079-2808624 GCF_036971445.1 Narcine bancroftii
GCGGGGAATCAGAGGTGGGGAAAGAGTGGAGAAAGAGAGGCAGGGAAGGAGGCAAGGAAAGAGAGGCGGGGAAAGAGGCACGGAAAGAGAGGTGGGAAATCAGAGGCGGGGAATCTGAGGCGGGGAATCATAGGCTGGGAAAGAGATGTGGGAAAAGAGAGGCAGAGAAGGAGGCACAAAAATAGTGGCAGGGAAAGAGAGGCAGGGAATCAGAGGCGGGAAATCAGAGGTGGGGAATCAGAGGCGGGGAATCAGAGGCGGGGAATCAGAGGCTTGGACTCAGAGGAGGTGTATCAGAGGCGGAGAAAAGGCGGCGTGGAATCAGAGGTGGGGAATCAAGAGGGCAGAAATGAGGTGTGGGAAAAGAGAGGCAGAGAAGGAGGCATGAAAATAGTGGCAGGGAAAGAGAGGCAGGGAATCAGAGGCGGGGAATCAGAGGCGGGGAATCAGAGGCGGGGAATCAGAGGCGGGGAATCAGAGGCGGGGAATCAGAGGCGGGGAATCAGAGGCGGGGAATCAGAGGCGGGGAACCAGAGGCGGGGAACCAGAGGCGGGGAACCAGAGGCGGGGAACCAGAGGCGGGGAATCAGAGGCGGGGAATTAGAGGTGGGGAATCTGAGGTGGTGAATCAAAGGCTGAGTTTCAAAGGGGGTGAATCAGAGGGGGGAAATGGGATGTGGGAAAAGAGAAGCCGGGAAAGAGCCAGAGACTCTGAAGCAGGGAATCGGAGGCGGGGAAACAGAGGCAGGGAATCAGAGTCGGAGAAACGGAGGTGGGGAATCAGAAGCGGGGAATCAGAGGGCGGAAAAGAGATGTGGGGAAAGAGAGGCAGAGAAAGAGGCGTGGAAATAGACGCAGGGAAAGAGAGGCGGGGTATCAGATGTGGGGGATCCGAGGCGGGGAATCAGAGGTGAAAAAAGAGATTTGGAGAAAGAGGCAGGGAAAGAGGCAAGGAAAGGGAGGCGGGGAAAGAGGCACGGAAAGAGAGGTGGGAAATCAGAGGCGGGGAATCAGAGGCGGGGAATCAGAGTCGTGGTATCAGAAGCGGGGAATTTGAGGTGGAGAATCTGAGGCGGGGAATCAGAGGCGTGGAATCCGAGGCGGGGAATCAGAGGCAGGAAAAGAGATGTGCGGAAAGAGAGGCCGGGAAAGAGGAACGGAAAGAGAGGCGGGAAATCAGAGGCGAGGAATCAGAGGCGGGGAATCAGAGTCGTGGTATCAGAGGCAGGGAATCTGAGGCGGGGAATTAGAGGCTGGGAAAGAGATGTGGGAAAAGAGAGGCAGAGAATGAGGCACGAAAATAGTGGCAGGGAAAGAGAGGCAGGGAATCATAGGCGGGGAATCAGAGGCGGGGAATCAGAGGCGGGGAATCAGAGGCGGGGAATCAGAGGCGGGGAATCAGAGGCGGGGAATCAGAGGCGGGGAATCAGAGGCGGGGAATCAGAGGCGGGGAATCAGAGGCGGGGAATCAGAGGCGGGGAATCAGAGGCGGGGAATCAGAGGCGGGGAAGCAGAGGCGGGGAATCAGAGGCGGGGAATCAGAGGGGGGAATAGAGATGTGGGAAAAGAGAGGCGGCGAAAGGGAGGCGGGGAAAGTGTCAGAGACTCTGAAGCAGGGAATCGGAGTCGGAGAAATGGAGGCGGGGAATCAGAGGCGGGGAATCAGAGGCAGGGAATCAGAGGCGGGGAATCAGAGGCGGGGAATCAGAGGCGGGGAATCAGTGGGCGGAAATGAGATGTGGGAAAAGAGAGGCAGAGAAAGAGGCGTGGAAATAGACGCAGTGAAAGCGAGGAGGGGTATCAGATGCGGGGAATCCGAGGCGGGGAATCAGAGGCAGGAAAAGAGATGTGGGGAAAGAGAGGCCGGGAAAGAGGCACGGAAAGAGAGGCGGGAAATCAGAGGTGGGGAATCAGAGGCGGGGAATCAGAGGCAGGGAATCAGAGGCGGGGAATCAGAGGCGGGGAATCAGAGGGCGGAAAAGAGATGTGGGGAAAGAGAGGCAGAGAAAGAGGCGTGGAAATAGACGCAGGGAAAGAGAGGCAGGGTATCAGATGTGGGGGATCCGAGGCGGGGAATCAGAGGTGGGGAAAGAGATTTGGAGAAAGAGAGGCAGGGAAAGAGGCACGGAAAGAGAGGTGGGAAATGAGAGGCGGGGAATCAGAGGCGGGGAATCAGAGTCGTGGTATCAGAAGCGGGGAATTTGAGGTGGAGAATCTGAGGCGGGGAATCAGAGGCGTGGAATCCGAGGCGTGGAATCAGAGGCAGGAAAAGAGATGTGGGGAAAGAGAGGCCGGGAAAGAGGCACGGAAAGAGAGGCGGGAAATCAGAGGCGAGGAATCAGAGGCGGGGAATCAGAGGCGTGGAATCAGAGGCGTGGAATCTAAGGTGGGGAATCGGAGTCGGGGAATCAGAGTCGTGGAATCAGAGGCGGGGAATCAGAGTCGGGGAATCAGAGGAGGGGAATCAGAGGCGGGGAATCAGAGGCGGGGAATCCGAGGCGGGGAATCAGAGGCAGGAAAAGAGATGTGGGGAAAGAGAGTCCGGGAGAGAGGCACGGAAAGAGAGGCGGGAAATCAGAGGTGGGGAATCAGAGGCGGGGAATCAGAGGCAGGGAATCAGAGGCGGGGAATCAGAGGCGGGGAATCAGAGGACGGAAAAGAGATGTGGGGAAAGAGAGGCAGAGAAAGAGAGGCGGGGTATCAGATGTGTGCAATCCGAGGCAAGGAATCAGAGGCGGGGAATCAGAGGCGGGGAATCAGAGGCGTGGAATCAGAGGCGGGGAATCTAAGGTGGGGAATCGGAGTCGGGGAATCAGAGTCGTGGAATCAGAGGCGGGGAATCAGAGGAGGAGAATCAGAGGAGGAGAATCAGAGGCGGGGAATCAGAGTCGGGGAATCAGAGGAGGGGAATCAGAGGCGGGGAATCAGAGGCGGGGAATCAGAGGCGGGGAATCAGAGGCGGGGAATCAGAGGCGGGGAATCAGAGGTGGGGAATCAGAGGGCAGAAAAGAGATGTGGGGAAAGAGAGGCAGAGAAAGAGGCGTGGAAATAGACGCAGTGAAAGAGAGGAGGGGTATCAGATGCGGGGAATCCGAGGCGGGGAATCAGAGGCAGGAAAAGAGATGTGGGGAAAGAGAGGCCGGGAAAGAGGCACGGAAAGAGAGGTGGGAAATCAGAGGTGGGGAATCAGAGGCGGGGAATCAGAGGCAGGGAATCAGAGGCTTGGACTCAGAGGAGGTGTATCAGAGGCGGAGAAAAGGCGGCGTGGAATCAGAGGTGGGGAATCAGAGGGCGGAAATGAGATGTGGGAAAAGAGAGGCAGAGAAGGAGGCACGAAAATAGAGGCAGGGAAAGAGAGGCAGGGAATCAGAGGCGGGGAATCAGAGGCGGGAAATCAGAGGCGGGGAATCAGAGGGCGGAAAAGAGATGTGGGGAAAGAGAGGCAGAGAAAGAGGCGTGGAAATAGACGCAGGGAAAGAGAGGCGGGGTATCAGATGTGGGGGATCCGAGGCGGGGAATCAGAGGTGGGGAAAGAGATGTGGAGAAAGAGAGGCAGGGAAAGAGGCAAGGAAAGAGAGGCGGGGAAAGAGGCACGGAAAGAGAGGTGGGAAATGAGAGGCAGAGAATGAGGCACGAAAATAGTGGCAGGGAAAGAGAGGCAGGGAATCAGAGGCGGGGAATCAGAGGCGGGGAATCAGAGGCGGGGAATCAGAGGCGGGGAATCAGAGGCGGGGAATCAGAGGCGGGGAAACAGAGGCAGGGAATCAGAGTCGGAGAAACGGAGGTGGGGAATCAGAAGCGGGGAATCAGAGGGCGGAAAAGAGATGTGGGGAAAGAGAGGCAGAGAAAGAGGCGTGGAAATAGACGCAGGGAAAGAGAGGCGGGGTATCAGATGTGGGGGATCCGAGGCGGGGAATCAGAGGTGAAAAAAGAGATTTGGAGAAAGAGGCAGGGAAAGAGGCAAGGAAAGGGAGGCGGGGAAAGAGGCACGGAAAGAGAGGTGGGAAATCAGAGGCGGGGAATCAGAGGCGGGGAATCAGAGTCGTGGTATCAGAAGCGGGGAATTTGAGGTGGAGAATCTGAGGCGGGGAATCAGAGGCGTGGAATCCGAGGCGGGGAATCAGAGGCAGGAAAAGAGATGTGCGGAAAGAGAGGCCGGGAAAGAGGAACGGAAAGAGAGGCGGGAAATCAGAGGCGAGGAATCAGAGGCGGGGAATCAGAGTCGTGGTATCAGAGGCAGGGAATCTGAGGCGGGGAATTAGAGGCTGGGAAAGAGATGTGGGAAAAGAGAGGCAGAGAATGAGGCACGAAAATAGTGGCAGGGAAAGAGAGGCAGGGAATCATAGGCGGGGAATCAGAGGCGGGGAATCAGAGGCGGGGAATCAGAGGCGGGGAATCAGAGGCGGGGAATCAGAGGCGGGGAATCAGAGGCGGGGAATCAGAGGCGGGGAATCAGAGGCGGGGAATCAGAGGCGGGGAATCAGAGGCGGGGAATCAGAGGCGGGGAATCAGAGGCGGGGAAGCAGAGGCGGGGAATCAGAGGCGGGGAATCAGAGGGGGGAATAGAGATGTGGGAAAAGAGAGGCGGCGAAAGGGAGGCGGGGAAAGTGTCAGAGACTCTGAAGCAGGGAATCGGAGTCGGAGAAATGGAGGCGGGGAATCAGAGGCGGGGAATCAGAGGCAGGGAATCAGAGGCGGGGAATCAGAGGCGGGGAATCAGAGGCGGGGAATCAGTGGGCGGAAATGAGATGTGGGAAAAGAGAGGCAGAGAAAGAGGCGTGGAAATAGACGCAGTGAAAGCGAGGAGGGGTATCAGATGCGGGGAATCCGAGGCGGGGAATCAGAGGCAGGAAAAGAGATGTGGGGAAAGAGAGGCCGGGAAAGAGGCACGGAAAGAGAGGCGGGAAATCAGAGGTGGGGAATCAGAGGCGGGGAATCAGAGGCAGGGAATCAGAGGCGGGGAATCAGAGGCGGGGAATCAGAGGGCGGAAAAGAGATGTGGGGAAAGAGAGGCAGAGAAAGAGGCGTGGAAATAGACGCAGGGAAAGAGAGGCAGGGTATCAGATGTGGGGGATCCGAGGCGGGGAATCAGAGGTGGGGAAAGAGATTTGGAGAAAGAGAGGCAGGGAAAGAGGCACGGAAAGAGAGGTGGGAAATGAGAGGCGGGGAATCAGAGGCGGGGAATCAGAGTCGTGGTATCAGAAGCGGGGAATTTGAGGTGGAGAATCTGAGGCGGGGAATCAGAGGCGTGGAATCCGAGGCGTGGAATCAGAGGCAGGAAAAGAGATGTGGGGAAAGAGAGGCCGGGAAAGAGGCACGGAAAGAGAGGCGGGAAATCAGAGGCGAGGAATCAGAGGCGGGGAATCAGAGGCGTGGAATCAGAGGCGTGGAATCTAAGGTGGGGAATCGGAGTCGGGGAATCAGAGTCGTGGAATCAGAGGCGGGGAATCAGAGTCGGGGAATCAGAGGAGGGGAATCAGAGGCGGGGAATCAGAGGCGGGGAATCCGAGGCGGGGAATCAGAGGCAGGAAAAGAGATGTGGGGAAAGAGAGTCCGGGAGAGAGGCACGGAAAGAGAGGCGGGAAATCAGAGGTGGGGAATCAGAGGCGGGGAATCAGAGGCAGGGAATCAGAGGCGGGGAATCAGAGGCGGGGAATCAGAGGACGGAAAAGAGATGTGGGGAAAGAGAGGCAGAGAAAGAGAGGCGGGGTATCAGATGTGTGCAATCCGAGGCAAGGAATCAGAGGCGGGGAATCAGAGGCGGGGAATCAGAGGCGTGGAATCAGAGGCGGGGAATCTAAGGTGGGGAATCGGAGTCGGGGAATCAGAGTCGTGGAATCAGAGGCGGGGAATCAGAGGAGGAGAATCAGAGGAGGAGAATCAGAGGCGGGGAATCAGAGTCGGGGAATCAGAGGAGGGGAATCAGAGGCGGGGAATCAGAGGCGGGGAATCAGAGGCGGGGAATCAGAGGCGGGGAATCAGAGGCGGGGAATCAGAGGTGGGGAATCAGAGGGCAGAAAAGAGATGTGGGGAAAGAGAGGCAGAGAAAGAGGCGTGGAAATAGACGCAGTGAAAGAGAGGAGGGGTATCAGATGCGGGGAATCCGAGGCGGGGAATCAGAGGCAGGAAAAGAGATGTGGGGAAAGAGAGGCCGGGAAAGAGGCACGGAAAGAGAGGTGGGAAATCAGAGGTGGGGAATCAGAGGCGGGGAATCAGAGGCAGGGAATCAGAGGCTTGGACTCAGAGGAGGTGTATCAGAGGCGGAGAAAAGGCGGCGTGGAATCAGAGGTGGGGAATCAGAGGGCGGAAATGAGATGTGGGAAAAGAGAGGCAGAGAAGGAGGCACGAAAATAGAGGCAGGGAAAGAGAGGCAGGGAATCAGAGGCGGGGAATCAGAGGCGGGAAATCAGAGGCGGGGAATCAGAGGGCGGAAAAGAGATGTGGGGAAAGAGAGGCAGAGAAAGAGGCGTGGAAATAGACGCAGGGAAAGAGAGGCGGGGTATCAGATGTGGGGGATCCGAGGCGGGGAATCAGAGGTGGGGAAAGAGATGTGGAGAAAGAGAGGCAGGGAAAGAGGCAAGGAAAGAGAGGCGGGGAAAGAGGCACGGAAAGAGAGGTGGGAAATGAGAGGCAGAGAATGAGGCACGAAAATAGTGGCAGGGAAAGAGAGGCAGGGAATCAGAGGCGGGGAATCAGAGGCGGGGAATCAGAGGCGGGGAATCAGAGGCGGGGAATCAGAGGCGGGGAATCAGAGGCGGGGAATCAGAGGGGGGAATAGAGATGTGGGAAAAGAGAGGCGGCGAAAGGGAGGCGGGGAAAGAGTCAGAGACTCTGAAGCAGGGAATCGGAGTCGGAGAAATGGAGGCGGGGAATCAGAGGCAGGGAATCAGAGGCGGAGAATCAGAGGCGGGGAATCAGAGGCGGGGAATCAGAGGCGGGGAATCAGAGGCGGGGAATCAGAGGCGGGGAATCAGAGTCGTGGTTTCAGAGGCGGGGAACCAGAGGCGGGGAATCAGAGGCTGAAATTAAAAGAGGGTGAACCAGAGGGGGGAAAAGAGATGTGGGGAAAGAAGGGCAGGGAAAGAGCCAGGGAAAGAGCCAGGGACTCTGAAGCAGGGAATCGGAGGCAGGGAATCGGTGGCAGGGAAACAGAGGAAGGGAATCAGAGTCGGAGAAATGGAGGCGGGGAATCAGAAGCGGGGAATCAGAAGCGGGGAATCAGAGGACGGAAATGAGATGTGGGAAAAGAGAGGCAGAGAAAGAGGCGTGGAAATAGACGCAGTGAAAGCGAGGAGGGGTATCAGATGCGGGGAATCAGAGGCGGGGAATCAGAGTCGTGGTTTCAGAGGCGGGGAACCAGAGGCGGGGAATCAGAGGCTGAAATTAAAAGAGGGTGAACCAGAGGGGGGAAAAGAGATGTGGGGAAAGAAGGGCAGGGAAAGAGCCAGGGAAAGAGCCAGGGACTCTGAAGCAGGGAATCGGAGGCAGGGAATCGGTGGCAGGGAAACAGAGGAAGGGAATCAGAGTCGGAGAAATGGAGGCGGGGAATCAGAAGCGGGGAATCAGAAGCGGGGAATCAGAGGACGGAAAAGAGATGTGGCGAAAGAGAGGCAGAGAAAGAGAGGCGGGTTATCAGATGTGTGCAATCCGAGGCAAGGAATCAGAGGCGTGGAATCAGAGGCGTGGAATCTAAGGTGGGGAATCGGAGTCGGGGAATCGGAGTCGGGGAATCAGAGTCGTGGAATCAGAGGCGGGGAATCAGAGTCGGGGAATCAGAGGAGGGGAATCAGAGGCGGGGAATCAGAGGCGGGGAATCAGAGGCGGGGAATCAGAAGCGGGGAATCAGAGGCGGGGTATCAGAGGCGGGGTATCAGAGGCGGGGTATCAGAGGCAGAGGAACGGAGGCGTGGAATCAGAGGTTGGGAATCAGAGGGCAGAAAAGAGATGTGGGGAAAGAGAGGCAGAGAAAGAGGCGTGGAAATAGACGCAGTGAAAGAGAGGAGGGGTATCAGATGCGGGGAATCCGAGGCGGGGAATCAGAGGCAGGAAAAGAGATGTGGGGAAAGAGAGTCCGGGAGAGAGGCACGGAAAGAGAGGCGGGAAATCAGAGGTGGGGAATCAGAGGCGGGGAATCAGAGGCGGGGAATCAGAGGCTTGGACTCAGAGGAGGTGTATCAGAGGCAGAGAAAAGGCGGCGTGGAATCAGAGGGCGGAAATGCGATGTGGGAAAAGAGAGGCAGAGAAGGAGGCACGAAAATAGTGGCAGGGAAAGAGAGGCAGGGAATCAGAGGCGGTGAATCAGAGGCGGGGAATCAGAGGCGGGGAATCAGAGGCGGGGAATCAGATGCAGGGAATCAGATGCGGGGCATCAGAGGCGCGGTATCAGAGGCGGGGAATCAGAGGCGGGGAATCAGAGGCGGGGAATCAGAAGTGGGGAATCAGAGGTAGGGAATCAGAGGAGGGGAATCAGAGGCAGGGAATCAGATGTGCGGAATCGGAGATGGGGAATCAGAGGCAGGGAATCAGAGGCGGGGATTCAGAGGCGGGGAATCAGAGGCCGGGAATCAGATATGGGGAAACAGAGGTGGGGAATCAGAGGCGGGGAAACAGAGGCGGGGATTCAGATATGGGGAATCAGAGGTGGGGAATCAGAGGTTGGGAATCAGAGGCAGGGAATCAGAGGCTTGGAATCAGATGCAGGGAATCAGATGCGGGGAATCAGAGGCGGGGAATCAGAGCTGGGGAAACAGAGGTGGGGAATCTGAGTTGGGGAATCAGAGGCGGGGACTTAGATATTGGGAAACAGAGGCGGGGAATCAGAGGCAGGGAATCAGATGTGCGGAATCAGAGATGGGGAATCAGAGGCAGGGAATCAGAATCAGAAGCAGGGAATCAGAGGCCGGGAATCAGAGGCCTGAATCAGATGCCGGGAATAAGAGGCCGGGAATCAGAGGTGGGGAATCAGAGTCCGGGAATCAGAGGCGGGGAAAGAGAGGCGGGGAATCAGAGGTGGGGAAAGAGATGTGGAGAAAGAGAGGCAGGGAAAGAGGCACGAAAATAGTGGCAGGGAAAGAGAGGCAGGGAATCAGAGGCAGGGAATCAGAGGCGGGGAATCAGAGGCGGGGAATCAGAGGCGGAGAATCAGAGGCGGGGAATCAGAGGTGGGGAATCAGAGGCGGGGAAAGAGATGTGGGAAAAGAGAGGCAGAGAAAGAGGCGTGGAATAGACGCAGTGAAAGCGAGGAGGGGTATCAGATGCGGGGAATCCGAGGCGGGGAATCAGAGGCAGGAAAAGAGATGTGGGGAAAGAGAGGCCGGGAAAGAGGCACGGAAAGAGAGGCGGGAAATCAGAGGTGGGGAATCAGAGGCGGGGAATCAGAGGCAGGGAATCAGAGGGCGGAAAAGAGATGTGGGGAAAGAGAGGCAAAGAAAGAGGCGTGGAAATAGACGCAGGGAAAGAGAGGCAGGGTATCAGATGTGGGGGATCCGAGGCGGGGAATCAGAGGCGGGGAATCAGAGGCGGGGAATCAGAGGCGGGGAATCAGATGCAGGGAATCAGATGCGGGGCATCAGAGGCGCGGTATCAGAGGCGGGGAATCAGAGGCGGGGAATCAGAAGTGGGGAATCAGAGGCGGGGAATCAGAGGCGGGGAATCAGAGGCAGGGAATCAGATGCAGGGAATCAGATGCGGGGCATCAGAGGCGCGGTATCAGAGGCGGGGAATCAGAGGCGGGGAATCAGAGGCGGGGATTCAGAGGCGGGGAATCAGAGGCCGGGAATCATATATGGGGAAAGAGAGGTGGGGAATCAGAGGCGGGGAAACAGAGGCGGGGATTCAGATATGGGGAATCAGAGGTGGGGAATCAGAGGTTGGGAATCAGAGGCAGGGAATCAGAGGCTTGGAATCAGATGCAGGGAATCAGATGCGGGGAATCAGAGGCGGGGAATCAGAGCTGGGGAAACAGAGGTGGGGAATCTGAGTTGGGGAATCAGCGGCGGGGACTTAGATATTGGGAAACAGAGGCGGGGAATCAGAGGCAGGGAATCAGATGTGCGGAATCAGAGATGGGGAATCAGAGGCAGGGAATCAGAATCAGAAGCAGGGAATCAGAGGCCGGGAATCAGAGGCCTGAATCAGATGCCGGGAATAAGAGGCCGGGAATCAGAGGTGGGGAATCAGAGTCCGGGAATCAGAGGCGGGGAAACAGAGGCGGGGAATCAGAGGTGGGGAAAGAGATGTGGAGAAAGAGAGGCAGGGAAAGAGGCACGGAAAGAGAGGTGGGAAATGAGAGGCGGGGAATCAGAGTCGTATTATCTGAGGTGGGGAATCTGAGGCGGGGAATCAGAGGCGGGGAAAGAGATGTGGGAAAAGAGAGGCAGAGAATGAGGCACGAAAATAGTGGCAGGGAAAGAGAGGCGGGGAATCAGAGGCGGGGAATCAGAGGCGGGGAATCAGAGGCGGGGAATCAGAGGCGGAGAATCAGAGGCGGAGAATCAGAGGCGGGGAATCAGAGGCGGGGAAAGAGATGTGGGAAAAGAGAGGCAGAGAAAGAGGCGTGGAATAGACGCAGTGAAAGCGAGGAGGGGTATCAGATGCGGGGAATCCGAGGCGGGGAATCAGAGGCAGGAAAAGAGATGTGGGGAAAGAGAGGCCGGGAAAGAGGCACGGAAAGAGAGGCGGGAAATCAGAGGTGGGGAATCAGAGGCGGGGAATCAGAGGCAGGGAATCAGAGGCGGGGAATCAGAGGCGGGGAATCAGAGGGCGGAAAAGAGATGTGGGGAAAGAGAGGCAAAGAAAGAGGCGTGGAAATAGACGCAGGGAAAGAGAGGCAGGGTATCAGATGTGGGGGATCCGAGGCGGGGAATCAGAGGTGGGGAAAGAGATGTGGAGAAAGAGAGGCAGGGAAAGAGGCAAGGAAAGAGAGGCGGGGAAAGAGGCACGGAAAGAGAGGTGGGAAATGAGAGGCGGGGAATCAGAGGCGGGGAATCGGAGTCGTGGTATCAGAAGCGGGGAATTTGAGGTGGAGAATCTGAGGCGGGGAATCAGAGGCGTGGAATCCGAGGCGGGGAATCAGAGGCAGGAAAAGAGATGTGGGGAAAGAGAGGCCGGGAAAGAGGCACGGAAAGAGAGGCGGGGTATCAGATGTGGGGAATCCGAGGCGGGGAATCAGAGGCGGGGAAAGAGATGTGGGGAAAGAGAGGCAGGGAAAGAGGCGCGGAAATAGACGCAGGGAAAGAGAGGCGGGGTATCAGATGTGGGGAATCTGAAGTGGAAAATCTGAGGCGGGGAATCGGAGGCAGGGAATCAGAGGCGGGGAAAGAGATGTGGGAAAAGAGAGGCAGGGAAAGAGGCAAGGAAATAGAGGTGGGGAATCAGAGGCAGGGAATCAGAGGCGGAGATCCAGAGGCAGGGAATCTGAGGCGGCGAATCTGAGGCAGGGAATCAGAGGCGTGGAATCAGAGGGGGGAATAGAGATGTGGGAAAAGAGAGGCGGCGAAAGGGAGGCGGGGAAAGAGTCAGAGACTCTGAAACAGGGAATCTGAATCGGGGAATCAGAGTCGGGGAATCAGAGTCGGGGAATCAGTGTCAGGGAATCAGAGTCGGGGAATCAGAGGTGGGGAATCAGAGGCGGGGAATCAGAGTCAGGGAATCAGAGGCAGGGAATCAGAGGCGGGGAATCAGAGGCGGGGAATCAGAGGCGGGGAAAGAGATGTGGGAAAAGAGAGGCAGGGAAAGAGGCGCGGAAATAGACGCAGGGAAAGAGAGGCGGGGTATCAGATGTGGGGAATCCGAGGCGGGGAATCAGAGGCGGGGAAAGAGATGTGGGGAAAGAGAGGCAGGGAAAGAGGCGCGGAAATAGACGCAGGGAAAGAGAGGCGGGGTATCAGATGTGGGGAATCTGAAGTGGAAAATCTGAGGCGGGGAATCAGAGGCGTGGAATCCGAGGCGGGGCATCAGAGGCAGGAAAAGAGATGTGGGGAAAGAGATGTGGGAAAAGAGAGGCAGAGAAGGAGGCACGAAAATAGTGGCAGGGAATCAGAGGCGGGGAATCAGAGGCGGGGAATCAGAGGCGGGGAATCAGAGGCGGGGAATCAGAGGCGGGGAATCAGAGGCGGGGAATCAGAGGCGGGGAATCAGAGGCGGGCAATCAGAGGCGGGAAATCAGAGGCGGGCAATCAGAGGCGGGGAATCAGAGGCGGGGAAGCAGAGGCGGGGAAGCAGAGGCGGGGAATCAGAGTCGGGGAATCAGAGGCGGGGAATTTGAGGTGGGGATTCTGAGGTGGGAAATCAGAGGCTGAGATTGAAAGGGGGAGAATCAGAAGGGGGAAAAGAAATGTGGGGAAAGAGAGGCAGGGAAAGAGGCGCGGAAATAGACGCAGGGAAAGAGAGGCGGAGTATCAGATGTGGGGAATTCAAGGCGGGGAATCAGAGGCGGGGAAAGAGATGTGGGGAAAGAGATGTGGGGAAAGAGAGGCAGGGAAAGAGGCAAGGAAATAGAGGTGGGGAATCAGAGGCAGGGAATCAGAGGCGGAGATCCAGAGGCAGGGAATCTGAGGCGGGGAATCGGAGTCGGGGAATCAGAGGCGGGGAATCAGAGTCGGGGAATCAGTGTCAGGGAATCAGAGTCGGGGAATCAGAGGCGGGGAATCAGAGTCGGGGAATCAGTGTCAGGGAATCAGAGTCGGGGAATCAGTGTCAGGGAATCAGAGGCGGGGAATCAGAGGCGGGGAATCAGAGGCGGGGAATCAGAGGCAGGGAATCAGAGTCGGGGAATCAGAGGCAGGGAATCAGAGGCAGGGAATCAGAGGCGGGGAATCAGAGGCGGGGAAAGAGATGTGGGAAAAGAGAGGCAGAGAAAGAGGCGTGGAAATAGACGCAGTGAAATCGAGGAGGGGTATCAGATGCGGGGAATCCGAGGCGGGGAATCAGAGGCAGGAAAAGAGATGTGGGGAAAGAGAGGCCGGGAAAGAGGCACGGAAAGAGAGGCGGGTAATCAGAGGTGGGGAATCAGAGGCGGGGAATCAGAGGGCGGAAAAGAGATGTGGGGAAAGAGAGGCAGGGAAAGAGGCGCGGAAATAGACGCAGGGAAAGAGAGGCAGGGTATCAGATGTGGGGGATCCGAGGCGGGGAATCAGAGGTGGGGAAAGAGATGTGGAGAAAGAGAGGCAGGGAAAGAGGCACGGAAAGAGAGGTGGGAAATGAGAGGCGGGGAATCAGAGGCGGGGAATCAGAGTCGTGGTATCAGAAGCGGGGAATTTGAGGTGGAGAATCTGAGGCGGGGAATCAGAGGCGTGGAATCCGAGGCGGGGAATCAGAAGCAGGAAAAGAGATGTGGGGAAAGAGAGGCCGGGAAAGAGGCACGGAAAGAGAGGCGGGAAATCAGAGGCGAGGAATCAGAGGCGGGGAATCAGAGTCGTGGTTTCAGAGGCGGGGAATCAGAGGCGGGGAATCAGAGTCATGGTATCAGAGGCGGGGAATCAGAGGCGGGGAAAGAGATGTGGGAAAAGAGAGGCGGGGAAAGAGGCGCGGAAATAGACGCAGGGAAAGAGAGGCGGGGTATCAGATGTGGGGAATCCGAGGCGGGGAATCAGAGGCGGGGAAAGAGATGTGGGGAAAGAGAGGCAGGGAAAGAGGCGCGGAAATAGACGCAGGGAAAGAGAGGCGGGGTATCAGATGTGGGGAATCTGAGGTGGAAAATCTGAGGCGGGGAATCAGAGGCGTGGAATCCGAGGCGGGGCATCAGAGGCAGGAAAAGAGATGTGGGGAAAGAGAGGCCGGGAAAGAGGCACGGAAAGAGAGGCAGGAAATCAGAGGCGGTGAATCAGAGGCGGGGAATCAGAGGCGGGGAATCAGAGTCGTATTATCTGAGGCGGGGAATCGGAGGCAGGGAAACAGAGGCGGGGAAAGAGAAGTGGGAAAAGAGAGGCAGAGAAGGAGGCACAAAAATAGTGGCAGGGAAAGAGAGGCGGGGAATCAGGGGCGGGGAATGAGAGGCGGGGAATCAGAGGCGTGGAATCAGAGGCGGGGAATCAGAGTCATGGTATCAGAGGCGGGGAATCTGAGGCGGGGAATCAGAGGCGGGGAAAGAGATGTGGGAAAAGAGAGGCAGGGAAATAGGCGCGGAAATAGACGCAGGGAAAGAGAGGCGGGGTATCAGATGTGGGGAATCCGAGGCGGGGAATCAGAGGCGGGGAAAGAGATGTGGGGTAAGAGAGGCAGGGAAAGAGGCGCGGAAATAGACGCAGGGAAAGAGAGGCGGGGTATCAGATGTGGGGAATCTGAGGTGGAAAATCTGAGGCGGGGAATCAGAGGCGTGGAATCCGAGGCGGGGCATCAGAGGCAGGAAAAGAGATGTGGGGAAAGAGAGGCCGGGAAAGAGGCACGGAAAGAGAGGCAGGAAATCAGAGGCGGTGAATCAGAGGCGGGGAATCAGAGGCGGGGAATCAGAGGCGGGGAATCAGAGTCGTATTATCTGAGGCGGGGAATCGGAGGCAGGGAATCAGAGGCGGGGAAAGAGATGTGGGAAAAGAGAGGCAGAGAAGGAGGCACGAAAATAGTGGCAGGGAAAGAGAGGCAGGGAATCAGAGGCGGGGAATCAGAGGCGGGGAATCAGAGGCGGGGAATCAGAGGCGGGGAATCAGAGGCGGGAAATCAGAGGCGGGCAATCAGAGGCGGGGAAGCAGAGGCGGGGAAGCAGAGGCGGGGAATCAGAGGCGGGGAATTTGAGGTGGGGATTCTGAGGTGGGAAATCAGAGGCTGAGATTGAAAGGGGGAGAATCAGAAGGGGGAAAAGAAATGTGGGGAAAGAGAGGCATGGAAAGAGCCAGGGACTCTGAAGCAGGGAATCGGAGTCGGGGAATCAGAGTCGGGGAATCAGAGTCGGGGAATCAGTGTCGGGGAATCAGTGTCGGGGAATCAGAGTCGGGGAATCAGAGTCGGGGAATCAGAGGCGGGGAATCAGAGTCGGGGAATCAGAGGCGGAGAATCAGAGGCGGGGAATCAGAGGCGGGGAATCAGTGGGCGGAAATGAGATGTGGGAAAAGAGAGGCAGAGAAAGAGGCACGAAAATAGTGGCAGGGAAAGAGAGGCGGGGAATCAGAGGCGGGAAACCACAGGCGGGGAATCAGAGGCTGAAATTAAAAGGGGGTGAATCAGAGGGGGGAAAAGAGATGTGGGGAAAGAAGGGCAGGGAAAGAGCCAGGGAAAGAGCCAGGGACTCTGAAGCAGGGAATCGGAGGCAGGGAAACAGAGGAAGGGAATCAGAGTGGGAGAAATGGAGGCGGGGAATCAGAGGCGGGGATTCAGAGGCGGGGAAGCAGAGGCGGGGAATCAGAGGCGGGGAATCTGAGGTGGGGATTCTGAGGCAGGGAATCTGAGGTGGGGAATCTGAGGTGGGGAATCCGAGGCTGAGATTGAAAGGGAGAGAATCAGAAGGGGGAAAAGATATGTAGGGAAAGAGAGGCATGGAAAGAGCCAGGGACTCTGAAGCAGGGAATCGGAGGCAGGGAAACAGAGTCGGAGAACGGAGGCGGGGAATCAGAAGCGGGGAATCAGAGGGCGGAAAAGAGATGTGGGGAAAGAGAGGCAGGGAAAGAGGCGCGGAAATAGACGCAGGGAAAGAGAGGCAGGGTATCAGATGTGGGGGATCCGAGGCGGGGAATCAGAGGTGGGGAAAGAGATGTGGAGAAAGAGAGGCAGGGAAAGAGGCAAGGAAAGAGAGGCGGGGAAAGAGGCACGGAAAGAGAGGTGGGAAATGAGAGGCGGGGAATCAGAGTCGTATTATCTGAGGTGGGGAATCTGAGGCGGGGAAAGAGATGTGGGAAAAGAGAGGCAGAGAATGAGGCACGAAAATAGTGGCAGGGAAAGAGAGGCAGGGAATCAGAGGCGGGGAATCAGAGGCGGGGAATCAGAGGCGGGGAATCAGAGGCGGGGAATCAGAGGCGGGGAATCAGAGGAGGGGAATCAGAGGCGGGGAAGCAGAGGCGGGGAATCAGAGGCGGGGAATCAGAGGGGGGAATAGAGATGTGGGAAAAGAGAGGCGGCGAAAGGGAGGCGGGGAAAGAGTGAGAGAATCTGAAGCAGGGAATCGGAGTCGGAGAAATGGAGGCGGGGAATCAGAGGCGGGGAATCAGAGGCGGGGAATCAGAGGCGGGGAATCAGAGGCGGGGAATCAGAGGCGGGGAATCAGAGGCGGGGAATCAGAGGCGGGGAATCAGAGGGCGGAAAAGAGATGTGGGGAAAGAGAGGCAGAGAAAGAGGCGTGGAAATAGACGCAGGGAAAGAGAGGCAGGGTATCAGATGTGGGGGATCCGAGGCGGGGAATCAGAGGTGGGGAAAGAGATGTGGAGAAAGAGAGGCAGGGAAAGAGGCAAGGAAAGAGAGGCGGGGAAAGAGGCACGGAAAGAGAGGTGGGAAATGAGAGGCGTGGAATCCGAGGCGGGGAATCAGAGGCAGGAAAAGAGATGTGGGAAAAGACAGGCAGGGAAAGAGGCGCGGAAATAGACGCAGGGAAAGAGAGGCGGGGTATCAGATGTGGGGAATCTGAAGTGGAAAATCTGAGGCGGGGAATCAGAGGCGTGGAATCCGAGGCGGGGCATCAGAGGCAGGAAAAGAGATGTGGGGAAAGAGAGGCCGGGAAAGAGGCACGGAAAGAGAGGCAGGAAATCAGAGGCGGTGAATCACAGGCGGGGAATCAGAGGCGGGGAATCAGAGTCGTATTATCTGAGGCGGGGAATCGGAGGCAGGGAATCAGAGGCGGGGAATTTGAGGTGGGGATTCTGAGGTGGGAAATCAGAGGCTGAGATTGAAAGGGGGAGAATCAGAAGGGGGAAAAGAAATGTGGGGAAAGAGAGGCATGGAAAGAGCCAGGGACTCTGAAGCAGGGAATCGGAGGCAGGGAAACAGAGTCGGAGAAACGGAGGCGGGGAATCAGAAGCGGGGAATCAGAGGGTGGAAAAGAGATGTGGGGAAAGAGAGGCAGGGAAAGAGGCGCGGAAATAGACGCAGGGAAAGAGAGGCGGAGTATCAGATGTGGGGGATCCGAGGCGGGGAATCAGAGGTGGGGAAAGAGATGTGGAGAAAGAGAGGCAGGGAAAGAGGCAAGGAAATAGAGGTGGGGAATCAGAGGCAGGGAATCAGAGGCGGAGATCCAGAGGCAGGGAATCTGAGGCGGGGAATCTGAGGCGGGGAATCTGAGGCGGGGAATCAGAGGCGTGGAATCAGAGGGGGGAATAGAGATGTGGGAAAAGAGAGGCGGCGAAAGGGAGGCGGGGAAAGAGTCAGAGACTCTGAAACAGGGAATCGGAGTCGGGGAATCAGAGTCGGGGAATCAGAGTCGGGGAATCAGAGTCGGGGAATCAGTGTCAGGGAATCAGAGTCGGGGAATCAGAGGTGGGGAATCAGAGGCGGGGAATCAGAGGCGGAGAATCAGAGGCGGGGAATCAGAGGCGGGGAATCAGTGGGCGGAAATGAGATGTGGGAAAAGAGAGGCAGAGAAAGAGGCACGAAAATAGTGGCAGGGAAAGAGAGGCGGGGAATCAGAGGCGGGGAACCACAGGCGGGGAATCAGAGGCTGAAATTAAAAGGTGGTGAATCAGAGGGGGGAAAAGAGATGTGGGGAAAGAAGGGCAGGGAAAGAGCCAGGGACTCTGAAGCAGGGAATCGGAGGCAGGGAATCGGAGGCAGGAAAACAGAGGAAGGGAATCAGAGTCGGAGAAATGGAGGCGGGGAATCAGAAGCGGGGAATCAGAAGCGGGGAATCAGAGGACGGAAAAGAGATGTGGCGAAAGAGAGGCAGAGAAAGAGAGGCGGGTTATCAGATGTGTGCAATCCGAGGCAAGGAATCAGAGGCGTGGAATCAGAGGCGTGGAATCTAAGGTGGGGAATCGGAGTCGGGGAATCAGAGTCGTTGAATCAGAGGCGGGGAATCAGAGGCGGGGAATCAGAGGCGGGGAATCAGAGGCGGGGAATCAGAGGCGGGGAATCAGAGGCGGGGAATCAGAGGCGGGGTATCAGAGGCGGGGTATAAGAGGCGGGGTATCAGAGGAAGAGGAACGGAGGCGTGGAATCAGAGGTGGGGAATCAGAGGGCAGAAAAGAGATGTGGGGAAAGAGAGGCAGAGAAAGAGGCGTGGAAATAGACGCAGTGAAAGAGAGGCGGGGTATCAGATGTGGGGGATCCGAGGCGGGGAATCAGAGGTGGGGAAAGAGATGTGGAGAAAGAGAGGCAGGGAAAGAGGCAAGGAAAGAGAGGCGGGGAAAGAGGCACGGAAAGAGAGGTGGGAAATGAGAGGCGGGGAATCAGAGTCGTATTATCTGAGGTGGGGAATCTGAGGCGGGGAATCAGAGGCGGGGAAAGAGATGTGGGAAAAGAGAGGCAGAGAATGAGGCACGAAAATAGTGGCAGGGAAAGAGAGGCAGGGAATCAGAGGCGGGGAATCAGAGGCGGGGAATCAGAGGCGGGGAATCAGAGGCGGGGAATCAGAGGCGGGGAATCAGAGGCGGGGAATCAGAGGCGGGGAATCAGAGGGGGGAATAGAGATGTGGGAAAAGAGAGGCGGCGAAAGGGAGGCGGGGAAAGAGTCAGAGACTCTGAAGCAGGGAATCGGAGTCGGAGAAATGGAGGCGGGGAATCAGAGGCGGGGAATCAGAGGCAGGGAATCAGAGGCAGGGAATCAGAGGCGGAGAATCAGAGGCGGGGAATCAGAGGCGGGGAATCAGAGGCGGGGAATCAGAGGCGGGGAATCAGAGGCGGGGAATCAGAGGCTGAAATTAAAAGAGTGTGAATCAGAGGGGGGAAAAGAGATGTGGGGAAAGAAGGGCAGGGAAAGAGCCAGGGAAAGAGCCAGGGACTCTGAAGCAGGGAATCGGAGGCAGGGAATCGGTGGCAGGGAAACAGAGGAAGGGAATCAGAGTCGGAGAAATGGAGGCGGGGAATCAGAAACGGGGAATCAGAAGCGGGGAATCAGAGGACGGAAAAGAGATGTGGGGAAAGAGAGGCAGAGAAAGAGAGGCGGGGTATCAGATGTGTGCAATCCGAGGCAAGGAATCAGAGGCGGGGAATCAGAGGCGGGGAATCAGAGGAGGAGAATCAGAGGCGGGGAATCAGAGGAGGGGAATCAGAGGAGGGGAATCAGAGGCGGGGAATCAGAAGCGGGGAATCAGAGGCGGGGAATCAGAGGAGGGGAATCAGAGGCGGGGAATCAGAAGCGGGGAATCAGAGGCGGGGAATCAGAGGCGGGGTATCAGAGGCGGGGTATCAGAGGCAGAGGAACGGAGGCGTGGAATCAGAGGTGGGGAATCAGAGGGCAGAAAAGAGATGTGGGGAAAGAGAGGCAGAGAAAGAGGCGTGGAAATAGACGCAGGGAAAGAGAGGCGGGGTATCAGATGCGGGGAATTCAAGGCGGGGAATCAGAGGTGGGGAAAGAGATGTGGGGAAAGAGAGGCCGGGAAAGAGGCACGGAAAGAGAGGCGGGAAATCAGAGGTGGGGAATCAGAGGCGGGGAATCAGAGGTGGGGAATCAGAGGCGGGGAATCAGAGGTGGGGAATCAGAGGGCGGAAATGAGATGTGGGAAAAGAGAGGCAGAGAAGGAGGCACGAAAATAGTGGCAGGGAAAGAGAGGCAGGGAATCAGAGGCGGGGAATCAGAGGCAGGGAATCAGAGGCAGGGAATCAGAGGCGGGGAATCAGAGGGCGGAAAAGAGATGTGGGGAAAGAGAGGCAGAGAAAGAGGCGTGGAAATAGACGCAGGGAAAGAGAGGCGGGGTATCAGATGTGGGGGATCCGAGGCGGGGAATCAGAGGTGGGGAAAGAGATGTGGAGAAAGAGAGGCAGGGAAAGAGGCAAGGAAAGAGAGGCGGGGTAAGAGGCACGGAAAGAGAGGTGGGAAATGAGAGGCGGGGAATCAGAGGTGGAGAATCTGAGGCGGGGAATCAGAGGCGTGGAATCCGAGGTGGGGAATCAGAGGCAGGAAAAGAGATGTGGGGAAAGAGAGGCAGGGAAAGAGGCGCGGAAATAGACGCAGGGAAAGAGAGGCGGGGATTCAGAGGGGGGGAATCAGAGGCGGGGAATCAGAGGCGGGGAATCAGAGGCGGGGAATCAGAGGCGGGGAACCACAGGCGGGGAATCAGAGGCTGAAATTAAAAGGGGGTGAATCAGAGGGGGGAAAAGAGATGTGGGGAAAGAAGGGCAGGGAAAGAGCCAGGAAAAGAGCCAGGGACTCTGAAGCAGGGAATCGGAGGCAGGGAATCGGAGGCAGGAAAACAGAGGAAGGGAATCAGAGTCGGAGAAATGGAGGCGGGGAATCAGAAGCGGGGAATCAGAAGCGGGGAATCAGAGGACGGAAAAGAGATGTGGCGAAAGAGAGGCAGAGAAAGAGAGGCGGGTTATCAGATGTGTGCAATCCGAGGCAAGGAATCAGAGGCGTGGAATCAGAGGCGTGGAATCTAAGGTGGGGAATCGGAGTCGGGGAATCAGAGGAGGGGAATCAGAGGCGGGGAATCAGAGGCGGGGAATCAGAGGCGGGGAATCGGAGGCGGGGAATCAGAGGCGGGGAATCAGAGGCGGGTTATCAGAGGCGGGGAATCAGAGGCAGAGGAACGGAGGCGTGGAATCAGAGGTGGGGAATCAGAGGGCAGAAAAGAGATGTGGGGAAAGAGAGGCAGAGAAAGAGGCGTGGAAATAGACGCAGTGAAAGAGAGGAGGGGTATCAGATGCGGGGAATCCGAGGCGGGGAATCAGAGTCAGGAAAAGAGATGTGGGGAAAGAGAGGCAGAGAAAGAGGCGTGGAAATAGACGCAGTGAAAGAGAGGAGGGGTATCAGATGCGGGAAATCAGAGGTGGGGAATCAGAGGCGGGGAATCAGAGGCGGGGAATCAGAGGCGGGGAATCAGAGGCTTGGACTCAGAGGAGGTGTATCAGAGGCGGAGAAAAGGCGGCGTGGAATCAGAGGTGCGGAATCAGAGGGCGGAAATGAGATGTGGGAAAAGAGAGGCAGAGAAGGAGGCACGAAAATAGTGGCAGGGAAAGAGAGGCAGGGAATCAGAGGCGGTGAATCAGAGGCGGGGAATCAGAGGCGGGGAATCAGAGGCGGGGAATCAGAGGGCGGAAAAGAGATGTGGGAAAAGAGAGGCAGAGAAGGAGGCACGAAAATAGTGGCAGGGAAAGAGAGGCAGGGAATCAGAGGCGGGGAATCAGAGGCGGGGAATCAGAGGCGGGGAATCAGAGGCGGGGAATCAGAGGCGGGGAATCAGAGGCGGGGAATCAGAGGCGGGGAATCAGAGGCGGGGAATCAGAGGCGGGGAAGCAGAGGCGGGGAAGCAGAGGCGGGGAAGCAGAGGCGGGGAAGCAGAGGCGGGGAATCAGAGGCAGGGAATCAGAGGCGGGGAATTTGAGGTGGGGATTCTGAGGTGGGAAATCAGAGGCTGAGATTGAAAGGGGGAGAATCAGAAGGGGGAAAAGAAATGTGGGGAAAGAGAGGCATGGAAAGAGCCAGGGACTCTGAAGCAGGGAATCGGAGGCAGGGAAACAGAGTCGGAGAAACGGAGGCGGGGAAGCAGAAGCGGGGAATCAGAGAGTGGAAAAGAGATGTGGGGAAAGAGAGGCAGGGAAAGAGGCGCGGAAATAGACGCAGGGAAAGAGAGGCGGAGTATCAGATGTGGGGAATTCAAGGCGGGGAATCAGAGGCGGGGAAAGAGATGTGGGGAAAGAGAGGCAGGGAAAGACGCAAGGAAATAGAGGTGGGGAATCAGAGGCAGGGAATCAGAGGCGGAGAATCAGAGGCAGGGAATCTGAGGCGGGGAATCTGAGGTGGGGAATCTGAGGCGGGGAATCAGAGTCGGGGAATCAGTGTCAGGGAATCAGAGTCGGGGAATCAGAGTCGGGGAATCAGAGGCGGGGAATCAGAGGCGGGGAATCAGAGGCGGGGAATCAGAGGCGGGGAATCAGAGGCGGGGAATCAGAGGCGGAGAATCAGAGGCGGAGAATCAGAGGCGGGGAATCAGAGGCGGGGAATCAGAGGCGGGGAATCAGAGGCGGGGAATCAGAGGCGGGGAATCAGAGGCGGAGAATCAGAGGCGGGGAATCAGAGGCGGGGAATCAGAGGCGGGGAATCAGAGGCGGAGAATCAGAGGCGGGGAATCAGTGGGCGGAAATGAGATGTGGGAAAAGAGAGGCAGAGAAAGAGGCACGAAAATAGTGGCAGGGAAAGAGAGGCGGGGAATCAGAGGCGGGGAACCACAGGCGGGGAATCGGAGGTGGGGATTCTGAGGCAGGGAATCTGAGGTGGGGAATCTGAGGTGGGGAATCCGAGGCTGAGATTCAAAGGGGGAGAATCAGAAGGGGGAAAAGATATGTAGGGAAAGAGAGGCATGGAAAGAGCCAGGGACTCTGAAGCAGGTAATCGGAGGCAGGTAAACAGAGTCGGAGAACGGAGGCGGGGAATCAGAAGCGGGGAATCAGAGGGCGGAAAAGAGATGTGGGGAAAGAGAGGCAGGGAAAGAGGCGCAGAAATAGACGCAGGGAAAGAGAGGCGGGGTATCAGATGTGGGGAATTCAAGGCGGGGAAAGAGATGTGGGGAAAGAGAGGCAGGGAAAGAGGCAAGGAAATAGAGGCGGGGAATCAGAGGTGGGGATTCAGAGGCAGGGAATCAGAGGCATGGAATCAGAGGGGGGAATAGAGATGTGGGAAAAGAGAGGCGGCGAAAGGGAGGCGGGGAAAGAGTCAGAGACTCTGAAGCAGGGAATCGGAGTCGGGGAATCAGAGTCGGGGAATCAGAGTCGGGGAATCAGAGTCGGGGAATCAGAGGCGGGGAATTAGAGGCAGAGAATCAGAGGCGGGGAATCAGAGGCGGGGAATCAGAGGCGGGGAATCAGTGGGCGGAAATGAGATGTGGGAAAAGAGAGGCAGAGAAAGAGGCACGAAAATAGTGGCAGGGAAAGAGAGGCGGGGAATCAGAGGCGGGGAATCAGAGGCGGGGAATCAGAGGCGGGGAATCAGAAGCGGGGAATCAGAGGCTGAAATTAAAAGGGGGTGAATCAGAGGGGGGAAAAGAGATGTGGGGAAAGAAGGGCAGGGAAAGAGCCAGGGACTCTGAAGCAGGGAATCGGAGGCAGGGAAACAGAGGAAGGGAATCAGAGTCGGAGAAATGGAGGCAGGGAATCAGAAGCGGGGAATCAGAAGCGGGGAATCAGAGGACGGAAAAGAGATGTGGGGAAAGAGAGGCAGAGAAAGAGACGCGGGGTATCAGATGTTTGCAATCCGAGGCAGGGAATCAGAGGCGTGGAATCAGAGGCGGGGAATCAGAGGCGTGGAATCAGATGCGGGGAATCTGAGGTGGGGAATCTGAGGCGGGGAATCAGAGGCGGTGATTCAGAGGGGGGGAATCAGAGGCGGGGAATCAGAGGCGGGGAATCAGAGGCGGGGAAATAGAGGCGGGGAATCAGAGGCGGGGAATCAGAGGCGGGGAAATAGAGGCGGGGAATCAGAGGCGGGGAATCAGAGGCGGGGAATCAGAGGCGGGGAATTAGAGGTGGGGAATCAGAGTCGTCGTATCAGAAGCGGGGAATTTGAGGTGGAGAATCTGAGGCAGGGAATCAGAGGCGTGGAATCCGAGGCGGGGAATCAGAGGCAGGAAAAGAGATGTGGGGAAAGAGAGGCCGGGAAAGAGGCACGGAAAGAGAGGCGTGAAATCAGAGGCGAGGGATCAGAGGCGGGGAATCAGAGTCGTGGTTTCAGAGGCGGGGAATCTGAGGCGGGGAATCAGAGGCTGAGATTCAAAGGGGGAGAATCAGAAGGGGGAAAAGAAATGTAGGGAAAGAGAGGCATGGAAAGAGCCAGGGACTCTGAAGCAGGGAATCGGAGGCAGGGAAACAGAGTCAGGGAAACGGAAGCGGGGAATCAGAAGCGGGGAATCAGAGGGCGGAAAAGAGATGTGGGGAAAGAGAGGCAGGGAAAGAGGCGCGGAAATAGACGCAGGGAAAGAGAGGCGGGGTATCAGATGTGGGGAATCAGAGGCGGGGAAAGAGATGTGGGGAAAGAGAGGCAGGGAATCTGAGGCGGGGAATCAGAGGTGGGGAATCAGAGGCGGGGAACCAGAGGCGGGGAATCAGAGGCTGAAATTAAAAGAGGGTGAATAAGAGGGGGGAAAAGAGATGTGGGGAAAGAAGGGCAGGGAAAGAGCCAGGGACTCTGAAGCAGGGAATCGGAGTCGGGGAATCAGAGGCGGGGAATCAGAGGCGGGGAATAAGAGGCAGGGAATCAAAGGTGGGGAATCTGAGGTGGGGAATCAGAGGCGGGGAACCAGAGGCGGGGAATCAGAGGCTGAAATTAAAAGAGGGTGAATAAGAGGGGGGAAAAGAGATGTGGGGAAAGAAGGGCAGGGAAAGAGCCAGGGAAAGAGCCAGGGACTCTGAAGCAGGGAATCGGAGGCAGGGAATCAGAGGCAGGGAAACAGAGGAAGGGAATCAGAGTTGGAGAAATGGAGGCGGGGAATCAGAAGCGGAGAATCAGAGTCGTATTATATGAGGTGGGGAATCAGAGGCGGGGAATCAGAGGCGGGGAATCAGAGGGCAGAAAAGAGATGTGGGGAAAGAGAGGCAGAGAAAGAGGCGTGGAAATAGACGCAGTGAAAGAGAGGAGGGGTATCAGATGCGGGGAATCCGAGGCGGGGAATCAGAGTCAGGAAAAGAGATGTGGGGAAAGAGAGGCAGAGAAAGAGGCGTGGAAATAGACGCAGTGAAAGAGAGGAGGGGTATCAGATGCGGGAAATCAGAGGTGGGGAATCAGAGGCGGGGAATCAGAGGCGGGGAATCAGAGGCGGGGAATCAGAGGCTTGGACTCAGAGGAGGTGTATCAGAGGCGGAGAAAAGGCGGCGTGGAATCAGAGGTGCGGAATCAGAGGGCGGAAATGAGATGTGGGAAAAGAGAGGCAGAGAAGGAGGCACGAAAATAGTGGCAGGGAAAGAGAGGCAGGGAATCAGAGGCGGTGAATCAGAGGCGGGGAATCAGAGGCGGGGAATCAGAGGCGGGGAATCAGAGGGCGGAAAAGAGATGTGGGAAAAGAGAGGCAGAGAAGGAGGCACGAAAATAGTGGCAGGGAAAGAGAGGCAGGGAATCAGAGGCGGGGAATCAGAGGCGGGGAATCAGAGGCGGGGAATCAGAGGCGGGGAATCAGAGGCGGGGAATCAGAGGCGGGGAATCAGAGGCGGGGAATCAGAGGCGGGGAATCAGAGGCGGGGAAGCAGAGGCGGGGAAGCAGAGGCGGGGAAGCAGAGGCGGGGAAGCAGAGGCGGGGAATCAGAGGCAGGGAATCAGAGGCGGGGAATTTGAGGTGGGGATTCTGAGGTGGGAAATCAGAGGCTGAGATTGAAAGGGGGAGAATCAGAAGGGGGAAAAGAAATGTGGGGAAAGAGAGGCATGGAAAGAGCCAGGGACTCTGAAGCAGGGAATCGGAGGCAGGGAAACAGAGTCGGAGAAACGGAGGCGGGGAAGCAGAAGCGGGGAATCAGAGAGTGGAAAAGAGATGTGGGGAAAGAGAGGCAGGGAAAGAGGCGCGGAAATAGACGCAGGGAAAGAGAGGCGGAGTATCAGATGTGGGGAATTCAAGGCGGGGAATCAGAGGCGGGGAAAGAGATGTGGGGAAAGAGAGGCAGGGAAAGACGCAAGGAAATAGAGGTGGGGAATCAGAGGCAGGGAATCAGAGGCGGAGAATCAGAGGCAGGGAATCTGAGGCGGGGAATCTGAGGTGGGGAATCTGAGGCGGGGAATCAGAGTCGGGGAATCAGTGTCAGGGAATCAGAGTCGGGGAATCAGAGTCGGGGAATCAGAGGCGGGGAATCAGAGGCGGGGAATCAGAGGCGGGGAATCAGAGGCGGGGAATCAGAGGCGGGGAATCAGAGGCGGAGAATCAGAGGCGGAGAATCAGAGGCGGGGAATCAGAGGCGGGGAATCAGAGGCGGGGAATCAGAGGCGGGGAATCAGAGGCGGGGAATCAGAGGCGGAGAATCAGAGGCGGGGAATCAGAGGCGGGGAATCAGAGGCGGGGAATCAGAGGCGGAGAATCAGAGGCGGGGAATCAGTGGGCGGAAATGAGATGTGGGAAAAGAGAGGCAGAGAAAGAGGCACGAAAATAGTGGCAGGGAAAGAGAGGCGGGGAATCAGAGGCGGGGAACCACAGGCGGGGAATCGGAGGTGGGGATTCTGAGGCAGGGAATCTGAGGTGGGGAATCTGAGGTGGGGAATCCGAGGCTGAGATTCAAAGGGGGAGAATCAGAAGGGGGAAAAGATATGTAGGGAAAGAGAGGCATGGAAAGAGCCAGGGACTCTGAAGCAGGTAATCGGAGGCAGGTAAACAGAGTCGGAGAACGGAGGCGGGGAATCAGAAGCGGGGAATCAGAGGGCGGAAAAGAGATGTGGGGAAAGAGAGGCAGGGAAAGAGGCGCAGAAATAGACGCAGGGAAAGAGAGGCGGGGTATCAGATGTGGGGAATTCAAGGCGGGGAAAGAGATGTGGGGAAAGAGAGGCAGGGAAAGAGGCAAGGAAATAGAGGCGGGGAATCAGAGGTGGGGATTCAGAGGCAGGGAATCAGAGGCATGGAATCAGAGGGGGGAATAGAGATGTGGGAAAAGAGAGGCGGCGAAAGGGAGGCGGGGAAAGAGTCAGAGACTCTGAAGCAGGGAATCGGAGTCGGGGAATCAGAGTCGGGGAATCAGAGTCGGGGAATCAGAGTCGGGGAATCAGAGGCGGGGAATTAGAGGCAGAGAATCAGAGGCGGGGAATCAGAGGCGGGGAATCAGAGGCGGGGAATCAGTGGGCGGAAATGAGATGTGGGAAAAGAGAGGCAGAGAAAGAGGCACGAAAATAGTGGCAGGGAAAGAGAGGCGGGGAATCAGAGGCGGGGAATCAGAGGCGGGGAATCAGAGGCGGGGAATCAGAAGCGGGGAATCAGAGGCTGAAATTAAAAGGGGGTGAATCAGAGGGGGGAAAAGAGATGTGGGGAAAGAAGGGCAGGGAAAGAGCCAGGGACTCTGAAGCAGGGAATCGGAGGCAGGGAAACAGAGGAAGGGAATCAGAGTCGGAGAAATGGAGGCAGGGAATCAGAAGCGGGGAATCAGAAGCGGGGAATCAGAGGACGGAAAAGAGATGTGGGGAAAGAGAGGCAGAGAAAGAGACGCGGGGTATCAGATGTTTGCAATCCGAGGCAGGGAATCAGAGGCGTGGAATCAGAGGCGGGGAATCAGAGGCGTGGAATCAGATGCGGGGAATCTGAGGTGGGGAATCTGAGGCGGGGAATCAGAGGCGGTGATTCAGAGGGGGGGAATCAGAGGCGGGGAATCAGAGGCGGGGAATCAGAGGCGGGGAAATAGAGGCGGGGAATCAGAGGCGGGGAATCAGAGGCGGGGAAATAGAGGCGGGGAATCAGAGGCGGGGAATCAGAGGCGGGGAATCAGAGGCGGGGAATTAGAGGTGGGGAATCAGAGTCGTCGTATCAGAAGCGGGGAATTTGAGGTGGAGAATCTGAGGCAGGGAATCAGAGGCGTGGAATCCGAGGCGGGGAATCAGAGGCAGGAAAAGAGATGTGGGGAAAGAGAGGCCGGGAAAGAGGCACGGAAAGAGAGGCGTGAAATCAGAGGCGAGGGATCAGAGGCGGGGAATCAGAGTCGTGGTTTCAGAGGCGGGGAATCTGAGGCGGGGAATCAGAGGCTGAGATTCAAAGGGGGAGAATCAGAAGGGGGAAAAGAAATGTAGGGAAAGAGAGGCATGGAAAGAGCCAGGGACTCTGAAGCAGGGAATCGGAGGCAGGGAAACAGAGTCAGGGAAACGGAAGCGGGGAATCAGAAGCGGGGAATCAGAGGGCGGAAAAGAGATGTGGGGAAAGAGAGGCAGGGAAAGAGGCGCGGAAATAGACGCAGGGAAAGAGAGGCGGGGTATCAGATGTGGGGAATCAGAGGCGGGGAAAGAGATGTGGGGAAAGAGAGGCAGGGAATCTGAGGCGGGGAATCAGAGGTGGGGAATCAGAGGCGGGGAACCAGAGGCGGGGAATCAGAGGCTGAAATTAAAAGAGGGTGAATAAGAGGGGGGAAAAGAGATGTGGGGAAAGAAGGGCAGGGAAAGAGCCAGGGACTCTGAAGCAGGGAATCGGAGTCGGGGAATCAGAGGCGGGGAATCAGAGGCGGGGAATAAGAGGCAGGGAATCAAAGGTGGGGAATCTGAGGTGGGGAATCAGAGGCGGGGAACCAGAGGCGGGGAATCAGAGGCTGAAATTAAAAGAGGGTGAATAAGAGGGGGGAAAAGAGATGTGGGGAAAGAAGGGCAGGGAAAGAGCCAGGGAAAGAGCCAGGGACTCTGAAGCAGGGAATCGGAGGCAGGGAATCAGAGGCAGGGAAACAGAGGAAGGGAATCAGAGTTGGAGAAATGGAGGCGGGGAATCAGAAGCGGAGAATCAGAGTCGTATTATATGAGGTGGGGAATCAGAGGCGGGGAATCAGAGGCGGGGAATCAGAGGCGGGGAATAAGAGGCGGGGAATCAGAGGCGGGGAATCAGAGGCGGGGAAGCAGAGGCGGGGAATCAGAGGCGGGGAATCAGAGGCGGGGAATCAGAGGCGGGGAATTTGAGGTGGGGAATCAGAGGCTGAGATTCAAAGGGGGAGAATCAGAAGGGGGAAAAGAAATGTAGGGAAAGAGAGGCATGGAAAGAGCCAGTGACTCTGAAGCAGGGAATCGGAGGCAGGGAAACAGAGTCGGAGAAACAGAGGCGGGGAATCAGAAGCGGGGAATCAGAGGGCGGAAAAGAGATGTGGGGAAAGGGTGGCAGGGAAAGAGGCGCGGAAATAGACGCAGGGAAAGAGAGGCGGGGTATCAGATGTGGAGAATTCAAGGTGGGGAATCAGAGGCGGGGAAAGAGATGTGGGGAAAGAGAGGCAGGGAAAGAGGCAAGGAAATAGAGTCGGGGAATCAGAGTCGGGGAATCAGAGTCGGGGAATCAGAGTCGGGGAATCAGAGTCGGGGAATCAGAGGCGGGGAATCAGAGGCGGGGAATCAGAGGCGGGGAATCAGAGGCGGGGAATCAGAGGCGGGGAATCAGAGGCGGGGAATCAGAGGCGGGGATTCAGAGGCGGGGAATCAGAGGCGGGGAATCAGAGGCGGGGAATCAGAGGCGGGGAATCAGAGGCGGGGAATCAGAGGCGGGGAATCAGAGGCGGGGAATCAGAGGCGGGGAATCAGAGGCGGGGAATCAGAGGAGGGGAATCAGAGGCGGGGAATCAGAGGCGGGGAATCAGAGGCAGAGAATCAGAGGCGGAGAATCAGAGGCGGGGAATCAGAGGCGGGGAATCAGAGGCGGGGAATCAGAGGCGGGGAATCAGAGGCGGGGAATCAGAGGCGGGGAATCAGAGGCGGGGAATCAGAGGCGGGGAATCAGAGGCGGGGAATCAGAGGCAGAGAATCAGAGGCGGAGAATCAGAGGCGGGGAACCAGAGGCGGGGAATCAGAGGCTGAAATTAAAAGAGGGTGAATCAGAGGGGGGAAAAGAGATGTGGGGAAAGAAGGGCAGGGAAAGAGCCAGGGAAAGAGCCAGGGACTCTGAAACAGGGAATCGGAGGCAGGGAATCGGTGGCAGGGAAACAGAGGAAGGGAATCAGAGTCGGAAAAATGGAGGCGTGGAATCAGAAGCGGGGAATGAGAGGCGGGGAATCAGAGGCGGGGAATCAGAGTCATGGTATCAGAGGCGGGGAATCTGAGGCGGGGAATCAGAGGCGGGGAAAGAGATGTGGGAAATGAGAGGCAGGGAAAGAGGCGCGGAAATAGACGCAGGGAAAGAGAGGCGGGGTATCAGATGTGGGGAATCCGAGGCGGGGAATCAGAGGCGGGGAAAGAGATGTGGGGAAAGAGAGGCAGGGAAAGAGGCGCGGAAATAGACGCAGGGAAAGAGAGGCGGGGTATCAGATGTGGGGAATCTGAAGTGGAAAATCTGAGGCGGGGAATCAGAGGCGTGGAATCCGAGGCGGGGCATCAGAGGCAGGGAAACTGAGGCGGGGAATCTGAGGTGGGGAATCAGAGGCGGGGAACCAGAGGCGGGGAATCAGAGGCTGAAATTAAAAGAGGGTGAATAAGAGGGGGGAAAAGAGATGTGGGGAAAGAAGGGCAGGGAAAGAGCCAGGGAAAGAGCCAGGGACTCTGAAGCAGGGAATCGGAGGCAGGGAATCAGAGGCAGGGAAACAGAGGAAGGGAATCAGAGTTGGAGAAATGGAGGCGGGGAATCAGAAGCGGAGAATCAGAGTCGTATTATATGAGGTGGGGAATCTGAGGTGGGGAATCAGAGGCGGGGAAAGAGATGTGGGAAAAGAGAGGCAGAGAAGGAGGCACGAAAATAGTGGCAGGGAAAGAGAGGCGGGGAATCAGAGGCGGGGAATCAGAGGCGGGGAATCAGAGGCGGGGAATAAGAGGCGGGGAATCAGAGGCGGGGAATCAGAGGCGGGGAAGCAGAGGCGGGGAATCAGAGGCGGGGAATAAGAGGCGGGGAATCAGAGGCGGGGAATTTGAGGTGGGGAATCAGAGGCTGAGATTCAAAGGGGGAGAATCAGAAGGGGGAAAAGAAATGTAGGGAAAGAGAGGCAGGGAAAGAGGCGCGGAAATAGACGCAGGGAAAGAGAGGCGGGGTATCAGATGTGGGGAATCTGAAGTGGAAAATCTGAGGCGGGGAATCGGAGGCAGGGAATCAGAGGCGGGGAAAGAGATGTGGGAAAAGAGAGGCAGAGAATGAGGCACGAAAATAGTGGCAGGGAAAGAGAGGCGGGGAATCAGAGGCGGGGAATCAGAGGCGGGGAATCAGAGGCGGGGAATCAGAGGAGGGGAATCAGAGGCGGGGAATCAGAGGCGGGGAATCAGAGGCGGGGAATCAGAGGCGGGGAATCAGAGGCAGGGAATCAGAGGCGGGGAATCAGAGGCGGGGAATCAGAGGCGGGGAATCAGAGGCGGGGAATCAGAGGAGGGGAATCAGAGGCGGGGAATCAGAGGCGGGGAATCAGAGGCGGGGAATCAGAGGCGGGGAATCAGAGGCGGGGAATCAGAGGCAGGGAATCAGAGTCATGGTATCAGAGGCGGGGAATCAGAGGCGGGGAATCAGAGGCGGGGAAAGAGATGTGGGAAAAGAGAGGCGGGGAAAGAGGCGCGGAAATAGATGCAGGGAAAGAGAGGCGGGGTATCAGATGTGGGGAATCCGAGGCGGGGAATCAGAGGCGGGGAAAGAGATGTGGGGAAAGAGAGGCAGGGAAAGAGGCGCGGAAATAGACGCAGGGAAAGAGAGGCGGGGTATCAGATGTGGGGAATCTGAAGTGGAAAATCTGAGGCGGGGAATCGGAGGCAGGGAATCAGAGGCGGGGAAAGAGATGTGGGAAAAGAGAGGCAGAGAATGAGGCACGAAAATAGTGGCAGGGAAAGAGAGGCAGGGAATCAGAGGCGGGGAATCAGAGGCGGGGAATCAGAGGCGGGGAATCAGAGGCGGGGAATCAGAGGCGGGAAATCAGAGGCGGGGAATCAGAGGCGGGGAAGCAGAGGCGGGGAAGCAGAGGCGGGGAAGCAGACGCGGGGAAGCAGAGGCGGGGAAGCAGAGGCGGGGAATCAGAGGCGGGGAATTTGAGGTGGGGATTCTGAGGTGGGAAATCAGAGGCTGAGATTGAAAGGGGGAGAATCAGAAGGGGGAAAAGAAATGTGGGGAAAGAGAGGCATGGAAAGAGCCAGGGACTCTGAAGCAGGGAATCGGAGGCAGGGAAACAGAGTCGGAGAAACGGAGGCGGGGAATCAGAAGCGGGGAATCAGAGGGTGGAAAAGAGATGTGGGGAAAGAGAGGCAGGGAAAGAGGCGCGGAAATAGACGCAGGGAAAGAGAGGCGGAGTATCAGATGTGGGGAATTCAAGGCGGGGAATCAGAGGCGGGGAAAGAGATGTGGGGAAAGAGAGGCAGGGAAAGAGGCAAGGAAATAGAGGTGGGGAATCAGAGGCAGGGAATCAGAGGCGGAGATCCAGAGGCAGGGAATCTGAGGCGGCGAATCTGAGTCGGGGAATCAGAGTCGGGGAATCAGAGTCGGGGAATCAGTGTCAGGGAATCAGTGTCAGGGAATCAGAGTCGGGGAATCAGAGGTGGGGAATCAGAGGCGGGCAATCAGATGCAGGGAATCAGAGGCAGTGAATCAGAGGCAGGGAATTAGAGGCAGGGAATCAGAGGCAGGGAATCAGAGGCGGGGAATCAGAGGCGGGGAATCAGAGGCGGGGAATCAGAGTCGTGGTTTCAGAGGCGGGGAATCTGAGGCGGGGAATCAGAGGCGGGGAAAGAGATGTGGGAAAAGAGAGGCAGGGAAAGAGGCACAAAAATAGTGGCAGGGAAAGAGAGGCGGGGAATCAGGGGCGGGGAATGAGAGGCGGGGAATCAGATGCGTGGAATCAGAGGCGGGGAATCAGAGTCATGGTATCAGAGGCGGGGAATCTGAGGCGGGGAATCAGAGGCGGGGAAAGAGATGTGGGAAAAGAGAGGCAGGGAAAGAGGCGCGGAAATAGACGCAGGGAAAGAGAGGCGGGGTATCAGATGTGGGGAATCCGAGGCGGGGAATCAGAGGCGGGGAAAGAGATGTGGGGAAAGAGAGGCAGGGAAAGAGGCGCGGAAATAGACGCAGGGAAAGAGAGGCGGGGAATCAGAGGCGGGGAATCAGAGGCAGGGAAACAGAGGCGGGGAAAGAGATGTGGGAAAAGAGAGGCAGAGAAGGAGGCACGAAAATAGTGGCAGGGAAAGAGAGGCGGGGAATCAGAGGCGGGGAATCAGAGGCGGGGAATCAGAGGCGGGGAATCAGAGGCGGGGAATCAGAGGCGGGGAATCAGAGGCGGGGAATCAGAGGCGGGGAATCAGAGGCGGGGATTCAGAGGCAGGGATTCAGATGAGGGGAATTAGAGGCAGGGAATCAGAGGCGGGGAATCAGAGGCGGGGAATCTGAGGTGGGGATTCTGAGGCAGGGAATCTGAGGTGGGGAATCAGAGTCGGGGAATCAGAGGCGGAGAATCAGAGGCAGGGAATCAGAGGCGGAGAATCAGAGGCGGGGAACCAGAGGCGGGGAATCAGAGGCTGAAATTAAAAGAGGGTGAACCAGAGGGGGGAAAAGAGATGTGGGGAAAGAAGGGCAGGGAAAGAGCCAGGGAAAGAGCCAGGGACTCTGAAGCAGGGAATCGGAGGCAGGGAATCGGAGGCAGGAAAACAGAGGAAGGGAATCAGAGTCGGAGAAATGGAGGCGGGGAATCAGAAGCGGGGAATCAGAAGCGGGGAATCAGAGGACGGAAAAGAGATGTGGCGAAAGAGAGGCAGAGAAAGAGAGGCGGGTTATCAGATGTGTGCAATCCGAGGCAAGGAATCAGAGGCGTGGAATCAGAGGCATGGAATCTAAGGTGGGGAATCGGAGTCGGGGAATCAGAGTCGTTGAATCAGAGGCGGGGAATCAGAGTCGGGGAATCAGAGGCGGGGAATCAGAGGCGGGGAATCAGAGGCGGGGAATCAGAGGCGGGGAATTTGAGGTGGGGATTCTGAGGTGGGAAATCAGAGGCTGAGATTGAAAGGGGGAGAATCAGAAGGGGGAAAAGAAATGTGGGGAAAGAGAGGCATGGAAAGAGCCAGGGACTCTGAAGCAGGGAATCGGAGGCAGGGAAACAGAGTCGGAGAAACGGAGGCGGGGAATCAGAAGCGGGGAATCAGAGGGTGGAAAAGAGATGTGGGGAAAGAGAGGCAGGGAAAGAGGCGCGGAAATAGACGCAGGGAAAGAGAGGCGGAGTATCAGATGTGGGGAATTCAAGGCGGGGAATCAGAGGCGGGGAAAGAGATGTGGGGAAAGAGAGGCAGGGAAAGAGGCAAGAAAATAGAGATGGGGAATCAGAGGCAGGGAATCAGAGGCGGAGATCCAGAGGCAGGGAATCTGAGGCGGCGAATCTGAGGCGGGGAATCAGAGGCGTGGAATCAGAGGGGGGAATAGAGATGTGGGAAAAGAGAGGCGGCGAAAGGGAGGCGGGGAAAGAGTCAGAGACTCTGAAACAGGGAATCTGAGTCGGGGAATCAGAGTCGGGGAATCAGAGTCGGGGAATCAGTGTCAGGGAATCAGAGTCGGGGAATTAGAGGTGGGGAAAGAGATGTGGGAAAAGAGAGGCAGAGAATGAGGCACGAAAATAGTGGCAGGGAATCAGAGGCGGGGAATCACAGGCGGGGAACCAGAGGCGGGGAATCAGAGGCTGAAATTAAAAGAGGGTGAATCAGAGGGGGGAAAAGAGATGTGGGGAAAGAAGGGCAGGGAAAGAGCCAGGGAAAGAGCCAGGGACTCTGAAGCAGGGAATCGGAGGCAGGGAATCGGTGGCAGGGAAACAGAGGAAGGGAATCAGAGTCGGAGAAATGGAGGCGGGGAATCAGAAGCGGGGAATCAGAAGCGGGGAATCAGAGGACGGAAAAGAGATGTGGGGAAAGAGAGGCAGAGAAAGAGAGGCGGGGTATCAGATGTGTGCAATCCGAGGCAAGGAATCAGAGGCGGGGAATCAGAGGCGGGGAATCAGAGGCGTGGAATCAGAGGAGGAGAATCAGAGGAGGAGAATCAGAGGCGGGGAATCAGAGTCGGGGAATCAGAGGAGGGGAATCAGAGGCGGGGAATCAGAGGCGGGGAATCAGAGGCGGGGAATCAGAGGCGGGGAATCAGAGGCGGGGAATCAGAGGCGGGGAATCAGAGGGCAGAAAAGAGATGTGGGGAAAGAGAGGCAGGGAAAGAGGCGTGGAAATAGACGCAGTGAAAGAGAGGAGGGGTATCAGATGCGGGGAATCCGAGGCGGGGAATCAGAGGCAGGAAAAGAGATGTGGGGAAAGAGAGGCCGGGAAAGAGGCACGGAAAGAGAGGTGGGAAATCAGAGGTGGGGAATCAGAGGCGGGGTATCAGAGGCGGGGTATCAGAGGCGGGGAATCAGAGGCGGGGAATCAGAGGCGGGCAATCAGAGGCGGGGAATCAGAGGCGGGGAATCAGAGGCGGGGAATCAGAGGCGTGGAATCAGAGGTGGGGAATCAGAGGGCAGAAAAGAGATGTGGGGAAAGAGAGGCAGAGAAAGAGGCGTGGAAATAGACGCAGTGAAAGAGAGGAGGGGTATCAGATGCGGGGAATCCGAGGCCGGGAATCAGAGGCAGGAAAAGAGATGTGGGGAAAGAGAGTCCGGGAAAGAGGCACGGAAAGAGAGGCGGGAAATCAGAGGTGGGGAATCAGAGGCGGGGAATCAGAGGCGGGGAATCAGAGGCGGGGAATCAGAGGCGGGGAATCAGAGGCGGGGAAGCAGAGGCGGGGAATCAGAGGCGGGGAATCAGAGGGGGGAATAGAGATGTGGGAAAAGAGAGGCAGAGAAAGAGGCGTGGAAATAGACGCAGGGAAAGAGAGGCAGGGTATCAGATGTGGGGGATCCGAGGCGGGGAATCAGAGGTGGGGAAAGAGATGTGGAGAAAGAGAGGCAGGGAAAGAGGCAAGGAAAGAGAGGCGGGGAAAGAGGCACGGAAAGAGAGGTGGGAAATGAGAGGCGGGGAATCAGAGGCGGGGAATCAGAGTCGTGGTATCAGAAGCGGGGAATTTGAGGTGGAGAATCTGAGGCGGGGAATCAGAGGCGTGGAATCCGAGGCGTGGAATCAGAGGCAGGAAAAGAGATGTGGGGAAAGAGAGGCCGGGAAAGAGGCACGGAAAGAGAGGCGGGAAATCAGAGGCGAGGAATCAGAGGCGGGGAATCAGAGTCGTGGTTTCAGAGGCGGGGAATCAGAGGCGGGGAATCAGAGGCGGGGAAAGAGATGTGGGGAAAGTTGGCAGGGAAAGAGGCAAGGAAATAGAGGTGGGGAATCAGAGGCAGGGAATCAGAGGCGGAGGTCCAGAGGCAGGGAATCTGAGGCGGCGAATCTGAGGCGGGGAATCAGAGGCGTGGAATCAGAGGGGGGAATAGAGATGTGGGAAAAGAGAGGCGGCGAAAGGGAGGCGGGGAAAGAGTCAGAGACTCTGAAACAGGGAATCTGAGTCGGGGAATCAGAGTTGGGGAATCAGAGTCGGGGAATCAGTGTCAGGGAATCAGAGTCGGGGAATCAGGGGCGGGGAATGAGAGGCGGGGAATCAGATGCGTGGAATCAGAGGCGGGGAATCAGAGGCGGGGAATCTGAGGCGGGGAATCAGAGGCGGGGAAAGAGATGTGGGAAAAGAGAGGCAGGGAAAGAGGCGCGGAAATAGACGCAGGGAAAGAGAGGCGGGGTATCAGATGTGGGGAATCCGAGGCGGGGAATCAGAGGCGGGGAAAGAGATGTGGGGAAAGAGAGGCAGGGAAAGAGGCGCGGAAATAGACGCAGGGAAAGAGAGGCGGGGTATCAGATGTGGGGAATCTGAAGTGGAAAATCTGAGGCGGGGAATCAGAGGCGTGGAATCCGAGGCGGGGCATCAGAGGCAGGAAAAGAGATGTGGGGAAAGAGAGGCCGGGAAAGAGGCACGGAAAGAGAGGCAGGAAATCAGAGGCGGTGAATCAGAGGCGGGGAATCAGAGGCGGGGAATCAGAGTCGTATTATCTGATGCGGGGAATCGGAGGCAGGGAAACAGAGGCGGGGAAAGAGAAGTGGGAAAAGAGAGGCAGAGAAGGAGGCACAAAAATAGTGGCAGGGAAAGAGAGGAGGGGAATCAGGGGCGGGGAATGAGAGGCGGGGAATCAGAGGCGTGGAATCAGAGGCGGGGAATCAGAGGCGGGGAAAGAGATGTGGGAAAAGAGAGGCAGGGAAAGAGGCGCGGAAATAGACGCAGGGAAAGAGAGGCGGGGTATCAGATGTGGGGAATCCGAGGCGGGGAATCAGAGGCGGGGAAAGAGATGTGGGGAAAGAGAGGCAGGGAAAGAGGCGCGGAAATAGACGCAGGGAAAGAGAGGCGGGGTATCAGTTGTGGGGAATCTGAGGTGGAAAATCTGAGGCGGGGAATCAGAGGCGTGGAATCCGAGGCGGGGCATCAGAGGCAGGAAAAGAGATGTGGGGAAAGAGAGGCCGGGAAAGAGGCACGGAAAGAGAGGCAGGAAATCAGAGGCGGTGAATCACAGGCGGGGAATCAGAGGCGGGGAATCAGAGTCGTATTATCTGAGGCGGGGAATCGGAGTCAGGGAATCAGAGGCGGGGAAAGAGATGTGGGAAAAGAGAGGCAGAGAAGGAGGCACGAAAATAGTGGCAGGGAAAGAGAGGCAGGGAATCAGAGGCGGGGAATCAGAGGCGGGGAATCAGAGGCGGGGATTCAGAGGCGGGGAATCAGAGGCGGGAAATCAGAGGCGGGCAATCAGAGGCGGGGAAGCAGAGGCGGGGAAGCAGAGGCGGGGAAGCAGAGGCGGGGAAGCAGAGGCGGGGAAGCAGAGGTGGGGAATCAGAGGCGGGGAATCAGAGTCGGGGAATCAGAGGCAGGGAATCAAAGGCGGAGAATCAGAGGCGGGGAATCAGAGGCGGGGAATCAGTGGGCGGAAATGAGATGTGGGAAAAGAGAGGCGGGGAAAGAGGCGCGGAAATAGACGCAGGGAAAGAGAGGCGGGGTATCAGATGTGGGGAATCTGAGGTGGAAAATCTGAGGCGGGGAATCAGAGGCGTGGAATCCGAGGCGGGGCATCAGAGGCAGGAAAAGAGATGTGGGGAAAGAGAGGCCGGGAAAGAGGCACGGAAAGAGAGGCAGGAAATCAGAGGCGGTGAATCACAGGTGGGGAATCAGAGGCGGGGAATCAGAGTCGTCTTATCTGAGGCGGGGAATCGGAGGCAGGGAATCAGAGGCGGGGAAAGAGATGTGGGAAAAGAGAGGCAGAGAAGGAGGCACGAAAATAGTGGCAGGGAAAGAGAGGCAGGGAATCAGAGGCGGGGAATCAGAGGCGGGGAATCAGAGGCGGGGAATCAGAGGCGGGGAATCAGAGGCGGGGAATCAGAGGCGGGGAATCAGAGGCGGGGAATCAGAGGCGGGAAATCAGAGGCGGGGAATCAGAGGCGTGGAATCAGAGGCGGGGAAGCAGAGGCGGGGAAGCAGAGGCGGGGAAGCAGAGGCGGGGAAGCAGAGGCGGGGAAGCAGAGGCGGGGAATCAGAGGCGGGGAATTTGAGGTGGGGATTCTGAGGTGGGAAATTAGAGGCTGAGATTGAAAGGGGGAGAATCAGAAGGGGGAAAAGAAATGTGGGGAAAGAGAGGCATGGAAAGAGCCAGGGACTCTGAAGCAGGGAATCGGAGGCAGGGAAACAGAGTCGGAGAAACGGAGGCGGGGAATCAGAAGCGGGGAATCAGAGGGTGGAAAAGAGATGTGGGGAAAGAGAGGCAGGGAAAGAGGCGCGGAAATAGACGCAGGGAAAGAGAGGCGGAGTATCAGATGTGGGGAATTCAAGGCGGGGAATCAGAGGCGGGGAAAGAGATGTGGGGAAAGAGAGGCAGGGAAAGAGGCAAGGAAATAGAGGTGGGGAATCAGAGGCAGGGAATCAGAGGCGGAGATCCAGAGGCAGGGAATCTGAGGCGGCGAATCTGAGGCGGGGAATCAGAGGCGTGGAATCAGAGGGGGGAATAGAGATGTGGGAAAAGAGAGGCGGCGAAAGGGAGGCGGGGAAAGAGTCAGAGACTCTGAAACAGGGAATCTGAGTCGGGGAATCAGAGTCGGGGAATCAGAGTCGGGGAATCAGTGTCAGGGAATCAGAGTCGGGGAATCAGAGGTGGGGAATCAGAGGCGGGGAATCAGAGTCGGGGAATCAGAGGCAGGGAATCAGAGGCGGGGAATCAGAGGCGGGGAATCAGAGTCGTGGTTTCAGAGGCGGGGAATCTGAGGCGGGGAATCAGAGGCGGGGAATGAGAGGCGGGGAATCAGATGCGTGGAATCAGAGGCGGGGAATCAGAGGCGGGGAATCAGAGTCATGGTATCAGAGGCGGGGAATCTGAGGCGGGGAATCAGAGGCGGGGAAAGAGATGTGGGAAAAGAGAGGCAGGGAAAGAGGCGCGGAAATAGACGCAGGGAAAGAGAGGCGGGGTATCAGATGTGGGGAATCCGAGGCGGGGAATCAGAGGCGGGGAAAGAGATGTGGGGAAAGAGAGGCAGGGAAAGACGCAAGGAAATAGAGGTGGGGAATCAGAGGCAGGGAATCAGAGGCGGAGAATCAGAGGCAGGGAATCTGAGGCGGGGAATCTGAGGTGGGGAATCTGAGGCGGGGAATCAGAGGCGTGGAAAGAGATGTGGGGAAAGAGAGGTAGGGAAAGAGGCGCGGAAATAGACGCAGGGAAAGAGAGGCGGGGTATCAGATGTGGGGAATCTGAAGTGGAAAATCTGAGGCGGGGAATCAGAGGCGTGGAATCCGAGGCGGGGCATCAGAGGCAGGAAAAGAGATGTGGGGAAAGAGAGGCCGGGAAAGAGGCACGGAAAGAGAGGCAGGAAATCAGAGGCGGTGAATCACAGGCGGGGAATCAGAGGCGGGGAATCAGAGTCGTATTATCTGAGGCGGGGAATCGGAGGCAGGGAATCAGAGGCGGGGAAAGAGATGTGGGAAAAGAGAGGCAGAGAAGGAGGCACGAAAATAGTGGCAGGGAAAGAGAGGCGGGGAATCAGAGGCGGGGAATCAGAGGCGGGGAATCAGAGGCGGGGAATCAGAGGCGGGGAATCAGAGGCGGGGAATCAGAGGCGGGGAATCAGAGGCGGGGAATCAGAGGCGGGGAATCAGAGGCGGGGAAGCAGAGGCGGGGAATCAGAGTCGGGGAATCAGAGGCGGGGAATTTGAGGTGGGGATTCTGAGGTGGGAAATCAGAGGCTGAGATTGAAAGGGGGAGAATCAGAAGGGGGAAAAGAGATGTGGGAAAAGAGAGGCAGGGAAAGAGGCGCGGAAATAGACGCAGGGAAAGAGAGGCGGGGTATCAGATGTGGGGAAACCAAGGCGGGGAATCAGAGGCGGGGAAAGAGATGTGGGGAAAGAGAGGTAGGGAAAGAGGCGCGGAAATAGACGCAGGGAAAGAGAGGCGGGGTATCAGATGTGGGGAATCTGAAGTGGAAAATCTGAGGCGGGGAATCAGAGGCGTGGAATCCGAGGCGGGGCATCAGAGGCAGGAAAAGAGATGTGGGGAAAGAGAGGCCGGGAAAGAGGCACGGAAAGAGAGGCAGGAAATCAGAGGCGGTGAATCACAGGCGGGGAATCAGAGGCGGGGAATCAGAGTCGTATTATCTGAGGCGGGGAATCGGAGGCAGGGAATCAGAGGCGGGGAAAGAGATGTGGGAAAAGAGAGGCAGAGAAGGAGGCACGAAAATAGTGGCAGGGAAAGAGAGGCAGGGAATCAGAGGCGGGGAATCAGAGGCGGGGAATCAGAGGCGGGGATTCAGAGGCGGGGATTCAGAGGCGGGGAATCAGAGGCGGGAAATCAGAGGCGGGCAATCAGAGGCGGGGAAGCAGAGGCGGGGATTCAGAGGCGGGGAAGCAGAGGCGGGGAAGCAGAGGCGGGGAAGCAGAGGCGGGGAAGCAGAGGTGGGGAATCAGAGGCGGGGAATCAGAGTCGGGGAATTTGAGGTGGGGATTCTGAGGTGGGAAATCAGAGGCTGAGATTGAAAGGAGGAGAATCAGAAGGGGGAAAAGAAATGTGGGGAAAGAGAGGCATGGAAAGAGCCAGGGACTCTGAAGCAGGGAATCGGAGGCAGGGAAACAGAGTCGGAGAAACGGAGGCGGGGAATCAGAAGCGGGGAATCAGAGGGTGGAAAAGAGATGTGGGGAAAGAGAGGCAGGGAAAGAGGCGCGGAAATAGACGCAGGGAAAGAGAGGCGGAGTATCAGATGTGGGGGATCCGAGGCGGGGAATCAGAGGTGGGGAAAGAGATGTGGAGAAAGAGAGGCAGGGAAAGAGGCAAGGAAATAGAGGTGGGGAATCAGAGGCAGGGAATCAGAGGCGGAGATCCAGAGGCAGGGAATCTGAGGCGGGGAATCTGAGGCGGGGAATCTGAGGCGGGGAATCAGAGGCGTGGAATCAGAGGGGGGAATAGAGATGTGGGAAAAGAGAGGCGGCGAAAGGGAGGCGGGGAAAGAGTCAGAGACTCTGAAACAGGGAATCGGAGTCGGGGAATCAGAGTCGGGGAATCAGTGTCAGGGAATCAGAGTCGGGGAATCAGAGGTGGGGAATCAGAGGCGGGGAATCAGAGTCGGGGAATCAGAGGCAGGGAATCAGAGGCGGGGAATCAGAGGCGGGGAATCAGAGGCGGAGAATCAGAGGCGGGGAATCAGAGGCGGGGAATCAGTGGGCGGAAATGAGATGTGGGAAAAGAGAGGCAGAGAAAGAGGCACGAAAATAGTGGCAGGGAAAGAGAGGCGGGGAATCAGAGGCGGGGAACCACAGGCGGGGAATCAGAGGCTGAAATTAAAAGGTGGTGAATCAGAGGGGGGAAAAGAGATGTGGGGAAAGAAGGGCAGGGAAAGAGCCAGGGAAAGAGCCAGGGACTCTGAAGCAGGGAATCGGAGGCAGGGAAACAGAGGAAGGGAATCAGAGTGGGAGAAATGGAGGCGGGGAATCAGAGGCGGGGAATCAGAGGCGGGGAAGCAGAGGCGGGGAATCAGAGGGCGGAAATGAGATGTGGGAAAAGAGTGGCAGAGAAGGAGGCACGAAAATAGTGGCAGGGAAAGAGAGGCAGGGAATCAGAGGCGGGGAATCAGAGGCGGGAAATCAGAGGCGGGGAATCAGAGGGCGGAAAAGAGATGTGGGGAAAGAGAGGCAGAGAAAGAGGCGTGGAAATAGACGCAGGGAAAGAGAGGCGGGGTATCAGATGTGGGGGATCCGAGGCGGGGAATCAGAGGTGGGGAAAGAGATGTGGAGAAAGAGAGGCAGGGAAAGAGGCAAGGAAAGAGAGGAGGGGAAAGAGGCACGGAAAGAGAGGTGGGAAATGAGAGGCGGGGAATCAGAGTCGTATTATCTGAGGTGGGGAATCTGAGGCGGGGAATCAGAGGCGGGGAAAGAGATGTGGGAAAAGAGAGGCAGAGAATGAGGCACGAAAATAGTGGCAGGGAAAGAGAGGCAGGGAATCAGAGGCGGGGAATCAGAGGCGGGGAATCAGAGGCGGGGAATCAGAGGCGGGGAATCAGAGGCGGGGAATCAGAGGGCGGAAAATAGATGTGGGGAAAGAGAGGCAGGGAAAGAGGCGCGGAAATAGACGCAGGGAAAGAGAGGCGGGGTATCAGATGTGGGGAATTCAAGGCGGGGAAAGAGATGTGGGGAAAGAGAGGCAGGGAAAGAGGCAAGGAAATAGAGGCGGGGAATCAGAGGTGGGGATTCAGAGGCAGGGAATCAGAGGCGTGGAATCAGAGGGGGGAATAGAGATGTGGGAAAAGAGAGGCGGCGAAAGGGAGGCGGGGAAAGAGTCAGAGACTCTGAAGCAGGGAATCGGAGTCGGGGAATCAGAGGTGGGGAATCAGAGGCGGGGAATCAGAGGCGGGGAATCAGAGGCGGGGAATCAGAGGCGGGGAATCAGAGGCGGGGAATCAGAGGCGGGGAATCAGAGGCAGAGAATCAGAGGCGGGGAATCAGAGGCGGGGAATCAGAGGCGGGGAATCAGTGGGCGGAAATGAGATGTGGGAAAAGAGAGGCAGAGAAAGAGGCACGAAAATAGTGGCAGGGAAAGAGAGGCGGGGAATCAGAGGCGGGGAATCAGAGGCGGGGAATCAGAGGCGGGGAAATCAGAGGCGGGGAATCAGAGGCGGGGAATCAGAGGCTGAAATTAAAAGGGGGTGAATCAGAGGGGGGAAAAGAGATGTGGGGAAAGAGAGGCAGAGAAAGAGGCGTGGAAATAGACGCAGGGAAAGAGAGGCGGGGTATCAGATGTGGGGGATCCGAGGCGGGGAATCAGAGGTGGGGAAAGAGATGTGGAGAAAGAGAGGCAGGGAAAGAGGCAAGGTAAGAGAGGCGGGGAAAGAGGCACGGAAAGAGAGGTGGGAAATGAGAGGCGGGGAATCAGAGTCGTATTATCTGAGGTGGGGAATCTGAGGCGGGGAATCAGAGGGGGGAATAGAGATGTGGGAAAAGAGAGGCAGCGAAAGGGAGGCGGGGAAAGAGTCAGAGACTCTGAAGCAGGGAATCGGAGTCGGAGAAATGGAGGCGGGGAATCAGAGGCGGGGAATCAGAGGCAGGGAATCAGAGGCAGGGAATCAGAGGCAGGGAATCAGAGGCGGAGAATCAGAGGCGGGGAATCAGAGGCGGGGAATCAGAGGCGGGGAATCAGAGGCGGGGAATCAGAGGCGGGGAATCAGTGGGCGGAAATGAGATGTGGGAAAAGAGAGGCAGAGAAAGAGGCACGAAAATAGTGGCAGGGAAAGAGAGGCGGGGAATCAGAGGTGGGGAACCAGAGGCGGGGAATCAGAGGCTGAAATTAAAAGAGTGTGAATCAGAGGGGGGAAAAGAGATGTGGGGAAAGAAGGGCAGGGAAAGAGCCAGGGAAAGAGCCAGGGACTCTGAAGCAGGGAATCGGAGGCAGGGAATCGGTGGCAGGGAAACAGAGGAAGGGAATCAGAGTCGGAGAAATGGAGGCGGGGAATCAGAAACGGGGAATCAGAAGCGGGGAATCAGAGGACGGAAAAGAGATGTGGGGAAAGAGAGGCAGAGAAAGAGAGGCGGGGTATCAGATGTGGGGATTCAGAGGCAGGGAATCAGAGGGGGGGAATCAGAGGCAGGGAATCCGAGGCAAGGAATCAGAGGCGGGGAATCAGAGGCGGGGAATCAGAGGCGTGGAATCAGAGGCGGGGTATCTAAGGTGGGGAATCGGAGTCGGGGAATCAGAGTCGTGGAATCAGAGGCGGGGAATCAGAGGAGGAGAATCAGAGGAGGAGAATCAGAGGCGGGGAATCAGAGTCGGGGAATCAGAGGAGGGGAATCAGAGGCGGGGAATCAGAGGCGGGGAATCAGAAGCGGGGAATCAGAGGCGGGGAATCAGAGGCGAGGAATCAGAGGCGGGGTATCAGAGGCGGGGTATCAGAGGCGGGGTATCAGAGGCAGAGGAACGGAGGCGTGGAATCAGAGGTGGGGAATCAGAGGGCAGAAAAGAGATGTGGGGAAAGAGAGGCAGAGAAAGAGGCGTGGAAATAGACGCAGGGAAAGACAGGCGGGGTATCAGATGCGGGGAATTCAAGGCGGGGAATCAGAGGTGGGGAAAGAGATGCGGGGAAAGAGAGGCCGGGAAAGAGGCACGGAAAGAGAGGCGGGAAATCAGAGGTGGGGAATCAGAGGCGGGGAATCAGAGGCGGGGAATCAGAGGCGGGGAATCAGAGGCTTGGACTCAGAGGAGGTGTATCAGAGGCGGAGAAAAGGCGGCGTGGAATCAGAGGTGGGGAATCAGAGGGCGGAAATGAGATGTGGGAAAAGAGAGGCAGAGAAGGAGGCACGAAAATAGTGGCAGGGAAAGAGAGGCAGGGAATCAGAGGCGGGGAATCAGAGGCAGGGAATCAGAGGCAGGGAATCAGAGGCAGGGAATCAGAGGCGGGGAATCAGAGGGCGGAAAAGAGATGTGGGGAAAGAGAGGCAGAGAAAGAGGCGTGGAAATAGACGCAGGGAAAGAGAGGCGGGGTATCAGATGTGGGGGATCCGAGGCGGGGAATCAGAGGTGGGGAAAGAGATGTGGAGAAAGAGAGGCAGGGAAAGAGGCAAGGAGAGAGAGGCGGGGAAAGAGGCACGGAAAGAGAGGTGGGAAATGAGAGGCGGGGAATCAGAGGCAGAGGAACGGAGGCGTGGAATCAGAGGTGGGGAATCAGAGGGCAGAAAAGAGATGTGGGGAAAGAGAGGCAGAGAAAGAGGCGTGGAAATAGACGCAGTGAAAGAGAGGAGGGGTATCAGATGCGGGGAATCCGAGGCGGGGAATCAGAGGCAGGAAAAGAGATGTGGGGAAAGAGAGTCCGGGAAAGAGGCACGGAAAGAGAGGCGGGAAATCAGAGGCGGGGAATCAGAGGCGGGGAATCAGAGGCGGAGAAAAGGCGGCGTGGAATCAGAGGTGGGGAATCAGAGGGCGGAAATGAGATGTGGGAAAAGAGAGGCAGAGAAGGAGGCACGAAAATAGTGGCAGGGAAAGAGAGGCAGGGAATCAGAGGCGGGGAATCAGAGGCGGGGAATCAGAGGCGGGGAATCAGAGGCGGGGAATCAGAGGCGGGGAATCAGAGGCGGGGAATCAGAGGCGGGGAATCAGAGGCGGGGAATCAGAGGCGGGGAAGCAGAGGCGGGGAAGCAGAGGCGGGGAAGCAGAGGCGGGGAAGCAGAGGCGGGGAAGCAGAGGCGGGGAAGCAGAGGCGGGGAATCAGAGGCAGGGAATCAGAGGCGGGGAATTTGAGGTGGGGATTCTGAGGTGGGAAATCAGAGGCCGAGATTGAAAGGGGGAGAATCAGAAGGGGGAAAAGAAATGTGGGGAAAGAGAGGCATGGAAAGAGCCAGGGACTCTGAAGCAGGGAATCGGAGGCAGGGAAACAGAGTCGGAGAAACGGAGGCGGGGAAGCAGAAGCGGGGAATCAGAGGGTGGAAAAGAGATGTGGGGAAAGAGAGGCAGGGAAAGAGGCGCGGAAATAGACGCAGGGAAAGAGAGGCGGAGTATCAGATGTGGGGAATTCAAGGCGGGGAATCAGAGGCGGGGAAAGAGATGTGGGGAAAGAGAGGCAGGGAAAGACGCAAGGAAATAGAGGTGGGGAATCAGAGGCAGGGAATCAGAGGCGGAGATCCAGAGGCAGGGAATCTGAGGCGGGGAATCTGAGGTGGGGAATCTGAGGCGGGGAATCAGAGGGGGGAATAGAGATGTGGGAAAAGAGAGGCGGCGAAAGGGAGGCGGGGAAACTGTCAGAGACTCTGAAGCAGGGAATCGGAGTCGGGGAATCAGAGTTGGGGAATCAGAGGCAGGGAATCAGAGGCGGAGAATCAGAGGCGGGGAATCAGAGGCGGGGAATCAGAGGCGGGGAATCAGAGGCGGGGAATCAGTGGGCGGAAATGAGATGTGGGAAAAGAGAGGCAGAGAAAGAGGCGTGGAAATAGACGCAGTGAAAGCGAGGAGGGGTATCAGATGCGGGGAATCCGAGGCGGGGAATCAGAGGCAGGAAAAGAGATGTGGGGAAAGAGAGGCCGGGAAAGAGGCACGGAAAGAGAGGCGGGAAATCAGAGGTGGGGATTCAGAGGCGGGGAATCAGAGGCAGGGAATCAGAGGCGGGGAATCAGAGGCGGGGAATCAGAGGGCGGAAAAGAGATGTGGGGAAAGAGAGGCAGAGAAAGAGGCGTGGAAATAGACGCAGGGAAAGAGAGGCAGGGTATCAGATGTGGGGGATCCGAGGCGGGGAATCAGAGGTGGGGAAAGAGATGTGGAGAAAGAGAGGCAGGGAAAGAGGCAAGGAAAGAGAGGCGGGGAAAGAGGCACGGAAAGAGAGGTGGGAAATGAGAGGCGGGGAATCAGAGGCGGGGAATCAGAGTCGTGGTATCAGAAGCGGGGAATTTGAGGTGGAGAATCTGAGGCGGGGAATCAGAGGCGTGGAATCCGAGGCGCGGAATCAGAGGCAGGAAAAGAGATGTGGGGAAAGAGAGGCCGGGAAAGAGGCACGGAAAGAGAGGCGGGAAATCAGAGGCGAGGAATCAGAGGCGGGGAATCAGAGTCGTGGTTTCAGAGGCGGGGAATCAGAGGCGGGGAATCAGAGGCGGGGAAAGAGATGTGGGGAAAGAGAGGCAGGGAAAGAGGCAAGGAAATAGAGGTGGGGAATCAGAGGCAGGGAATCAGAGGCGGAGATCCAGAGGCAGGGAATCTGAGGCGGCGAATCTGAGGCGGGGAATCAGAGGCGTGGAATCAGAGGGGGGAATAGAGATGTGGGAAAAGAGAGGCGGCGAAAGGGAGGCGGGGAAAGAGTCAGAGACTCTGAAACAGGGAATCTGAGTCGGGGAATCAGAGTTGGGGAATCAGAGTCGGGGAATCAGTGTCAGGGAATCAGAGTCGGGGAATCAGAGGTGGGGAATCAGAGGCGGGGAATCAGAGTCGGGGAATCAGAGGCAGGGAATCAGAGGCAGGGAATCAGAGGCGGGGAATCTGAGGCGGGGAATCAGAGGCGGGGAAAGAGATGTGGGAAAAGAGAGGCAGGGAAAGAGGCACAAAAATAGTGGCAGGGAAAGAGAGGCGGGGAATCAGGGGCGGGGAATGAGAGGCGGGGAATCAGATGCGTGGAATCAGAGGCGGGGAATCAGAGGCGGGGAATCAGAGTCATGGTATCAGAGGCGGGGAATCTGAGGCGGGGAATCAGAGGCGGGGAAAGAGATGTGGGAAAAGAGAGGCAGGGAAAGAGGCGCGGAAATAGACGCAGGGAAAGAGAGGCGGGGTATCAGATGTGGGGAATCCGAGGCGGGGAATCAGAGGCGGGGAAAGAGATGTGGGGAAAGAGAGGCAGGGAAAGAGGCGCGGAAATAGACGCAGGGAAAGAGAGGCGGGGTATCAGTTGTGGGGAATCTGAGGTGGAAAATCTGAGGCGGGGAATCAGAGGCGTGGAATCCGAGGCGGGGCATCAGAGGCAGGAAAAGAGATGTGGGGAAAGAGAGGCCGGGAAAGAGGCACGGAAAGAGAGGCAGGAAATCAGAGGCGGTGAATCACAGGCGGGGAATCAGAGGCGGGGAATCAGAGTCGTATTATCTGAGGCGGGGAATCGGAGGCAGGGAATCAGAGGCGGGGAAAGAGATGTGGGAAAAGAGAGGCAGAGAAGGAGGCACGAAAATAGTGGCAGGGAAAGAGAGGCAGGGAATCAGAGGCGGGGAATCAGAGGCGGGGAATCAGAGGCGGGGATTCAGAGGCGGGGATTCAGAGGCGGGGAATCAGAGGCGGGAAATCAGAGGCGGGCAATCAGAGGCGGGGAAGCAGAGGCGGGGAAGCAGAGGCGGGGAAGCAGAGGCGGGGAAGCAGAGGCGGGGAAGCAGAGGTGGGGAATCAGAGGCGGGGAATCAGAGTCGGGGAATCAGAGGCAGGGAATCAGAGGCGGAGAATCAGAGGCGGGGAATCAGAGGCGGGGAATCAGTGGGCGGAAATGAGATGTGGGAAAAGAGAGGCAGAGAAAGAGGCACGAAAATAGTGGCAGGGAAAGAGAGGCGGGGAATCAGAGGCGGGGAACCACAGGCGGGGAATCAGAGGCTGAAATTAAAAGGGGGTGAATCAGAGGGGGGAAAAGAGATGTGGGGAAAGAAGGGCAGGGAAAGAGCCAGGGAAAGAGCCAGGGACTCTGAAGCAGGGAATCGGAGGCAGGGAAACAGAGGAAGGGAATCAGAGTGGGAGAAATGGAGGCGGGGAATCAGAGGCGGGGATTCAGAGGCGGGGATTCAGAGGCGGGGAAGCAGAGGCGGGGAATCAGAGGCGGGGAATCAGAGGCGGGGAATCTGAGGTGGGGATTCTGAGGCAGGGAATCTGAGGTGGGGAATCTGAGGTGGGGAATCCGAGGCTGAGATTCAAAGGGAGAGAATCAGAAGGGGGAAAAGATATGTAGGGAAAGAGAGGCATGGAAAGAGCCAGGGACTCTGAAGCAGGGAATCGGAGGCAGGGAAACAGAGTCGGAGAACGGAGGCGGGGAATCAGAAGCGGGGAATCAGAGGGCGGAAAAGAGATGTGGGGAAAGAGAGGCAGGGAAAGAGGCGCGGAAATAGACGCAGGGAAAGAGAGGCGGGGTATCAGATGTGGGGAATTCAAGGCGGGGAAAGAGATGTGGGGAAAGAGAGGCAGGGAAAGAGGCAAGGAAATAGAGGCGGGGAATCAGAGGTGGGGATTCAGAGGCAGGGAATCAGAGGGGGGGAATCAGAGGCAGGGAATCTGAGGCAGGGAATCTGAGGTGGGGAGTCTGTCGGGGAATCAGAGGCGTGGAATCAGAGGGGGGAATAGAGATGTGGGAAAAGAGAGGCGGCGAAAGGGAGGCGGGGAAAGAGTCAGAGACTCTGAAGCAGGGAATCGGAGTCGGGGAATCAGAGTTGGGGAATCAGAGGCGGGGAATCAGAGGCAGGGAATCAAAGGCGGAGAATCAGAGGCGGGAAACCAGAGGCGGGGAATCAGAGGCTGAAATTAAAAGAGGGTGAACCAGAGGGGGGAAAAGAGATGTGGGGAAAGAAGGGCAGGGAAAGAGCCAGGGAAAGAGCCAGGGACTCTGAAGCAGGGAATCGGAGGCAGGGAATCGGAGGCAGGAAAACAGAGGAAGGGAATCAGAGTCGGAGAAATGGAGGCGGGGAATCAGAAGCGGGGAATCAGAAGCGGGGAATCAGAGGACGGAAAAGAGATGTGGCGAAAGAGAGGCAGAGAAAGAGAGGCGGGGTATCAAATGTGTGCAATCCGAGGCAAGGAATCAGAGGCGTGGAATCAGAGGCGTGGAATCTAAGGTGGGGAATCGGAGTCGGGGAATCAGAGTCGTTGAATCAGAGGCGGGGAATCAGAGTCGGGGAATCAGAGGAGGGGAATCAGAGGCGGGGAATCAGAGGCGGGGAATCAGAGGCGGGGAATCAGAGGCGGGGAATCAGAGGCGGGGTATCAGAGGCGGGGTATAAGAGGCGGGGTATCAGAGGAAGAGGAACGGAGGCGTGGAATCAGAGGTGGGGAATCAGAGGGCAGAAAAGAGATGTGGGGAAAGAGAGGCAGAGAAAGAGGCGTGGAAATAGACGCAGTGAAAGAGAGGCGGGGTATCAGATGTGGGGGATCCGAGGCGGGGAATCAGAGGTGGGGAAAGAGATGTGGAGAAAGAGAGGCAGGGAAAGAGGCAAGGAAAGAGAGGCGGGGAAAGAGGCACGGAAAGAGAGGTGGGAAATGAGAGGCGGGGAATCAGAGTCGTATTATCTGAGGTGGGGAATCTGAGGCGGGGAATCAGAGGCGGGGAATCAGAGGCGGGGAATCAGAGGTGGGGAATCAGAGGCGGGGAATCAGAGGCGGGGAATCAGAGGCGGGGAAGCAGAGGCGGGGAAGCAGAGGCGGGGAAGCAGAGGCGGGGAATCAGAGGCGGGGAATCAGAGGCGGGGAATCAGAGGCGGGGAATCAGAGGCGGAGAATCAGAGGCGGGGAATCAGAGGCGGGGAATCAGAGGCGGGGAAAGAGATGTGGGAAAAGAGAGGCAGAGAAAGAGGCGTGGAAATAGACGCAGTGAAATCGAGGAGGGGTATCAGATGCGGGGAATCCGAGGCGGGGAATCAGAGGCAGGAAAAGAGATGTGGGGAAAGAGAGGCCGGGAAAGAGGCACGGAAAGAGAGGCGGGTAATCAGAGGTGGGGAATCAGAGGCGGGGAATCAGAGGGCGGAAAAGAGATGTGGGGAAAGAGAGGCAGAGAAAGGGGCGTGGAAATAGACGCAGGGAAAGAGAGGCAGGGTATCAGATGTGGGGGATCCGAGGCGGGGAATCAGAGGTGGGGAAAGAGATGTGGAGAAAGAGAGGCAGGGAAAGAGGCAAGGAAAGAGAGGCGGGGAAAGAGGCACGGAAAGAGAGGTGGGAAATGAGAGGCGGGGAATCAGAGGCGGGGAATCAGAGTCGTGGTATCAGAAGCGGGGAATTTGAGGTGGAGAATCTGAGGCGGGGAATCAGAGGCGTGGAATCCGAGGCGGGGAATCAGAGGCAGGAAAAGAGATGTGGGGAAAGAGAGGCCGGGAAAGAGGCACGGAAAGAGAGGCGGGAAATGAGAGGCGAGGAATCAGAGGCGGGGAATCAGAGTCGTGGTTTCAGAGGCGGGGAATCAGAGGCGGGGAATCAGAGTCATGGTATCAGAGGCGGGGAATCAGAGGCGGGGAATCAGAGGCGGGGAAAGAGATGTGGGAAAAGAGAGGCGGGGAAAGAGGCGCGGAAATAGACGCAGGGAAAGAGAGGCGGGGTATCAGATGTGGGTTATCCGAGGCGGGGAATCAGAGGCGGGGAAAGAGATGTGGGGAAAGAGAGGCAGGGAAAGAGGCGCGGAAATAGACGCAGGGAAAGAGAGGCGGGGTATCAGATGTGGGGAATCTGAGGTGGAAAATCTGAGGCGGGGAATCAGAGGCGTTGAATCCGAGGCGGGGCATCAGAGGCAGGAAAAGAGATGTGGGGAAAGAGAGGCCGGGAAAGAGGCACGGAAAGAGAGGCAGGAAATCAGAGGCGGTGAATCACAGGTGGGGAATCAGAGGCGGGGAATCAGAGTCGTCTTATCTGAGGCGGGGAATCGGAGGCAGGGAATCAGAGGCGGGGAAAGAGATGTGGGAAAAGAGAGGCAGAGAAGGAGGCACGAAAATAGTGGCAGGGAAAGAGAGGCAGGGAATCAGAGGCGGGGAATCAGAGGCGGGGAATCAGAGGCGGGGAATCAGAGGCGGGGAATCAGAGGCGGGGAATCAGAGGCGGGGAAGCAGAGGCGGGGAAGCAGAGGCGGGGAAGCAGAGGCGGGGAAGCAGAGGCGGGGAAGCAGAGGCGGGGAAGCAGAGGCGGGGAATCAGAGGCGGGGAATTTGAGGTGGGGATTCTGAGGTGGGAAATTAGAGGCTGAGATTGAAAGGGGGAGAATCAGAAGGGGGAAAAGAAATGTGGGGAAAGAGAGGCATGGAAAGAGCCAGGGACTCTGAAGCAGGGAATCGGAGGCAGGGAAACAGAGTCGGAGAAACGGAGGCGGGGAATCAGAAGCGGGGAATCAGAGGGTGGAAAAGAGATGTGGGGAAAGAGAGGCAGGGAAAGAGGCGCGGAAATAGACGCAGGGAAAGAGAGGCGGAGTATCAGATGTGGGGAATTCAAGGCGGGGAATCAGAGGCGGGGAAAGAGATGTGGGGAAAGAGAGGCAGGGAAAGAGGCAAGGAAATAGAGGTGGGGAATCAGAGGCAGGGAATCAGAGGCGGAGATCCAGAGGCAGGGAATCTGAGGCGGCGAATCTGAGGCGGGGAATCAGAGGCGTGGAATCAGAGGGGGGAATAGAGATGTGGGAAAAGAGAGGCGGCGAAAGGGAGGCGGGGAAAGAGTCAGAGACTCTGAAACAGGGAATCTGAGTCGGGGAATCAGAGTCGGGGAATCAGAGTCGGGGAATCAGTGTCAGGGAATCAGAGTCGGGGAATTAGAGGTGGGGAAAGAGATGTGGGAAAAGAGAGGCAGAGAATGAGGCACGAAAATAGTGGCAGGGAATCAGAGGCGGGGAATCACAGGCGGGGAACCAGAGGCGGGGAATCAGAGGCTGAAATTAAAAGAGGGTGAATCAGAGGGGGGAAAAGAGATGTGGGGAAAGAAGGGCAGGGAAAGAGCCAGGGAAAGAGCCAGGGACTCTGAAGCAGGGAATCGGAGGCAGGGAATCGGTGGCAGGGAAACAGAGGAAGGGAATCAGAGTCGGAGAAATGGAGGCGGGGAATCAGAAGCGGGGAATCAGAAGCGGGGAATCAGAGGACGGAAAAGAGATGTGGGGAAAGAGAGGCAGAGAAAGAGAGGCGGGGTATCAGATGTGTGCAATCCGAGGCAAGGAATCAGAGGCGGGGAATCAGAGGCGTGGAATCAGAGGCGGGGAATCTGAGGTGGGGAATCGGAGTCGGGGAATCAGAGTCGTGGAATCAGAGGCGGGGAATCAGAGGAGGAGAATCAGAGGAGGAGAATCAGAGGCGGGGAATCAGAGGAGGGGAATCAGAGGCGGGGAATCAGAGGCGGGGAATCAGAGGCGGGGAATCAGAGGCGGGGAATCAGAGGCGGGGAATCAGAGGCGGGGAATCAGAGGCGGGGAAGCAGAGGCGGGGAATCAGAGTCGTATTATCTGAGGTGGGGAATCTGAGGCGGGGAATCAGAGGCGGGGAATCAGAGGCGGGGAATCAGAGGCGGGGAATCAGAGGCGGGGAAGCAGAGGCGGGGAATCAGAGGCGGGGAATCAGAGGGGGGAATAGAGATGTGGGAAAAGAGAGGCGGCGAAAGGGAGGCGGGGAAAGAGTCAGAGACTCTGAAGCAGGGAATCGGAGTCGGAGAAATGGAGGCGGGGAATCAGAGGCGGGGAATCAGAGGCGGGGAATCTGAGGCAGGGAATCAGAGGCGGAGAATCAGAGGCGGGGAATCAGAGGCGGGGAATCAGAGGCGGGGAATCAGAGGCGGGGAATCAGAGGCGGGGAATCAGTGGGCAGAAATTAGATGTGGGAAAAGATAGGCAGAGAAAGAGGCGTGGAAATAGACGCAGTGAAAGCGAGGAGGGGTATCAGATGCGGGGAATCCGAGGCGGGGAATCAGAGGCAGGAAAAGAGATGTGGGGAAAGAGAGGCCGGGAAAGAGGCACGGAAAGAGAGGCGGGAAATCAGAGGCGGGGAATCAGAGGCAGGGAATCAGAGGCGGGGAATCAGAGGCCGGGAATCAGAGGGCGGAAAAGAGATGTGGGGAAAGAGAGGCAGAGAAAGAGGCGTGGAAATAGACGCAGGGAAAGAGAGGCAGGGTATCAGATGTGGGGGATCCGAGGCGGGGAATCAGAGGTGGGAAAAGAGATGTGGAGAAATAGAGGCAGGGAAAGAGGCAAGGAAAGAGAGGCGGGGAAAGAGGCACGGAAAGAGAGGTGGGAAATGAGAGGCGGGGAATCAGAGGCGGGGAATCAGAGTCGTGGTATCAGAAGCAGGGAATTTGAGGTGGAGAATCTGAGGCGGGGAATCAGAGGCGTGGAATCCGAGGCGTGGAATCAGAGGCAGGAAAAGAGATGTGGGGAAAGAGAGGCCGGGAAAGAGGCACGGAAAGAGAGGCGGGAAATCAGAGGCGAGGAATCAGAGGCGGGGAATCAGAGTCGTGGTTTCAGAGGCGGGGAATCAGAGGCGGGGAATCAGAGTCATGGTATCAGAGGCGGGGAATCAGAGGCGGGGAATCAGAGGCGGGGAAAGAGATGTGGGAAAAGAGAGGCGGGGAAAGAGGCGCGGAAATAGACGCAGGGAAAGAGAGGCGGGGTATCAGATGTGGGGAATCCGAGGCGGGGAATCAGAGGCGGGGAAAGAGATGTGGGGAAAGAGAGGCGGGGAAAGAGGCGCGGAAATAGACGCAGGGAAAGAGAGGCGGGGTATCAGATGTGGGTTATCCGAGGCGGGGAATCAGAGGCGGGGAAAGAGATGTGGGGAAAGAGAGGCCGGGAAAGAGGCACGGAAAGAGAGGCAGGAAATCAGAGGCGGTGAATCACAGGTGGGGAATCAGAGGCGGGGAATCAGAGTCGTCTTATCTGAGGCGGGGAATCGGAGGCAGGGAATCAGAGGCGGGGAAAGAGATGTGGGAAAAGAGAGGCAGAGAAGGAGGCACGAAAATAGTGGCAGGGAAAGAGAGGCAGGGAATCAGAGGCGGGGAATCAGAGGCGGGGAATCAGAGGCGGGGAATCAGAGGCGGGGAATCAGAGGCGGGGAATCAGAGGCGGGGAAGCAGAGGCGGGGAAGCAGAGGCGGGGAAGCAGAGGCGGGGAAGCAGAGGCGGGGAAGCAGAGGCGGGGAAGCAGAGGCGGGGAAGCAGAGGCGGGGAATCAGAGGCGGGGAATTTGAGGTGGGGTTTCTGAGGTGGGAAATCAGAGGCTGAGATTGAAAGGGGGAGAATCAGAAGGGGGAAAAGAAATGTGGGGAAAGAGAGGCATGGAAAGAGCCAGGGACTCTGAAGCAGGGAATCGGAGGCAGGGAAACAGAGTCGGAGAAACTGAGGCGGGGAATCAGAAGCGGGGAATCAGAGGGTGGAAAAGAGATGTGGGGAAAGAGAGGCAGGGAAAGAGGCGCGGAAATAGACGCAGGGAAAGAGAGGCGGAGTATCAGATGTGGGGAATTCAAGGCGGGGAATCAGAGGCGGGGAAAGAGATGTGGGGAAAGAGAGGCAGGGAAAGAGGCAAGGAAATAGAGGAGGGGAATCAGAGGCAGGGAATCAGAGGCGGAGATCCAGAGGCAGGGAATCTGAGGCGGCGAATCTGAGGCGTGGAATCAGAGGGGGGAATAGAGATGTGGGAAAAGAGAGGCGGCGAAAGGGAGGCGGGGAAAGAGTCAGAGACTCTGAAACAGGGAATCTGAGTCGGGGAATCAGAGTCGGGGAATCAGTGTCAGGGAATCAGAGTCGGGGAATCAGAGGTGGGGAATCAGAGGCAGGGAATCAGAGGCGGGGAATCAGAGGCGGGGAATCAGAGGCGGGGAATCAGAGTCGTGGTTTCAGAGGCGGGGAATCTGAGGCGGGGAATCAGAGGCGGGGAATCAGAGGAGGAGAATCAGAGGAGGAGAATCAGAGGCGGGGAATCAGAGTCGGGGAATCAGAGGAGGGGAATCAGAGGCGGGGAATCAGAGGCGGGGAATCAGAGGCGGGGAATCAGAGGCGGGGAATCAGAGGTGGGGAATCAGAGGGCAGAAAAGAGATGTGGGGAAAGAGAGGCAGAGAAAGAGGCGTGGAAATAGACGCAGTGAAAGAGAGGAGGGGTATCAGATGCGGGGAATCCGAGGCGGGGAATCAGAGGCAGGAAAAGAGATGTGGGGAAAGAGAGGCCGGGAAAGAGGCACGGAAAGAGAGGTGGGAAATCAGAGGTGGGGAATCAGAGGCGGGGAATCAGAGGCGGGGAATCAGAGGCGGGGAATCAGAGGCTTGGACTCAGAGGAGGTGTATCAGAGGCGGAGAAAAGGCGGCGGGGAATCAGAAGCGGGGAATCAGAAGCGGGGAATCAGAAGCGGGGAATCAGAGGACGGAAAAGAGATGTGGGGAAAGAGAGGCCGGGAAAGAGGCACGGAAAGAGAGGCGGGAAATCAGAGGCGAGGAATCAGAGGCGGGGAATCAGTGTCAGGGAATCAGAGTCGGGGAATCAGAGTCGGGGAATCAGAGGCAGGGAATCAGAGGCAGGGAATCAGAGGCGGGGAATCCGAGGCGGGGAATCAGAGGCGGGGAAAGAGATATGGGGAAAGAGAGGCAGGGAAAGAGGCGCGGAAATAGACGCAGGGAAAGAGAGGCGGTGTATCAGATGTGGGGAATCTGAAGTGGAAAATCTGAGGCGGGGAATCAGAGTCGTGGTTTCAGAGGCGGGGAATCAGAGGCGGGGAATCAGAGGCGGGGAATCAGAGGCGGGGAATCAGAGTCGTGGTTTCAGAGGCGGGGAATCTGAGGCGGGGAATCAGAGGCGGGGAAAGAGATGTGGGAAAAGAGAGGCAGGGAAAGAGGCACAAAAATAGTGGCAGGGAAAGAGAGGCGGGGAATCAGGGGCGGGGAAAGAGATGTGGGAAAAGAGAGGCAGGGAAAGAGGCGCGGAAATAGACGCAGGGAAAGAGAGGCGGGGTATCAGATGTGGGGAATCCGAGGCGGGGAATCAGAGGCGGGGAAAGAGATGTGGGGAAAGAGAGGCAGGGAAAGAGGCGCGGAAATAGACGCAGGGAAAGAGAGGCGGGGTATCAGTTGTGGGGAATCTGAGGTGGAAAATCTGAGGCGGGGAATCAGAGGCGTGGAATCCGAGGCGGGGCATCAGAGGCAGGAAAAGAGATGTGGGGAAAGAGAGGCCGGGAAAGAGGCACGGAAAGAGAGGCAGGAAATCAGAGGCGGTGAATCACAGGCGGGGAATCAGAGGCGGGGAATCAGAGTCGTATTATCTGAGGCGGGGAATCGGAGTCAGGGAATCAGAGGCGGGGAAAGAGATGTGGGAAAAGAGAGGCAGAGAAGGAGGCACGAAAATAGTGGCAGGGAAAGAGAGGCAGGGAATCAGAGGCGGGGAATCAGAGGCGGGGAATCAGAGGCGGGGATTCAGAGGCGGGGAATCAGAGGCGGGAAATCAGAGGCGGGCAATCAGAGGCGGGGAAGCAGAGGCGGGGAAGCAGAGGCGGGGAAGCAGAGGCGGGGAAGCAGAGGCGGGGAAGCAGAGGTGGGGAATCAGAGGCGGGGAATCAGAGTCGGGGAATCAGAGGCAGGGAATCAGAGGCGGAGAATCAGAGGCGGGGAATCAGAGGCGGGGAATCAGTGGGCGGAAATGAGATGTGGGAAAAGAGAGGCGGGGAAAGAGGCGCGGAAATAGACGCAGGGAAAGAGAGGCGGGGTATCAGATGTGGGGAATCTGAGGTGGAAAATCTGAGGCGGGGAATCAGAGGCGTGGAATCCGAGGCGGGGCATCAGAGGCAGGAAAAGAGATGTGGGGAAAGAGAGGCCGGGAAAGAGGCACGGAAAGAGAGGCAGGAAATCAGAGGCGGTGAATCACAGGTGGGGAATCAGAGGCGGGGAATCAGAGTCGTCTTATCTGAGGCGGGGAATCGGAGGCAGGGAATCAGAGGCGGGGAAAGAGATGTGGGAAAAGAGAGGCAGAGAAGGAGGCACGAAAATAGTGGCAGGGAAAGAGAGGCAGGGAATCAGAGGCGGGGAATCAGAGGCGGGGAATCAGAGGCGGGGAATCAGAGGCGGGGAATCAGAGGCGGGGAATCAGAGGCGGGGAATCAGAGGCGGGGAATCAGAGGCGGGAAATCAGAGGCGGGGAATCAGAGGCGTGGAATCAGAGGCGGGGAAGCAGAGGCGGGGAAGCAGAGGCGGGGAAGCAGAGGCGGGGAAGCAGAGGCGGGGAAGCAGAGGCGGGGAATCAGAGGCGGGGAATTTGAGGTGGGGATTCTGAGGTGGGAAATTAGAGGCTGAGATTGAAAGGGGGAGAATCAGAAGGGGGAAAAGAAATGTGGGGAAAGAGAGGCATGGAAAGAGCCAGGGACTCTGAAGCAGGGAATCGGAGGCAGGGAAACAGAGTCGGAGAAACGGAGGCGGGGAATCAGAAGCGGGGAATCAGAGGGTGGAAAAGAGATGTGGGGAAAGAGAGGCAGGGAAAGAGGCGCGGAAATAGACGCAGGGAAAGAGAGGCGGAGTATCAGATGTGGGGAATTCAAGGCGGGGAATCAGAGGCGGGGAAAGAGATGTGGGGAAAGAGAGGCAGGGAAAGAGGCAAGGAAATAGAGGTGGGGAATCAGAGGCAGGGAATCAGAGGCGGAGATCCAGAGGCAGGGAATCTGAGGCGGCGAATCTGAGGCGGGGAATCAGAGGCGTGGAATCAGAGGGGGGAATAGAGATGTGGGAAAAGAGAGGCGGCGAAAGGGAGGCGGGGAAAGAGTCAGAGACTCTGAAACAGGGAATCTGAGTCGGGGAATCAGAGTCGGGGAATCAGAGTCGGGGAATCAGTGTCAGGGAATCAGAGTCGGGGAATCAGAGGTGGGGAATCAGAGGCGGGGAATCAGAGTCGGGGAATCAGAGGCAGGGAATCAGAGGCGGGGAATCAGAGGCGGGGAATCAGAGTCGTGGTTTCAGAGGCGGGGAATCTGAGGCGGGGAATCAGAGGCGGGGAATGAGAGGCGGGGAATCAGATGCGTGGAATCAGAGGCGGGGAATCAGAGGCGGGGAATCAGAGTCATGGTATCAGAGGCGGGGAATCTGAGGCGGGGAATCAGAGGCGGGGAAAGAGATGTGGGAAAAGAGAGGCAGGGAAAGAGGCGCGGAAATAGACGCAGGGAAAGAGAGGCGGGGTATCAGATGTGGGGAATCCGAGGCGGGGAATCAGAGGCGGGGAAAGAGATGTGGGGAAAGAGAGGCAGGGAAAGACGCAAGGAAATAGAGGTGGGGAATCAGAGGCAGGGAATCAGAGGCGGAGAATCAGAGGCAGGGAATCTGAGGCGGGGAATCTGAGGTGGGGAATCTGAGGCGGGGAATCAGAGGCGTGGAAAGAGATGTGGGGAAAGAGAGGTAGGGAAAGAGGCGCGGAAATAGACGCAGGGAAAGAGAGGCGGGGTATCAGATGTGGGGAATCTGAAGTGGAAAATCTGAGGCGGGGAATCAGAGGCGTGGAATCCGAGGCGGGGCATCAGAGGCAGGAAAAGAGATGTGGGGAAAGAGAGGCCGGGAAAGAGGCACGGAAAGAGAGGCAGGAAATCAGAGGCGGTGAATCACAGGCGGGGAATCAGAGGCGGGGAATCAGAGTCGTATTATCTGAGGCGGGGAATCGGAGGCAGGGAATCAGAGGCGGGGAAAGAGATGTGGGAAAAGAGAGGCAGAGAAGGAGGCACGAAAATAGTGGCAGGGAAAGAGAGGCGGGGAATCAGAGGCGGGGAATCAGAGGCGGGGAATCAGAGGCGGGGAATCAGAGGCGGGGAATCAGAGGCGGGGAATCAGAGGCGGGGAATCAGAGGCGGGGAATCAGAGGCGGGGAATCAGAGGCGGGGAATCAGAGGCGGGGAAGCAGAGGCGGGGAATCAGAGTCGGGGAATCAGAGGCGGGGAATTTGAGGTGGGGATTCTGAGGTGGGAAATCAGAGGCTGAGATTGAAAGGGGGAGAATCAGAAGGGGGAAAAGAGATGTGGGAAAAGAGAGGCAGGGAAAGAGGCGCGGAAATAGACGCAGGGAAAGAGAGGCGGGGTATCAGATGTGGGGAAACCAAGGCGGGGAATCAGAGGCGGGGAAAGAGATGTGGGGAAAGAGAGGTAGGGAAAGAGGCGCGGAAATAGACGCAGGGAAAGAGAGGCGGGGTATCAGATGTGGGGAATCTGAAGTGGAAAATCTGAGGCGGGGAATCAGAGGCGTGGAATCCGAGGCGGGGCATCAGAGGCAGGAAAAGAGATGTGGGGAAAGAGAGGCCGGGAAAGAGGCACGGAAAGAGAGGCAGGAAATCAGAGGCGGTGAATCACAGGCGGGGAATCAGAGGCGGGGAATCAGAGTCGTATTATCTGAGGCGGGGAATCGGAGGCAGGGAATCAGAGGCGGGGAAAGAGATGTGGGAAAAGAGAGGCAGAGAAGGAGGCACGAAAATAGTGGCAGGGAAAGAGAGGCAGGGAATCAGAGGCGGGGAATCAGAGGCGGGGAATCAGAGGCGGGGATTCAGAGGCGGGGATTCAGAGGCGGGGAATCAGAGGCGGGAAATCAGAGGCGGGCAATCAGAGGCGGGGAAGCAGAGGCGGGGATTCAGAGGCGGGGAAGCAGAGGCGGGGAAGCAGAGGCGGGGAAGCAGAGGCGGGGAAGCAGAGGTGGGGAATCAGAGGCGGGGAATCAGAGTCGGGGAATTTGAGGTGGGGATTCTGAGGTGGGAAATCAGAGGCTGAGATTGAAAGGAGGAGAATCAGAAGGGGGAAAAGAAATGTGGGGAAAGAGAGGCATGGAAAGAGCCAGGGACTCTGAAGCAGGGAATCGGAGGCAGGGAAACAGAGTCGGAGAAACGGAGGCGGGGAATCAGAAGCGGGGAATCAGAGGGTGGAAAAGAGATGTGGGGAAAGAGAGGCAGGGAAAGAGGCGCGGAAATAGACGCAGGGAAAGAGAGGCGGAGTATCAGATGTGGGGGATCCGAGGCGGGGAATCAGAGGTGGGGAAAGAGATGTGGAGAAAGAGAGGCAGGGAAAGAGGCAAGGAAATAGAGGTGGGGAATCAGAGGCAGGGAATCAGAGGCGGAGATCCAGAGGCAGGGAATCTGAGGCGGGGAATCTGAGGCGGGGAATCTGAGGCGGGGAATCAGAGGCGTGGAATCAGAGGGGGGAATAGAGATGTGGGAAAAGAGAGGCGGCGAAAGGGAGGCGGGGAAAGAGTCAGAGACTCTGAAACAGGGAATCGGAGTCGGGGAATCAGAGTCGGGGAATCAGTGTCAGGGAATCAGAGTCGGGGAATCAGAGGTGGGGAATCAGAGGCGGGGAATCAGAGTCGGGGAATCAGAGGCAGGGAATCAGAGGCGGGGAATCAGAGGCGGGGAATCAGAGGCGGAGAATCAGAGGCGGGGAATCAGAGGCGGGGAATCAGTGGGCGGAAATGAGATGTGGGAAAAGAGAGGCAGAGAAAGAGGCACGAAAATAGTGGCAGGGAAAGAGAGGCGGGGAATCAGAGGCGGGGAACCACAGGCGGGGAATCAGAGGCTGAAATTAAAAGGTGGTGAATCAGAGGGGGGAAAAGAGATGTGGGGAAAGAAGGGCAGGGAAAGAGCCAGGGAAAGAGCCAGGGACTCTGAAGCAGGGAATCGGAGGCAGGGAAACAGAGGAAGGGAATCAGAGTGGGAGAAATGGAGGCGGGGAATCAGAGGCGGGGAATCAGAGGCGGGGAAGCAGAGGCGGGGAATCAGAGGGCGGAAATGAGATGTGGGAAAAGAGTGGCAGAGAAGGAGGCACGAAAATAGTGGCAGGGAAAGAGAGGCAGGGAATCAGAGGCGGGGAATCAGAGGCGGGAAATCAGAGGCGGGGAATCAGAGGGCGGAAAAGAGATGTGGGGAAAGAGAGGCAGAGAAAGAGGCGTGGAAATAGACGCAGGGAAAGAGAGGCGGGGTATCAGATGTGGGGGATCCGAGGCGGGGAATCAGAGGTGGGGAAAGAGATGTGGAGAAAGAGAGGCAGGGAAAGAGGCAAGGAAAGAGAGGAGGGGAAAGAGGCACGGAAAGAGAGGTGGGAAATGAGAGGCGGGGAATCAGAGTCGTATTATCTGAGGTGGGGAATCTGAGGCGGGGAATCAGAGGCGGGGAAAGAGATGTGGGAAAAGAGAGGCAGAGAATGAGGCACGAAAATAGTGGCAGGGAAAGAGAGGCAGGGAATCAGAGGCGGGGAATCAGAGGCGGGGAATCAGAGGCGGGGAATCAGAGGCGGGGAATCAGAGGCGGGGAATCAGAGGGCGGAAAATAGATGTGGGGAAAGAGAGGCAGGGAAAGAGGCGCGGAAATAGACGCAGGGAAAGAGAGGCGGGGTATCAGATGTGGGGAATTCAAGGCGGGGAAAGAGATGTGGGGAAAGAGAGGCAGGGAAAGAGGCAAGGAAATAGAGGCGGGGAATCAGAGGTGGGGATTCAGAGGCAGGGAATCAGAGGCGTGGAATCAGAGGGGGGAATAGAGATGTGGGAAAAGAGAGGCGGCGAAAGGGAGGCGGGGAAAGAGTCAGAGACTCTGAAGCAGGGAATCGGAGTCGGGGAATCAGAGGTGGGGAATCAGAGGCGGGGAATCAGAGGCGGGGAATCAGAGGCGGGGAATCAGAGGCGGGGAATCAGAGGCGGGGAATCAGAGGCGGGGAATCAGAGGCAGAGAATCAGAGGCGGGGAATCAGAGGCGGGGAATCAGAGGCGGGGAATCAGTGGGCGGAAATGAGATGTGGGAAAAGAGAGGCAGAGAAAGAGGCACGAAAATAGTGGCAGGGAAAGAGAGGCGGGGAATCAGAGGCGGGGAATCAGAGGCGGGGAATCAGAGGCGGGGAAATCAGAGGCGGGGAATCAGAGGCGGGGAATCAGAGGCTGAAATTAAAAGGGGGTGAATCAGAGGGGGGAAAAGAGATGTGGGGAAAGAGAGGCAGAGAAAGAGGCGTGGAAATAGACGCAGGGAAAGAGAGGCGGGGTATCAGATGTGGGGGATCCGAGGCGGGGAATCAGAGGTGGGGAAAGAGATGTGGAGAAAGAGAGGCAGGGAAAGAGGCAAGGTAAGAGAGGCGGGGAAAGAGGCACGGAAAGAGAGGTGGGAAATGAGAGGCGGGGAATCAGAGTCGTATTATCTGAGGTGGGGAATCTGAGGCGGGGAATCAGAGGGGGGAATAGAGATGTGGGAAAAGAGAGGCAGCGAAAGGGAGGCGGGGAAAGAGTCAGAGACTCTGAAGCAGGGAATCGGAGTCGGAGAAATGGAGGCGGGGAATCAGAGGCGGGGAATCAGAGGCAGGGAATCAGAGGCAGGGAATCAGAGGCAGGGAATCAGAGGCGGAGAATCAGAGGCGGGGAATCAGAGGCGGGGAATCAGAGGCGGGGAATCAGAGGCGGGGAATCAGAGGCGGGGAATCAGTGGGCGGAAATGAGATGTGGGAAAAGAGAGGCAGAGAAAGAGGCACGAAAATAGTGGCAGGGAAAGAGAGGCGGGGAATCAGAGGTGGGGAACCAGAGGCGGGGAATCAGAGGCTGAAATTAAAAGAGTGTGAATCAGAGGGGGGAAAAGAGATGTGGGGAAAGAAGGGCAGGGAAAGAGCCAGGGAAAGAGCCAGGGACTCTGAAGCAGGGAATCGGAGGCAGGGAATCGGTGGCAGGGAAACAGAGGAAGGGAATCAGAGTCGGAGAAATGGAGGCGGGGAATCAGAAACGGGGAATCAGAAGCGGGGAATCAGAGGACGGAAAAGAGATGTGGGGAAAGAGAGGCAGAGAAAGAGAGGCGGGGTATCAGATGTGGGGATTCAGAGGCAGGGAATCAGAGGGGGGGAATCAGAGGCAGGGAATCCGAGGCAAGGAATCAGAGGCGGGGAATCAGAGGCGGGGAATCAGAGGCGTGGAATCAGAGGCGGGGTATCTAAGGTGGGGAATCGGAGTCGGGGAATCAGAGTCGTGGAATCAGAGGCGGGGAATCAGAGGAGGAGAATCAGAGGAGGAGAATCAGAGGCGGGGAATCAGAGTCGGGGAATCAGAGGAGGGGAATCAGAGGCGGGGAATCAGAGGCGGGGAATCAGAAGCGGGGAATCAGAGGCGGGGAATCAGAGGCGAGGAATCAGAGGCGGGGTATCAGAGGCGGGGTATCAGAGGCGGGGTATCAGAGGCAGAGGAACGGAGGCGTGGAATCAGAGGTGGGGAATCAGAGGGCAGAAAAGAGATGTGGGGAAAGAGAGGCAGAGAAAGAGGCGTGGAAATAGACGCAGGGAAAGAGAGGCGGGGTATCAGATGCGGGGAATTCAAGGCGGGGAATCAGAGGTGGGGAAAGAGATGCGGGGAAAGAGAGGCCGGGAAAGAGGCACGGAAAGAGAGGCGGGAAATCAGAGGTGGGGAATCAGAGGCGGGGAATCAGAGGCGGGGAATCAGAGGCGGGGAATCAGAGGCTTGGACTCAGAGGAGGTGTATCAGAGGCGGAGAAAAGGCGGCGTGGAATCAGAGGTGGGGAATCAGAGGGCGGAAATGAGATGTGGGAAAAGAGAGGCAGAGAAGGAGGCACGAAAATAGTGGCAGGGAAAGAGAGGCAGGGAATCAGAGGCGGGGAATCAGAGGCAGGGAATCAGAGGCAGGGAATCAGAGGCAGGGAATCAGAGGCGGGGAATCAGAGGGCGGAAAAGAGATGTGGGGAAAGAGAGGCAGAGAAAGAGGCGTGGAAATAGACGCAGGGAAAGAGAGGCGGGGTATCAGATGTGGGGGATCCGAGGCGGGGAATCAGAGGTGGGGAAAGAGATGTGGAGAAAGAGAGGCAGGGAAAGAGGCAAGGAGAGAGAGGCGGGGAAAGAGGCACGGAAAGAGAGGTGGGAAATGAGAGGCGGGGAATCAGAGGCAGAGGAACGGAGGCGTGGAATCAGAGGTGGGGAATCAGAGGGCAGAAAAGAGATGTGGGGAAAGAGAGGCAGAGAAAGAGGCGTGGAAATAGACGCAGTGAAAGAGAGGAGGGGTATCAGATGCGGGGAATCCGAGGCGGGGAATCAGAGGCAGGAAAAGAGATGTGGGGAAAGAGAGTCCGGGAAAGAGGCACGGAAAGAGAGGCGGGAAATCAGAGGCGGGGAATCAGAGGCGGGGAATCAGAGGCGGAGAAAAGGCGGCGTGGAATCAGAGGTGGGGAATCAGAGGGCGGAAATGAGATGTGGGAAAAGAGAGGCAGAGAAGGAGGCACGAAAATAGTGGCAGGGAAAGAGAGGCAGGGAATCAGAGGCGGGGAATCAGAGGCGGGGAATCAGAGGCGGGGAATCAGAGGCGGGGAATCAGAGGCGGGGAATCAGAGGCGGGGAATCAGAGGCGGGGAATCAGAGGCGGGGAATCAGAGGCGGGGAAGCAGAGGCGGGGAAGCAGAGGCGGGGAAGCAGAGGCGGGGAAGCAGAGGCGGGGAAGCAGAGGCGGGGAAGCAGAGGCGGGGAATCAGAGGCAGGGAATCAGAGGCGGGGAATTTGAGGTGGGGATTCTGAGGTGGGAAATCAGAGGCCGAGATTGAAAGGGGGAGAATCAGAAGGGGGAAAAGAAATGTGGGGAAAGAGAGGCATGGAAAGAGCCAGGGACTCTGAAGCAGGGAATCGGAGGCAGGGAAACAGAGTCGGAGAAACGGAGGCGGGGAAGCAGAAGCGGGGAATCAGAGGGTGGAAAAGAGATGTGGGGAAAGAGAGGCAGGGAAAGAGGCGCGGAAATAGACGCAGGGAAAGAGAGGCGGAGTATCAGATGTGGGGAATTCAAGGCGGGGAATCAGAGGCGGGGAAAGAGATGTGGGGAAAGAGAGGCAGGGAAAGACGCAAGGAAATAGAGGTGGGGAATCAGAGGCAGGGAATCAGAGGCGGAGATCCAGAGGCAGGGAATCTGAGGCGGGGAATCTGAGGTGGGGAATCTGAGGCGGGGAATCAGAGGGGGGAATAGAGATGTGGGAAAAGAGAGGCGGCGAAAGGGAGGCGGGGAAACTGTCAGAGACTCTGAAGCAGGGAATCGGAGTCGGGGAATCAGAGTTGGGGAATCAGAGGCAGGGAATCAGAGGCGGAGAATCAGAGGCGGGGAATCAGAGGCGGGGAATCAGAGGCGGGGAATCAGAGGCGGGGAATCAGTGGGCGGAAATGAGATGTGGGAAAAGAGAGGCAGAGAAAGAGGCGTGGAAATAGACGCAGTGAAAGCGAGGAGGGGTATCAGATGCGGGGAATCCGAGGCGGGGAATCAGAGGCAGGAAAAGAGATGTGGGGAAAGAGAGGCCGGGAAAGAGGCACGGAAAGAGAGGCGGGAAATCAGAGGTGGGGATTCAGAGGCGGGGAATCAGAGGCAGGGAATCAGAGGCGGGGAATCAGAGGCGGGGAATCAGAGGGCGGAAAAGAGATGTGGGGAAAGAGAGGCAGAGAAAGAGGCGTGGAAATAGACGCAGGGAAAGAGAGGCAGGGTATCAGATGTGGGGGATCCGAGGCGGGGAATCAGAGGTGGGGAAAGAGATGTGGAGAAAGAGAGGCAGGGAAAGAGGCAAGGAAAGAGAGGCGGGGAAAGAGGCACGGAAAGAGAGGTGGGAAATGAGAGGCGGGGAATCAGAGGCGGGGAATCAGAGTCGTGGTATCAGAAGCGGGGAATTTGAGGTGGAGAATCTGAGGCGGGGAATCAGAGGCGTGGAATCCGAGGCGCGGAATCAGAGGCAGGAAAAGAGATGTGGGGAAAGAGAGGCCGGGAAAGAGGCACGGAAAGAGAGGCGGGAAATCAGAGGCGAGGAATCAGAGGCGGGGAATCAGAGTCGTGGTTTCAGAGGCGGGGAATCAGAGGCGGGGAATCAGAGGCGGGGAAAGAGATGTGGGGAAAGAGAGGCAGGGAAAGAGGCAAGGAAATAGAGGTGGGGAATCAGAGGCAGGGAATCAGAGGCGGAGATCCAGAGGCAGGGAATCTGAGGCGGCGAATCTGAGGCGGGGAATCAGAGGCGTGGAATCAGAGGGGGGAATAGAGATGTGGGAAAAGAGAGGCGGCGAAAGGGAGGCGGGGAAAGAGTCAGAGACTCTGAAACAGGGAATCTGAGTCGGGGAATCAGAGTTGGGGAATCAGAGTCGGGGAATCAGTGTCAGGGAATCAGAGTCGGGGAATCAGAGGTGGGGAATCAGAGGCGGGGAATCAGAGTCGGGGAATCAGAGGCAGGGAATCAGAGGCAGGGAATCAGAGGCGGGGAATCTGAGGCGGGGAATCAGAGGCGGGGAAAGAGATGTGGGAAAAGAGAGGCAGGGAAAGAGGCACAAAAATAGTGGCAGGGAAAGAGAGGCGGGGAATCAGGGGCGGGGAATGAGAGGCGGGGAATCAGATGCGTGGAATCAGAGGCGGGGAATCAGAGGCGGGGAATCAGAGTCATGGTATCAGAGGCGGGGAATCTGAGGCGGGGAATCAGAGGCGGGGAAAGAGATGTGGGAAAAGAGAGGCAGGGAAAGAGGCGCGGAAATAGACGCAGGGAAAGAGAGGCGGGGTATCAGATGTGGGGAATCCGAGGCGGGGAATCAGAGGCGGGGAAAGAGATGTGGGGAAAGAGAGGCAGGGAAAGAGGCGCGGAAATAGACGCAGGGAAAGAGAGGCGGGGTATCAGTTGTGGGGAATCTGAGGTGGAAAATCTGAGGCGGGGAATCAGAGGCGTGGAATCCGAGGCGGGGCATCAGAGGCAGGAAAAGAGATGTGGGGAAAGAGAGGCCGGGAAAGAGGCACGGAAAGAGAGGCAGGAAATCAGAGGCGGTGAATCACAGGCGGGGAATCAGAGGCGGGGAATCAGAGTCGTATTATCTGAGGCGGGGAATCGGAGGCAGGGAATCAGAGGCGGGGAAAGAGATGTGGGAAAAGAGAGGCAGAGAAGGAGGCACGAAAATAGTGGCAGGGAAAGAGAGGCAGGGAATCAGAGGCGGGGAATCAGAGGCGGGGAATCAGAGGCGGGGATTCAGAGGCGGGGATTCAGAGGCGGGGAATCAGAGGCGGGAAATCAGAGGCGGGCAATCAGAGGCGGGGAAGCAGAGGCGGGGAAGCAGAGGCGGGGAAGCAGAGGCGGGGAAGCAGAGGCGGGGAAGCAGAGGTGGGGAATCAGAGGCGGGGAATCAGAGTCGGGGAATCAGAGGCAGGGAATCAGAGGCGGAGAATCAGAGGCGGGGAATCAGAGGCGGGGAATCAGTGGGCGGAAATGAGATGTGGGAAAAGAGAGGCAGAGAAAGAGGCACGAAAATAGTGGCAGGGAAAGAGAGGCGGGGAATCAGAGGCGGGGAACCACAGGCGGGGAATCAGAGGCTGAAATTAAAAGGGGGTGAATCAGAGGGGGGAAAAGAGATGTGGGGAAAGAAGGGCAGGGAAAGAGCCAGGGAAAGAGCCAGGGACTCTGAAGCAGGGAATCGGAGGCAGGGAAACAGAGGAAGGGAATCAGAGTGGGAGAAATGGAGGCGGGGAATCAGAGGCGGGGATTCAGAGGCGGGGATTCAGAGGCGGGGAAGCAGAGGCGGGGAATCAGAGGCGGGGAATCAGAGGCGGGGAATCTGAGGTGGGGATTCTGAGGCAGGGAATCTGAGGTGGGGAATCTGAGGTGGGGAATCCGAGGCTGAGATTCAAAGGGAGAGAATCAGAAGGGGGAAAAGATATGTAGGGAAAGAGAGGCATGGAAAGAGCCAGGGACTCTGAAGCAGGGAATCGGAGGCAGGGAAACAGAGTCGGAGAACGGAGGCGGGGAATCAGAAGCGGGGAATCAGAGGGCGGAAAAGAGATGTGGGGAAAGAGAGGCAGGGAAAGAGGCGCGGAAATAGACGCAGGGAAAGAGAGGCGGGGTATCAGATGTGGGGAATTCAAGGCGGGGAAAGAGATGTGGGGAAAGAGAGGCAGGGAAAGAGGCAAGGAAATAGAGGCGGGGAATCAGAGGTGGGGATTCAGAGGCAGGGAATCAGAGGGGGGGAATCAGAGGCAGGGAATCTGAGGCAGGGAATCTGAGGTGGGGAGTCTGTCGGGGAATCAGAGGCGTGGAATCAGAGGGGGGAATAGAGATGTGGGAAAAGAGAGGCGGCGAAAGGGAGGCGGGGAAAGAGTCAGAGACTCTGAAGCAGGGAATCGGAGTCGGGGAATCAGAGTTGGGGAATCAGAGGCGGGGAATCAGAGGCAGGGAATCAAAGGCGGAGAATCAGAGGCGGGAAACCAGAGGCGGGGAATCAGAGGCTGAAATTAAAAGAGGGTGAACCAGAGGGGGGAAAAGAGATGTGGGGAAAGAAGGGCAGGGAAAGAGCCAGGGAAAGAGCCAGGGACTCTGAAGCAGGGAATCGGAGGCAGGGAATCGGAGGCAGGAAAACAGAGGAAGGGAATCAGAGTCGGAGAAATGGAGGCGGGGAATCAGAAGCGGGGAATCAGAAGCGGGGAATCAGAGGACGGAAAAGAGATGTGGCGAAAGAGAGGCAGAGAAAGAGAGGCGGGGTATCAAATGTGTGCAATCCGAGGCAAGGAATCAGAGGCGTGGAATCAGAGGCGTGGAATCTAAGGTGGGGAATCGGAGTCGGGGAATCAGAGTCGTTGAATCAGAGGCGGGGAATCAGAGTCGGGGAATCAGAGGAGGGGAATCAGAGGCGGGGAATCAGAGGCGGGGAATCAGAGGCGGGGAATCAGAGGCGGGGAATCAGAGGCGGGGTATCAGAGGCGGGGTATAAGAGGCGGGGTATCAGAGGAAGAGGAACGGAGGCGTGGAATCAGAGGTGGGGAATCAGAGGGCAGAAAAGAGATGTGGGGAAAGAGAGGCAGAGAAAGAGGCGTGGAAATAGACGCAGTGAAAGAGAGGCGGGGTATCAGATGTGGGGGATCCGAGGCGGGGAATCAGAGGTGGGGAAAGAGATGTGGAGAAAGAGAGGCAGGGAAAGAGGCAAGGAAAGAGAGGCGGGGAAAGAGGCACGGAAAGAGAGGTGGGAAATGAGAGGCGGGGAATCAGAGTCGTATTATCTGAGGTGGGGAATCTGAGGCGGGGAATCAGAGGCGGGGAATCAGAGGCGGGGAATCAGAGGTGGGGAATCAGAGGCGGGGAATCAGAGGCGGGGAATCAGAGGCGGGGAAGCAGAGGCGGGGAAGCAGAGGCGGGGAAGCAGAGGCGGGGAATCAGAGGCGGGGAATCAGAGGCGGGGAATCAGAGGCGGGGAATCAGAGGCGGAGAATCAGAGGCGGGGAATCAGAGGCGGGGAATCAGAGGCGGGGAAAGAGATGTGGGAAAAGAGAGGCAGAGAAAGAGGCGTGGAAATAGACGCAGTGAAATCGAGGAGGGGTATCAGATGCGGGGAATCCGAGGCGGGGAATCAGAGGCAGGAAAAGAGATGTGGGGAAAGAGAGGCCGGGAAAGAGGCACGGAAAGAGAGGCGGGTAATCAGAGGTGGGGAATCAGAGGCGGGGAATCAGAGGGCGGAAAAGAGATGTGGGGAAAGAGAGGCAGAGAAAGGGGCGTGGAAATAGACGCAGGGAAAGAGAGGCAGGGTATCAGATGTGGGGGATCCGAGGCGGGGAATCAGAGGTGGGGAAAGAGATGTGGAGAAAGAGAGGCAGGGAAAGAGGCAAGGAAAGAGAGGCGGGGAAAGAGGCACGGAAAGAGAGGTGGGAAATGAGAGGCGGGGAATCAGAGGCGGGGAATCAGAGTCGTGGTATCAGAAGCGGGGAATTTGAGGTGGAGAATCTGAGGCGGGGAATCAGAGGCGTGGAATCCGAGGCGGGGAATCAGAGGCAGGAAAAGAGATGTGGGGAAAGAGAGGCCGGGAAAGAGGCACGGAAAGAGAGGCGGGAAATGAGAGGCGAGGAATCAGAGGCGGGGAATCAGAGTCGTGGTTTCAGAGGCGGGGAATCAGAGGCGGGGAATCAGAGTCATGGTATCAGAGGCGGGGAATCAGAGGCGGGGAATCAGAGGCGGGGAAAGAGATGTGGGAAAAGAGAGGCGGGGAAAGAGGCGCGGAAATAGACGCAGGGAAAGAGAGGCGGGGTATCAGATGTGGGTTATCCGAGGCGGGGAATCAGAGGCGGGGAAAGAGATGTGGGGAAAGAGAGGCAGGGAAAGAGGCGCGGAAATAGACGCAGGGAAAGAGAGGCGGGGTATCAGATGTGGGGAATCTGAGGTGGAAAATCTGAGGCGGGGAATCAGAGGCGTTGAATGCGAGGCGGGGCATCAGAGGCAGGAAAAGAGATGTGGGGAAAGAGAGGCCGGGAAAGAGGCACGGAAAGAGAGGCAGGAAATCAGAGGCGGTGAATCACAGGTGGGGAATCAGAGGCGGGGAATCAGAGTCGTCTTATCTGAGGCGGGGAATCGGAGGCAGGGAATCAGAGGCGGGGAAAGAGATGTGGGAAAAGAGAGGCAGAGAAGGAGGCACGAAAATAGTGGCAGGGAAAGAGAGGCAGGGAATCAGAGGCGGGGAATCAGAGGCGGGGAATCAGAGGCGGGGAATCAGAGGCGGGGAATCAGAGGCGGGGAATCAGAGGCGGGGAAGCAGAGGCGGGGAAGCAGAGGCGGGGAAGCAGAGGCGGGGAAGCAGAGGCGGGGAAGCAGAGGCGGGGAAGCAGAGGCGGGGAATCAGAGGCGGGGAATTTGAGGTGGGGATTCTGAGGTGGGAAATTAGAGGCTGAGATTGAAAGGGGGAGAATCAGAAGGGGGAAAAGAAATGTGGGGAAAGAGAGGCATGGAAAGAGCCAGGGACTCTGAAGCAGGGAATCGGAGGCAGGGAAACAGAGTCGGAGAAACGGAGGCGGGGAATCAGAAGCGGGGAATCAGAGGGTGGAAAAGAGATGTGGGGAAAGAGAGGCAGGGAAAGAGGCGCGGAAATAGACGCAGGGAAAGAGAGGCGGAGTATCAGATGTGGGGAATTCAAGGCGGGGAATCAGAGGCGGGGAAAGAGATGTGGGGAAAGAGAGGCAGGGAAAGAGGCAAGGAAATAGAGGTGGGGAATCAGAGGCAGGGAATCAGAGGCGGAGATCCAGAGGCAGGGAATCTGAGGCGGCGAATCTGAGGCGGGGAATCAGAGGCGTGGAATCAGAGGGGGGAATAGAGATGTGGGAAAAGAGAGGCGGCGAAAGGGAGGCGGGGAAAGAGTCAGAGACTCTGAAACAGGGAATCTGAGTCGGGGAATCAGAGTCGGGGAATCAGAGTCGGGGAATCAGTGTCAGGGAATCAGAGTCGGGGAATTAGAGGTGGGGAAAGAGATGTGGGAAAAGAGAGGCAGAGAATGAGGCACGAAAATAGTGGCAGGGAATCAGAGGCGGGGAATCACAGGCGGGGAACCAGAGGCGGGGAATCAGAGGCTGAAATTAAAAGAGGGTGAATCAGAGGGGGGAAAAGAGATGTGGGGAAAGAAGGGCAGGGAAAGAGCCAGGGAAAGAGCCAGGGACTCTGAAGCAGGGAATCGGAGGCAGGGAATCGGTGGCAGGGAAACAGAGGAAGGGAATCAGAGTCGGAGAAATGGAGGCGGGGAATCAGAAGCGGGGAATCAGAAGCGGGGAATCAGAGGACGGAAAAGAGATGTGGGGAAAGAGAGGCAGAGAAAGAGAGGCGGGGTATCAGATGTGTGCAATCCGAGGCAAGGAATCAGAGGCGGGGAATCAGAGGCGTGGAATCAGAGGCGGGGAATCTGAGGTGGGGAATCGGAGTCGGGGAATCAGAGTCGTGGAATCAGAGGCGGGGAATCAGAGGAGGAGAATCAGAGGAGGAGAATCAGAGGCGGGGAATCAGAGTCGGGGAATCAGAGGAGGGGAATCAGAGGCGGGGAATCAGAGGCGGGGAATCAGAGGCGGGGAATCAGAGGCGGGGAATCAGAGGCGGGGAATCAGAGGCGGGGAATCAGAGGCGGGGAAGCAGAGGCGGGGAATCAGAGTCGTATTATCTGAGGTGGGGAATCTGAGGCGGGGAATCAGAGGCGGGGAATCAGAGGCGGGGAATCAGAGGCGGGGAATCAGAGGCGGGGAAGCAGAGGCGGGGAATCAGAGGCGGGGAATCAGAGGGGGGAATAGAGATGTGGGAAAAGAGAGGCGGCGAAAGGGAGGCGGGGAAAGAGTCAGAGACTCTGAAGCAGGGAATCGGAGTCGGAGAAATGGAGGCGGGGAATCAGAGGCGGGGAATCAGAGGCGGGGAATCTGAGGCAGGGAATCAGAGGCGGAGAATCAGAGGCGGGGAATCAGAGGCGGGGAATCAGAGGCGGGGAATCAGAGGCGGGGAATCAGAGGCGGGGAATCAGTGGGCAGAAATTAGATGTGGGAAAAGATAGGCAGAGAAAGAGGCGTGGAAATAGACGCAGTGAAAGCGAGGAGGGGTATCAGATGCGGGGAATCCGAGGCGGGGAATCAGAGGCAGGAAAAGAGATGTGGGGAAAGAGAGGCCGGGAAAGAGGCACGGAAAGAGAGGCGGGAAATCAGAGGCGGGGAATCAGAGGCAGGGAATCAGAGGCGGGGAATCAGAGGCCGGGAATCAGAGGGCGGAAAAGAGATGTGGGGAAAGAGAGGCAGAGAAAGAGGCGTGGAAATAGACGCAGGGAAAGAGAGGCAGGGTATCAGATGTGGGGGATCCGAGGCGGGGAATCAGAGGTGGGAAAAGAGATGTGGAGAAATAGAGGCAGGGAAAGAGGCAAGGAAAGAGAGGCGGGGAAAGAGGCACAGAAAGAGAGGTGGGAAATGAGAGGCGGGGAATCAGAGGCGGGGAATCAGAGTCGTGGTATCAGAAGCAGGGAATTTGAGGTGGAGAATCTGAGGCGGGGAATCAGAGGCGTGGAATCCGAGGCGTGGAATCAGAGGCAGGAAAAGAGATGTGGGGAAAGAGAGGCCGGGAAAGAGGCACGGAAAGAGAGGCGGGAAATCAGAGGCGAGGAATCAGAGGCGGGGAATCAGAGTCGTGGTTTCAGAGGCGGGGAATCAGAGGCGGGGAATCAGAGTCATGGTATCAGAGGCGGGGAATCAGAGGCGGGGAATCAGAGGCGGGGAAAGAGATGTGGGAAAAGAGAGGCGGGGAAAGAGGCGCGGAAATAGACGCAGGGAAAGAGAGGCGGGGTATCAGATGTGGGGAATCCGAGGCGGGGAATCAGAGGCGGGGAAAGAGATGTGGGGAAAGAGAGGCGGGGAAAGAGGCGCGGAAATAGACGCAGGGAAAGAGAGGCGGGGTATCAGATGTGGGTTATCCGAGGCGGGGAATCAGTGGCGGGGAAAGAGATGTGGGGAAAGAGAGGCCGGGAAAGAGGCACGGAAAGAGAGGCAGGAAATCAGAGGCGGTGAATCACAGGTGGGGAATCAGAGGCGGGGAATCAGAGTCGTCTTATCTGAGGCGGGGAATCGGAGGCAGGGAATCAGAGGCGGGGAAAGAGATGTGGGAAAAGAGAGGCAGAGAAGGAGGCACGAAAATAGTGGCAGGGAAAGAGAGGCAGGGAATCAGAGGCGGGGAATCAGAGGCGGGGAATCAGAGGCGGGGAATCAGAGGCGGGGAATCAGAGGCGGGGAATCAGAGGCGGGGAAGCAGAGGCGGGGAAGCAGAGGCGGGGAAGCAGAGGCGGGGAAGCAGAGGCGGGGAAGCAGAGGCGGGGAAGCAGAGGCGGGGAATCAGAGGCGGGGAATTTGAGGTGGGGATTCTGAGGTGGGAAATCAGAGGCTGAGATTGAAAGGGGGAGAATCAGAAGGGGGAAAAGAAATGTGGGGAAAGAGAGGCATGGAAAGAGCCAGGGACTCTGAAGCAGGGAATCGGAGGCAGGGAAACAGAGTCGGAGAAACTGAGGCGGGGAATCAGAAGCGGGGAATCAGAGGGTGGAAAAGAGATGTGGGGAAAGAGAGGCAGGGAAAGAGGCGCGGAAATAGACGCAGGGAAAGAGAGGCGGAGTATCAGATGTGGGGAATTCAAGGCGGGGAATCAGAGGCGGGGAAAGAGATGTGGGGAAAGAGAGGCAGGGAAAGAGGCAAGGAAATAGAGGAGGGGAATCAGAGGCAGGGAATCAGAGGCGGAGATCCAGAGGCAGGGAATCTGAGGCGGCGAATCTGAGGCGTGGAATCAGAGGGGGGAATAGAGATGTGGGAAAAGAGAGGCGGCGAAAGGGAGGCGGGGAAAGAGTCAGAGACTCTGAAACAGGGAATCTGAGTCGGGGAATCAGAGTCGGGGAATCAGTGTCAGGGAATCAGAGTCGGGGAATCAGAGGTGGGGAATCAGAGGCAGGGAATCAGAGGCGGGGAATCAGAGGCGGGGAATCAGAGGCGGGGAATCAGAGTCGTGGTTTCAGAGGCGGGGAATCTGAGGCGGGGAATCAGAGGCGGGGAATCAGAGGAGGAGAATCAGAGGAGGAGAATCAGAGGCGGGGAATCAGAGTCGGGGAATCAGAGGAGGGGAATCAGAGGCGGGGAATCAGAGGCGGGGAATCAGAGGCGGGGAATCAGAGGCGGGGAATCAGAGGTGGGGAATCAGAGGGCAGAAAAGAGATGTGGGGAAAGAGAGGCAGAGAAAGAGGCGTGGAAATAGACGCAGTGAAAGAGAGGAGGGGTATCAGATGCGGGGAATCCGAGGCGGGGAATCAGAGGCAGGAAAAGAGATGTGGGGAAAGAGAGGCCGGGAAAGAGGCACGGAAAGAGAGGTGGGAAATCAGAGGTGGGGAATCAGAGGCGGGGAATCAGAGGCGGGGAATCAGAGGCTTGGACTCAGAGGAGGTGTATCAGAGGCGGAGAAAAGGCGGCGGGGAATCAGAAGCGGGGAATCAGAAGCGGGGAATCAGAAGCGGGGAATCAGAGGACGGAAAAGAGATGTGGGGAAAGAGAGGCCGGGAAAGAGGCACGGAAAGAGAGGCGGGAAATCAGAGGCGAGGAATCAGAGGCGGGGAATCAGTGTCAGGGAATCAGAGTCGGGGAATCAGAGTCGGGGAATCAGAGGCAGGGAATCAGAGGCAGGGAATCAGAGGCGGGGAATCCGAGGCGGGGAATCAGAGGCGGGGAAAGAGATATGGGGAAAGAGAGGCAGGGAAAGAGGCGCGGAAATAGACGCAGGGAAAGAGAGGCGGTGTATCAGATGTGGGGAATCTGAAGTGGAAAATCTGAGGCGGGGAATCAGAGTCGTGGTTTCAGAGGCGGGGAATCAGAGGCGGGGAATCAGAGGCGGGGAATCAGAGGCGGGGAATCAGAGTCGTGGTTTCAGAGGCGGGGAATCTGAGGCGGGGAATCAGAGGCGGGGAAAGAGATGTGGGAAAAGAGAGGCAGGGAAAGAGGCACAAAAATAGTGGCAGGGAAAGAGAGGCGGGGAATCAGGGGCGGGGAATGAGAGGCGGGGAATCAGATGCGTGGAATCAGAGGCGGGGAATCAGAGGCGGGGAAAGAGATGTGGGGAAAGAGAGGCAGGGAAAGAGGCGTGGAAATAGACGCTGTGAAAGCGAGGAGGGGTATCAGATGCGGGGAATCCGAGGCGGGGAATCAGAGGCAGGAAAAGAGATGTGGGGAAAGAGAGGCCGGGAAAGAGGCACGGAAAGAGAGGCGGGAAATCAGAGGTGGGGAATCAGAGGCGGGGAATCAGAGGCGGGGAATCAGAGGCGGGGAATCAGAGGCGGGGAATCAGAGGGCGGAAAAGAGATGTGGGGAAAGAGAGGCAGAGAAAGAGGCGTGGAAATAGACGCAGGGAAAGAGAGGCAGGGTATCAGATGTGGGGGATCCGAGGCGGGGAATCAGAGGTGGGGAAAGAGATGTGGAGAAAGAGAGGCAGGGAAAGAGGCAAGGAAAGAGAGACGGGGAAAGAGGCACGGAAAGAGAGGTGGGAAATGAGAGGCGGGGAATCAGAGGCGGGGAATCAGAGTCGTGGTATCAGAAGCGGGGAATTTGAGGTGGAGAATCTGAGGCGGGGAATCAGAGGCGTGGAATCCGAGGCGTGGAATCAGAGGCAGGAAAAGAGATGTGGGGAAAGAGAGGCCGGGAAAGAGGCACGGAAAGAGAGGCGGGAAATCAGAGGCGAGGAATCAGAGGCGGGGAATCAGAGTCGTGGTTTCAGAGGCGGGGAATCAGAGGCGGGGAATCAGAGGCGGGGAAAGAGATGTGGGAAAAGAGAGGCGGGGAAAGAGGCGCGGAAATAGACGCAGGGAAAGAGAGGCGGGGTATCAGATGTGGGGAATCCGAGGCGGGGAATCAGAGGCGGGGAAAGAGATGTGGGGAAAGAGAGGCAGGGAAAGAGGCGCGGAAATAGACGCAGGGAAAGAGAGGCGGGGTATCAGATGTGGGGAATCTGAGGTGGAAAATCTGAGGCGGGGAATCAGAGGCGTGGAATCCGAGGCGGGGCATCAGAGGCAGGAAAAGAGATGTGGGGAAAGAGAGGCCGGGAAAGAGGCACGGAAAGAGAGGCAGGAAATCAGAGGCGGTGAATCACAGGCGGGGAATCAGAGGCGGGGAATCAGAGGCGGGGAAAGAGATGTGGGAAAAGAGAGGCAGAGAAGGAGGCACGAAAATAGTGGCAGGGAAAGAGAGGCGGGGAATCAGAGGCGGGGAATCAGAGGCGGGGAATCAGAGGCGGGGAATCAGAGGCGGGGAATCAGAGGCGGGGAATCAGAGGCGGGAAATCAGAGGCGGGGAATCAGAGGCGGGGAATCAGAGGCGGGGAAGCAGAGGCGGGGAAGCAGACGCGGGGAAGCAGAGGCGGGGAAGCAGAGGCGGGGAATCAGAGGCGGGGAATTTGAGGTGGGGATTCTGAGGTGGGAAATCAGAGGCTGAGATTGAAAGGGGGAGAATCAGAAGGGGGAAAAGAAATGTGGGGAAAGAGAGGCATGGAAAGAGCCAGGGACTCTGAAGCAGGGAATCGGAGGCAGGGAAACAGAGTTGGAGAAACGGAGGCGGGGAATCAGAAGCGGGGAATCAGAGGGTGGAAAAGAGATGTGGGGAAAGAGAGGCAGGGAAAGAGGCGCGGAAATAGACGCAGGGAAAGAGAGGCGGAGTATCAGATGTGGGGAATTCAAGGCGGGGAATCAGAGGCGGGGAAAGAGATGTGGGGAAAGAGAGGCAGGGAAAGAGGCAAGGAAATAGAGGTGGGGAATCAGAGGCAGGGAATCAGAGGCGGAGATCCAGAGGCAGGGAATCTGAGGCGGCGAATCTGAGGCGGGGAATCAGAGGCGTGGAATCAGAGGGGGGAATAGAGATGTGGGAAAAGAGAGGCGGCGAGAGGGAGGCGGGGAAAGAGTCAGAGACTCTGAAACAGGGAATCTGAGTCGGGGAATCAGAGTCGGGGAATCAGAGTCGGGGAATCAGTGTCAGGGAATCAGAGTCGGGGAATCAGAGGTGGGGAATCAGAGGCGGGGAATCAGAGTCGGGGAATCAGAGGCAGGGAATCAGAGGCAGGGAATCAGAGGCGGGGAATCAGAGGCGGGGAATCAGAGGCGGGGAATCAGAGTCGTGGTTTCAGAGGCGGGGAATCTGAGGCGGGGAATCAGAGGCGGGGAAAGAGATGTGGGAAAAGAGAGGCAGGGAAAGAGGCACAAAAATAGTGGCAGGGAAAGAGAGGCGGGGAATCAGGGGCGGGGAATGAGAGGCGGGGAATCAGATGCGTGGAATCAGAGGCGGGGAATCAGAGGCGGGGAATCAGAGTCATGGTATCAGAGGCGGGGAATCTGAGGCGGGGAATCAGAGGCGGGGAAAGAGATGTGGGAAAAGAGAGGCAGGGAAAGAGGCGCGGAAATAGACGCAGGGAAAGAGAGGCGGGGTATCAGATGTGGGGAATCCGAGGCGGGGAATCAGAGGCGGGGAAAGAGATGTGGGGAAAGAGAGGTAGGGAAAGAGGCGCGGAAATAGACGCAGGGAAAGAGAGGCGGGGTATCAGATGTGGGGAATCTGAAGTGGAAAATCTGAGGCGGGGAATCAGAGGCGTGGAATCCGAGGCGGGGCATCAGAGGCAGGAAAAGAGATGTGGGGAAAGAGAGGCCGGGAAAGAGGCACGGAAAGAGAGGCAGGAAATCAGAGGCGGTGAATCACAGGCGGGGAATCAGAGGCGGGGAATCAGAGGCGGGGAAAGAGATGTGGGAAAAGAGAGGCAGAGAAGGAGGCACGAAAATAGTGGCAGGGAAAGAGAGGCGGGGAATCAGAGGCGGGGAATCAGAGGCGGGGAATCAGAGGCGGGGAATCAGAGGCGGGGAATCAGAGGCGGGAAATCAGAGGCGGGAAATCAGAGGCGGGCAATCAGAGGCGGGGAATCAGAGGCGGGGAAGCAGAGGCGGGGAAGCAGAGGCGGGGAAGCAGAGGCGGGGAATCAGAGTCGGGGAATCAGAGGCGGGGAATTTGAGGTGGGGATTCTGAGGTGGGAAATCAGAGGCTGAGATTGAAAGGGGGAGAATCAGAAGGGGGAAAAGAAATGTGGGGAAAGAGAGGCATGGAAAGAGCCAGGGACTCTGAAGCAGGGAATCGGAGGCAGGGAAACAGAGTCGGAGAAACGGAGGCGGGGAATCAGAAGCGGGGAATCAGAGGGTGGAAAAGAGATGTGGGGAAAGAGAGGCAGGGAAAGAGGCGCGGAAATAGACGCAGGGAAAGAGAGGCGGAGTATCAGATGTGGGGAATTCAAGGCGGGGAATCAGAGGCGGGGAAAGAGATGTGGGGAAAGAGATGTGGGGAAAGAGAGGCAGGGAAAGAGGCAAGGAAATAGAGGTGGGGAATCAGAGGCAGGGAATCAGAGGCGGAGATCCAGAGGCAGGGAATCTGAGGCGGGGAATCTGAGGCGGGGAATCAGAGGCGTGGAATCAGAGGGGGGAATAGAGATGTGGGAAAAGAGAGGCGGCGAAAGGGAGGCGGGGAAAGAGTCAGAGACTCTGAAACAGGGAATCGGAGTCGGGGAATCAGAGTCGGGGAATCAGAGTCGGGGAATCAGAGGCGGGGAAGCAGAGGCGGGGAAGCAGAGGCGGGGAATCAGAGGCGGGGAATCAGAGGCGGGGAATCTGAGGTGGGGATTCTGAGGCAGGGAATCTGAGGTGGGGAATCTGAGGTGGGCAATCCGAGGATGAGATTCAAAGGGAGAGAATCAGAAGGGGGAAAAGATATGTAGGGAAAGAGAGGCATGGAAAGAGCCAGGGACTCTGAAGCAGGGAATCGGAGGCAGGGAAACAGAGTCGGAGAATGGAGGCGGGGAATCAGAAGCGGGGAATCAGAGGGCGGAAAAGAGATGTGGGGAAAGAGAGGCAGGGAAAGAGGCGCGGAAATAGACGCAGGGAAAGAGAGGCGGGGTATCAGATGTGGGGAATTCAAGGCGGGGAAAGAGATGTGGGGAAAGAGAGGCAGGGAAAGAGGCAAGGAAATAGAGGCGGGGAATCAGAGGTGGGGATTCAGAGGAAGGGAATCAGATGAGGGGAATCAGAGGCAGGGAATCTGAGGTGGGGAGTCTGTCGGGGAATCAGAGGCGTGGAATCAGAGGGGGGAATAGAGATGTGGGAAAAGAGAGGCGGCGAAAGGGAGGCGGGGAAAGAGTCAGAGACTCTGAAGCAGGGAATCGGAGTCGGGGAATCAGAGGCAGGGAAACAGAGGAAGGGAATCAGAGTCGGAGAAATGGAGGCGGGGAATCAGAAGCGGGGAATCAGAAGCGGGGAATCAGAGGACGGAAAAGAGATGTGGGAAAAGAGAGGCAGAGAAAGAGGCACGAAAATAGTGGCAGGAAAAGAGAGGCGGGGAATCACAGGCGGGGAATCACAGGCGGGGAACCAGAGGCGGGGAATCAGAGGCTGAAATTAAAAGAGGGTGAATCAGAGGGGGGAAAAGAGATGTGGGGAAAGAAGGGCAGGGAAAGAGCCAGGGACTCTGAAGCAGGGAATCGGAGGCAGGGAATCGGTGGCAGGAAAACAGAGGAAGGGAATCAGAGTCGGAGAAATGGAGGCGGGGAATCAGAAGCGGGGAATCAGAAGCGGGGAATCAGAGGACGGAAAAGAGATGTGGGGAAAGAGAGGCAGAGAAAGAGAGGCGGGGTATCAGATGTGTGCAATCCGAGGCAAGGAATCAGAGGCGGGGAATCAGAGGCGGGGAATCAGAGGCGTGGAAACAGAGGCGGGGAATCTAAGGTGGGGAATCGGAGTCGGGGAATCAGAGTCGTGGAATCAGAGGCGGGGAATCAGAGGAGGAGAATCAGAGGAGGAGAATCAGAGGCGGGGAATCGGAGTCGGGGAATCAGAGTCGGGGAATCAGAGGCGGGGAATCAGAGGCGGGGAATCAGAGGCGGAGAATCAGAGGCGGGGAATCAGAGGCGGGGAATCAGAGGCGGGGAATCAGAGGCGGGGAATCAGAGGCGGGGAATCAGAGGCGGGGAATCAGTGGGCGGAAATGAGATGTGGGAAAAGAGAGGCAGAGAAAGAGGCACGAAAATAGTGGCAGGGAAAGAGAGGCGGGGAATCAGAGGCGGGGAATCAGAGGCGGGGAATCAGAGGCGGGGAATCAGAGGCTGAAATTAAAAGGGGGTGAATCAGAGGGGGGAAAAGAGATGTGGGGAAAGAGAGGCAGAGAAAGAGGCGTGGAAATAGACGCAGGGAAAGAGAGGCGGGGTATCAGATGTGGGGGATCCGAGGCGGGGAATCAGAGGTGGGGAAAGAGATGTGGAGAAAGAGAGGCAGGGAAAGAGGCAAGGTAAGAGAGGCGGGGAAAGAGGCACGGAAAGAGAGGTGGGAAATGAGAGGCGGGGAATCAGAGTCGTATTATCTGAGGTGGGGAATCTGAGGCGGGGAATCAGAGGCGGGGAAAGAGATGTGGGAAAAGAGAGGCAGAGAATGAGGCACGAAAATAGTGGCAGGGAAAGAGAGGCAGGGAATCAGAGGCGGGGAATCAGAGGCGGGGAATCAGAGGCGGGGAATCAGAGGCGGGGAATCAGAGGCGGAGAATCAGAGGCGGGGAATCAGAGGCGGGGAATCAGAGGCGGGGAATCAGAGGCGGGGAATCAGAGGCGGGGAATCAGAGGCGGGGAATCAGTGGGCGGAAATGAGATGTGGGAAAAGAGAGGCAGAGAAAGAGGCACGAAAATAGTGGCAGGGAAAGAGAGGCGGGGAATCAGAGGCGGGGAATCAGAGGCGGGGAACCAGAGGCGGGGAATCAGAGGCTGAAATTAAAAGAGTGTGAATCAGATGGGGGAAAAGAGATGTGGGGAAAGAAGGGCAGGGAAAGAGCCAGGGAAAGAGCCAGGGACTCTGAAGCAGGGAATCGGAGGCAGGGAATCGGTGGCAGGGAAACAGAGGAAGGGAATCAGAGTCGGAGAAATGGAGGCGGGGAATCAGAAACGGGGAATCAGAAGCGGGGAATCAGAGGACGGAAAAGAGATGTGGGGAAAGAGAGGCAGAGAAAGAGAGGCGGGGTATCAGATGTGTGCAATCCGAGGCAAGGAATCAGAGGCGGGGAATCAGAGGCGGGGAATCAGAGGCGTGGAATCAGAGGCGGGGAATCAGAGGAGGAGAATCAGAGGAGGAGAATCAGAGGCGGGGAATCAGAGGAGGGGAATCAGAGGAGGGGAATCTGAGGCGGGGAATCAGAAGCGGGGAATCAGAGGCGGGGAATCAGAGGCGGGGTATCAGAGGCGGGGTATCAGAGGCAGAGGAACGGAGGCGTGGAATCAGAGGTGGGGAATCAGAGGGCAGAAAAGAGATGTGGGGAAAGAGAGGCAGAGAAAGAGGCGTGGAAATAGACGCAGGGAAAGAGAGGCGGGGTATCAGATGCGGGGAATTCAAGGCGGGGAATCAGAGGTGGGGAAAGAGATGTGGGGAAAGAGAGGCCGGGAAAGAGGCACGGAAAGAGAGGTGGGAAATCAGAGGTGGGGAATCAGAGGCGGGGAATCAGAGGCGGGGAATCAGAGGCTTGGACTCAGAGGAGGTGTATCAGAGGCGGAGAAAAGGCGGCGTGGAATCAGAGGTGGGGAATCAGAGGGCGGAAATGAGATGTGGGAAAAGAGAGGCAGAGAAGGAGGCACGAAAATAGTGGCAGGGAAAGAGAGGCAGGGAATCAGAGGCGGTGAATCAGAGGCGGGGAATCAGATGGCGGAAAAGAGATGTGGGAAAAGAGAGGCAGAGAAGGAGGCACGAAAATAGTGGCAGGGAAAGAGAGGCAGGGAATCAGAAGCGGGGAATCAGAGGCAGGGAATCAGAGGCAGGGAATCAGAGGCGGGGAATCAGAGGGCGGAAAAGAGATGTGGGGAAAGAGAGGCAGAGAAAGAGGCGTGGAAATAGACGCAGGGAAAGAGAGGCGGGGTATCAGATGTGGGGGATCCGAGGCGGGGAATCAGAGGTGGGGAAAGAGATGTGGAGAAAGAGAGGCGGGGAAAGAGGCACGGAAAGAGAGGTGGGAAATGAGAGGCGGGGAATCAGAGGTGGAGAATCTGAGGCGGGGAATCAGAGGCGTGGAATCCGAGGTGGGGAATCAGAGGCAGGAAAAGAGATGTGGGGAAAGAGAGGCAGGGAAAGAGGCGCGGAAATAGACGCAGGGAAAGAGAGGCGGGGATTCAGAGGGGGGGAATCAGAGGCGGGGAATCGGAGGCGGGGAATCAGAGTCGTGGAATCAGAGGCGGGGAATCAGAGGCGGGGAATCAGAGTCGGGGAATCAGAGGCGGGGAATCAGAGGCGGGGAATCAGAGGCGGGGAATCAGAGGCGGGGTATCAGAGGAGGGGTATCAGAAGCGGGGAATCAGAGGCGGGGTATCAGAGGCGGGGTATCAGAGGCGGGGTATCAGAGGCGGGGAAAGAGATGTGGGAAAAGAGAGGCAGGGAAAGAGGCGCGGAAATAGACGCAGGGAAAGGGAGGCGGGGTATCAGATGTGGGGAATCCGAGGCGGGGAATCAGAGGCGGGGAAAGAGATGTGGGGAAAGAGAGGTAGGGAAAGAGGCGCGGAAATAGACGCAGGGAAAGAGAGGCGGGGTATCAGATGTGGGGAATCTGAAGTGGAAAATCTGAGGCGGGGAATCAGAGGCGTGGAATCCGAGGCGGGGCATCAGAGGCAGGAAAAGAGATGTGGGGAAAGAGAGGCCGGGAAAGAGGCACGGAAAGAGAGGCAGGAAATCAGAGGCGGTGAATCACAGGCGGGGAATCAGAGGCGGGGAATCAGAGGCGGGGAAAGAGATGTGGGAAAAGAGAGGCAGAGAAGGAGGCACGAAAATAGTGGCAGGGAAAGAGAGGCGGGGAATCAGAGGCGGGGAATCAGAGGCGGGGAATCAGAGGCGGGGAATCAGAGGCGGGGAATCAGAGGCGGGAAATCAGAGGCGGGAAATCAGAGGCGGGCAATCAGAGGCGGGGAATCAGAGGCGGGGAAGCAGAGGCGGGGAAGCAGAGGCGGGGAAGCAGAGGCGGGGAATCAGAGTCGGGGAATCAGAGGCGGGGAATTTGAGGTGGGGATTCTGAGGTGGGAAATCAGAGGCTGAGATTGAAAGGGGGAGAATCAGAAGGGGGAAAAGAAATGTGGGGAAAGAGAGGCATGGAAAGAGCCAGGGACTCTGAAGCAGGGAATCGGAGGCAGGGAAACAGAGTCGGAGAAACGGAGGCGGGGAATCAGAAGCGGGGAATCAGAGGGTGGAAAAGAGATGTGGGGAAAGAGAGGCAGGGAAAGAGGCGCGGAAATAGACGCAGGGAAAGAGAGGCGGAGTATCAGATGTGGGGAATTCAAGGCGGGGAATCAGAGGCGGGGAAAGAGATGTGGGGAAAGAGATGTGGGGAAAGAGAGGCAGGGAAAGAGGCAAGGAAATAGAGGTGGGGAATCAGAGGCAGGGAATCAGAGGCGGAGATCCAGAGGCAGGGAATCTGAGGCGGGGAATCTGAGGCGGGGAATCAGAGGCGTGGAATCAGAGGGGGGAATAGAGATGTGGGAAAAGAGAGGCGGCGAAAGGGAGGCGGGGAAAGAGTCAGAGACTCTGAAACAGGGAATCGGAGTCGGGGAATCAGAGTCGGGGAATCAGAGTCGGGGAATCAGAGGCGGGGAAGCAGAGGCGGGGAAGCAGAGGCGGGGAATCAGAGGCGGGGAATCAGAGGCGGGGAATCTGAGGTGGGGATTCTGAGGCAGGGAATCTGAGGTGGGGAATCTGAGGTGGGCAATCCGAGGATGAGATTCAAAGGGAGAGAATCAGAAGGGGGAAAAGATATGTAGGGAAAGAGAGGCATGGAAAGAGCCAGGGACTCTGAAGCAGGGAATCGGAGGCAGGGAAACAGAGTCGGAGAATGGAGGCGGGGAATCAGAAGCGGGGAATCAGAGGGCGGAAAAGAGATGTGGGGAAAGAGAGGCAGGGAAAGAGGCGCGGAAATAGACGCAGGGAAAGAGAGGCGGGGTATCAGATGTGGGGAATTCAAGGCGGGGAAAGAGATGTGGGGAAAGAGAGGCAGGGAAAGAGGCAAGGAAATAGAGGCGGGGAATCAGAGGTGGGGATTCAGAGGAAGGGAATCAGATGAGGGGAATCAGAGGCAGGGAATCTGAGGTGGGGAGTCTGTCGGGGAATCAGAGGCGTGGAATCAGAGGGGGGAATAGAGATGTGGGAAAAGAGAGGCGGCGAAAGGGAGGCGGGGAAAGAGTCAGAGACTCTGAAGCAGGGAATCGGAGTCGGGGAATCAGAGGCAGGGAAACAGAGGAAGGGAATCAGAGTCGGAGAAATGGAGGCGGGGAATCAGAAGCGGGGAATCAGAAGCGGGGAATCAGAGGACGGAAAAGAGATGTGGGAAAAGAGAGGCAGAGAAAGAGGCACGAAAATAGTGGCAGGAAAAGAGAGGCGGGGAATCACAGGCGGGGAATCACAGGCGGGGAACCAGAGGCGGGGAATCAGAGGCTGAAATTAAAAGAGGGTGAATCAGAGGGGGGAAAAGAGATGTGGGGAAAGAAGGGCAGGGAAAGAGCCAGGGACTCTGAAGCAGGGAATCGGAGGCAGGGAATCGGTGGCAGGAAAACAGAGGAAGGGAATCAGAGTCGGAGAAATGGAGGCGGGGAATCAGAAGCGGGGAATCAGAAGCGGGGAATCAGAGGACGGAAAAGAGATGTGGGGAAAGAGAGGCAGAGAAAGAGAGGCGGGGTATCAGATGTGTGCAATCCGAGGCAAGGAATCAGAGGCGGGGAATCAGAGGCGGGGAATCAGAGGCGTGGAAACAGAGGCGGGGAATCTAAGGTGGGGAATCGGAGTCGGGGAATCAGAGTCGTGGAATCAGAGGCGGGGAATCAGAGGAGGAGAATCAGAGGAGGAGAATCAGAGGCGGGGAATCGGAGTCGGGGAATCAGAGTCGGGGAATCAGAGGCGGGGAATCAGAGGCGGGGAATCAGAGGCGGAGAATCAGAGGCGGGGAATCAGAGGCGGGGAATCAGAGGCGGGGAATCAGAGGCGGGGAATCAGAGGCGGGGAATCAGAGGCGGGGAATCAGTAGGCGGAAATGAGATGTGGGAAAAGAGAGGCAGAGAAAGAGGCACGAAAATAGTGGCAGGGAAAGAGAGGCGGGGAATCAGAGGCGGGGAATCAGAGGCGGGGAATCAGAGGCGGGGAATCAGAGGCTGAAATTAAAAGGGGGTGAATCAGAGGGGGGAAAAGAGATGTGGGGAAAGAGAGGCAGAGAAAGAGGCGTGGAAATAGACGCAGGGAAAGAGAGGCGGGGTATCAGATGTGGGGGATCCGAGGCGGGGAATCAGAGGTGGGGAAAGAGATGTGGAGAAAGAGAGGCAGGGAAAGAGGCAAGGTAAGAGAGGCGGGGAAAGAGGCACGGAAAGAGAGGTGGGAAATGAGAGGCGGGGAATCAGAGTCGTATTATCTGAGGTGGGGAATCTGAGGCGGGGAATCAGAGGCGGGGAAAGAGATGTGGGAAAAGAGAGGCAGAGAATGAGGCACGAAAATAGTGGCAGGGAAAGAGAGGCAGGGAATCAGAGGCGGGGAATCAGAGGCGGGGAATCAGAGGCGGGGAATCAGAGGCGGAGAATCAGAGGCGGGGAATCAGAGGCGGGGAATCAGAGGCGGGGAATCAGAGGCGGGGAATCAGAGGCGGGGAATCAGTGGGCGGAAATGAGATGTGGGAAAAGAGAGGCAGAGAAAGAGGCACGAAAATAGTGGCAGGGAAAGAGAGGCGGGGAATCAGAGGCGGGGAATCAGAGGCGGGGAACCAGAGGCGGGGAATCAGAGGCTGAAATTAAAAGAGTGTGAATCAGATGGGGGAAAAGAGATGTGGGGAAAGAAGGGCAGGGAAAGAGCCAGGGAAAGAGCCAGGGACTCTGAAGCAGGGAATCGGAGGCAGGGAATCGGTGGCAGGGAAACAGAGGAAGGGAATCAGAGTCGGAGAAATGGAGGCGGGGAATCAGAAACGGGGAATCAGAAGCGGGGAATCAGAGGACGGAAAAGAGATGTGGGGAAAGAGAGGCAGAGAAAGAGAGGCGGGGTATCAGATGTGTGCAATCCGAGGCAAGGAATCAGAGGCGGGGAATCAGAGGCGGGGAATCAGAGGCGTGGAATCAGAGGCGGGGAATCAGAGGAGGAGAATCAGAGGAGGAGAATCAGAGGCGGGGAATCAGAGGAGGGGAATCAGAGGAGGGGAATCAGAGGCGGGGAATCAGAAGCGGGGAATCAGAGGCGGGGAATCAGAGGCGGGGTATCAGAGGCGGGGTATCAGAGGCAGAGGAACGGAGGCGTGGAATCAGAGGTGGGGAATCAGAGGGCAGAAAAGAGATGTGGGGAAAGAGAGGCAGAGAAAGAGGCGTGGAAATAGACGCAGGGAAAGAGAGGCGGGGTATCAGATGCGGGGAATTCAAGGCGGGGAATCAGAGGTGGGGAAAGAGATGTGGGGAAAGAGAGGCCGGGAAAGAGGCACGGAAAGAGAGGTGGGAAATCAGAGGTGGGGAATCAGAGGCGGGGAATCAGAGGCGGGGAATCAGAGGCTTGGACTCAGAGGAGGTGTATCAGAGGCGGAGAAAAGGCGGCGTGGAATCAGAGGTGGGGAATCAGAGGGCGGAAATGAGATGTGGGAAAAGAGAGGCAGAGAAGGAGGCACGAAAATAGTGGCAGGGAAAGAGAGGCAGGGAATCAGAGGCGGTGAATCAGAGGCGGGGAATCAGAGGCGGGGAATCAGATGGCGGAAAAGAGATGTGGGAAAAGAGAGGCAGAGAAGGAGGCACGAAAATAGTGGCAGGGAAAGAGAGGCAGGGAATCAGAAGCGGGGAATCAGAGGCAGGGAATCAGAGGCAGGGAATCAGAGGCGTGGAATCAGAGGGCGGAAAAGAGATGTGGGGAAAGAGAGGCAGAGAAAGAGGCGTGGAAATAGACGCAGGGAAAGAGAGGCGGGGTATCAGATGTGGGGGATCCGAGGCGGGGAATCAGAGGTGGGGAAAGAGATGTGGAGAAAGAGAGGCGGGGAAAGAGGCACGGAAAGAGAGGTGGGAAATGAGAGGCGGGGAATCAGAGGTGGAGAATCTGAGGCGGGGAATCAGAGGCGTGGAATCCGAGGTGGGGAATCAGAGGCAGGAAAAGAGATGTGGGGAAAGAGAGGCAGGGAAAGAGGCGCGGAAATAGACGCAGGGAAAGAGAGGCGGGGATTCAGAGGGGGGGAATCAGAGGCGGGGAATCGGAGGCGGGGAATCAGAGTCGTGGAATCAGAGGCGGGGAATCAGAGGCGGGGAATCAGAGTCGGGGAATCAGAGGCGGGGAATCAGAGGCGGGGAATCAGAGGCGGGGAATCAGAGGCGGGGTATCAGAGGAGGGGTATCAGAAGCGGGGAATCAGAGGCGGGGTATCAGAGGCGGGGTATCAGAGGCGGGGTATCAGAGGCGGGGTATCAGAGGCAGAGGAACGGAGGCGTGGAATCAGAGGTGGGGAATCAGAGGGCAGAAAAGAGATGTGGGGAAAGAGAGGCAGAGAAAGAGGCGTGGAAATAGACGCAGTGAAAGAGAGGAGGGGTATCAGATGCGGGGAATCCGAGGCGGGGAATCAGAGGCAGGAAAAGAGATGTGGGGAAAGAGAGTCCGGGAAAGAGGCACGGAAAGAGAGGCGGGAAATCAGAGGTAGGGAATCAGAGGCGGGGAATCAGAGGCGGGGAATCAGAGGCGGGGAATCAGAGGGTTGGACTCAGAGGAGGTGTATTAGAGGCGGAGAAAAGGCGGCGTGGAATCAGAGGTGGGGAATCAGAGGGCGGAAATGAGATGTGGGAAAAGAGAGGCAGAGAAGGAGGCACGAAAATAGTGGCAGGGAAAGAGAGGCAGGGAATCAGAGGCGGGGAATCAGAGGCGGGGAATCAGAGGCGGGGAATCAGAGGCGGGGAATCAGAGGCGGGGAATCAGAGGCGGGGAATCAGAGGGCGGAAAAGAGATGTGGGAAAAGGGAAGCAGAGAAGGAGGCACGAAAATAGTGGCAGGGAAAGAGAGGCGGGGAATCAGAGGCGGGGAATCAGAGGCGGGGAATCAGAGGCGGGGAATCAGAGGCGGGGAATCAGAGGCGGGGAAGCAGAGGCGGGGAAGCAGAGGCGGGGAAGCAGAGGCGGGGAAGCAGAGGCGGGGAAGCAGAGGCGGGGAAGCAGAGGCGGGGAAGCAGAGGCGGGGAAGCAGAGGCGGGGAATCAGAGGCAGGGAATCAGAGGCGGGGAATTTGAGGTGGGGATTCTGAGGTGGGAAATCAGAGGCTGAGATTGAAAGGGGGAGAATCAGAAGGGGGAAAAGAAATGTGGGGAAAGAGAGGCATGGAAAGAGCCAGGGACTCTGAAGCAGGGAATCGGAGGCAGGGAAACAGAGTCGGAGAAACGGAGGCGGGGAATCAGAAGCGGGGAATCAGAGGGTGGAAAAGAGATGTGGGGAAAGAGAGGCAGGGAAAGAGGCGCGGAAATAGACGCAGGGAAAGAGAGGCGGAGTATCAGATGTGGGGAATTCAAGGCGGGGAATCAGAGGCGGGGAAAGAGATGTGGGGAAAGAGAGGCAGGGAAAGACGCAAGGAAATAGAGGTGGGGAATCAGAGGCAGGGAATCAGAGGCGGAGAATCAGAGGCAGGGAATCTGAGGCGGGGAATCTGAGGTGGGGAATCTGAGGCGGGGAATCAGAGGCGTGGAATCAGAGGGGGGAATAGAGATGTGGGAAAAGAGAGGCGGCGAAAGGGAGGCGGGGAAAGTGTCAGAGACTCTGAAGCAGGGAATCGGAGTCGGGGAATCAGAGTCGGGGAATCAGAGTCGGGGAATCAGAGTCGGGGAATCAGTGTCGGGGAATTAGAGTCGGGGAATCAGAAGTGGGGAATCAGAGGCGGGGAATCAGAGGCGGAGAATCAGAGGCGGGGAATCAGAGGCGGGGAATCAGAGGGCGGAAATGAGATGTGGGAAAAGAGAGGCAGAGAAAGAGGCACGAAAATAGTGGCAGGGAAAGAGAGGCGGGGAATCAGAGGCGGGGAACCACAGGCGGGGAATCAGAGGCTGAAATTAAAAGGGGGTGAATCAGAGGGGGGAAAAGAGATGTGGGGAAACAAGGGCAGGGAAAGAGCCAGGGAAAGAGCCAGGGACTCTGAAGCAGGGAATCGGAGGCAGGGAAACAGAGGAAGGGAATCAGAGTCGGAGAAATATAGGCGGGGAATCAGAGGCGGGGAATCAGAGGCGGGGAATCAGAGGCGGGGAAGCAGAGGCGGGGAATCAGAGGCGGGGAATCTGAGGTGGGGATTCTGAGGCAGGGAATCTGAGGTGGGGAATCTGAGGTGGGGAATCCGAGGCTGAGATTCAAAGGGGGAGAATCAGAAGGGGGAAAAGATATGTAGGGAAAGAGAGGCATGGAAGGAGCCAGGGACTCTGAAGCAGGTAATCGGAGGCAGGTAAACAGCGTCGGAGAACGGAGGCGGGGAATCAGAGGCGGGGAATCAGAGTCGGGGAATCAGAGGCGGGGAATCAGAGGCGGGGAATCAGAGGCGGGGAATCAGAGGCGGGGAATCAGAGGCGGGGTATCAGAGGAGGGGTATCAGAAGCGGGGAATCAGAGGCGGGGTATCAGAGGCGGGGTATCAGAGGCGGGGTATCAGAGGCGGGGTATCAGAGGCAGAGGAACGGAGGCGTGGAATCAGAGGTGGGGAATCAGAGGGCAGAAAAGAGATGTGGGGAAAGAGAGGCAGAGAAAGAGGCGTGGAAATAGACGCAGTGAAAGAGAGGAGGGGTATCAGATGCGGGGAATCCGAGGCGGGGAATCAGAGGCAGGAAAAGAGATGTGGGGAAAGAGAGTCCGGGAAAGAGGCACGGAAAGAGAGGCGGGAAATCAGAGGTAGGGAATCAGAGGCGGGGAATCAGAGGCGGGGAATCAGAGGCGGGGAATCAGAGGGTTGGACTCAGAGGAGGTGTATTAGAGGCGGAGAAAAGGCGGCGTGGAATCAGAGGTGGGGAATCAGAGGGCGGAAATGAGATGTGGGAAAAGAGAGGCAGAGAAGGAGGCACGAAAATAGTGGCAGGGAAAGAGAGGCGGGGAATCAGAGGCGGGGAACCACAGGCGGGGAATCAGAGGCGGGGAATCAGAGGCGGGGAATCAGAGGCGGGGAAGCAGAGGCGGGGAATCAGAGGCGGGGAATCTGAGGTGGGGATTCTGAGGCAGGGAATCTGAGGTGGGGAATCTGAGGTGGGGAATCCGAGGCTGAGATTCAAAGGGGGAGAATCAGAAGGGGGAAAAGATATGTAGGGAAAGAGAGGCATGGAAGGAGCCAGGGACTCTGAAGCAGGTAATCGGAGGCAGGTAAACAGCGTCGGAGAACGGAGGCGGGGAATCAGAAGCGGGGAATCAGAGGGCGGAAAATAGATGTGGGGAAAGAGAGGCAGGGAAAGAGGCGCGGAAATAGACGCAGGGAAAGAGAGGCGGGGTATCAGATGTGGGGAATTCAAGGCGGGGAAAGAGATGTGGGGAAAGAGAGGCAGAGAAAGAGGCAAGGAAATAGACGCAGGAAAGAGAGGCGGGGTATCAGATGTGGGGAATCAGAGGCGGGGAATCAGAGGCGGGGAATCAGAGGCGGGGAATCAGAGGCGGGGAATCAGAGGCGGGGAATCAGAGGCGGGGAATCAGAGGCGGGGAATCAGAGGCGGGGAATCAGTGGGCGGAAATGAGATGTGGGAAAAGAGAGGCAGAGAAAGAGGCACGAAAATAGTGGCAGGGAAAGAGAGGCGGGGAATCAGAGGCGGGGAATCAGAGGCGGGGAATCAGAGGCGGGGAATCAGAGGCGGGGAATCAGAGGCGGGGAATCAGAGGCTGAAATTAAAAGGGGGTGAATCAGAGGGGGGAAAAGAGATGTGGGGAAAGAGAGGCAGAGAAAGAGGCGTGGAAATAGACGCAGGAAAGAGAGGCGGGGTATCAGATGTGGGGGATCCGAGGCGGGGAATCAGAGGTGGGGAAAGAGATGTGGAGAAAGAGAGGCAGGGAAAGAGGCAAGGTAAGAGAGGCGGGGAAAGAGGCACGGAAAGAGAGGTGGGAAATGAGAGGCGGGGAATCAGAGTCGTATTATCTGAGGTGGGGAATCAGAGGCGGGGAATCAGAGGCGGGGAATCAGAGGCGGGGAAGCAGAGGCGGGGAATCAGAGGCGGGGAATCAGAGGGGGGAATAGAGATGTGGGAAAAGAGAGGCAGCGAAAGGGAGGCGGGGAAAGAGTCAGAGACTCTGAAGCAGGGAATCGGAGTCGGAGAAATGGAGGCGGGGAATCAGAGGCGGGGAATCAGAGGCAGGGAATCAGAGGCAGGGAATCAGAGGCGGAGAATCAGAGGCGGGGAATCAGAGGCGGGGAATCAGAGGCAGGGAATCAGAGGCGGGGAATCAGAGGCGGGGAATCAGTGGGCGGAAATGAGATGTGGGAAAAGAGAGGCAGAGAAAGAGGCACGAAAATAGTGGCAGGGAAAGAGAGGTGGGGAATCAGAGGCGGGGAATCAGAGGCTGAAATTAAAAGAGTGTGAATCAGAGGGGGGAAAAGAGATGTGGGGAAAGAAGGGCAGGGAAAGAGCCAGGGAAAGAGCCAGGGACTCTGAAGCAGGGAATCGGAGGCAGGGAATCGGTGGCAGGGAAATAGAGGAAGGGAATCAGAGTCGGAGAAATGGAGGCGGGGAATCAGAAACGGGGAATCAGAAGCGGGGAATCAGAGGACGGAAAAGAGATGTGGGGAAAGAGAGGCAGAGAAAGAGAGGCGGGGTATCAGATGTGTGCAATCCGAGGCAAGGAATCTGAGGCGGGGAATCTGAGGTGGGGAATCTGAGTCGGGGAATCAGAGGCGGGGAATCAGAGGCGGGGAATCAGAGTCGGGGAATCAGAGGAGGGGAATCAGAGGCGGGGAATCAGAGGCGGGGAATCAGAGGCGGGGAATCAGAAGCGGGGAATCAGAGGCGGGGAATCAGAAGCGGGGAATCAGAGGCGGGGAATCAGAGGCGGGGTATCAGAGGCGGGGTATCAGAGGCAGAGGAACGGAGGCGTGGAATCAGAGGTGGGGAATCAGAGGGCAGAAAAGAGATGTGGGGAAAGAGAGGCAGAGAAAGAGGCGTGGAAATAGACGCAGTGAAAGAGAGGAGGGGTATCAGATGCGGGGAATCAGAGGTGGGGAAAGAGATGTGGGGAAAGAGAGGCCGGGAAAGAGGCACGGAAAGAGAGGCGGGAAATCAGAGGTGGGGAATCAGAGGCGGGGAATCAGAGGCGGGGAATCAGAGGCTTGGACTCAGAGGAGGTGTATCAGAGGCGGAGAAAAGGCGGCGTGGAATCAGAGGTGGGGAATCACAGGGCGGAAATGAGATGTGGGAAAAGAGAGGCAGAGAAGGAGGCACGAAAATAGTGGCAGGGAAAGAGAGGCAGGGAATCAGAGGCGGGGAATCAGAGGCAGGGAATCAGAGGCAGGGAATCAGAGGCGGGGAATCAGAGGGCGGAAAAGAGATGTGGGGAAAGAGAGGCAGAGAAAGAGGCGTGGAAATAGACGCAGGGAAAGAGAGGCGGGGTATCAGATGTGGGGGATCCGAGGCGGGGAATCAGAGGTGGGGAAAGAGATGTGGAGAAAGAGAGGCAGGGAAAGAGGCAAGGAAAGAGAGGCGGGGAAAGAGGCACGGAAAGAGAGGTGGGAAATGAGAGGCGGGGAATCAGAGGTGGAGAATCTGAGGCGGGGAATCAGAGGCGTGGAATCCGAGGTGGGGAATCAGAGGCAGGAAAAGAGATGTGGGGAAAGAGAGGCAGGGAAAGAGGCGCGGAAATAGACGCAGGGAAAGAGAGGCGGGGATTCAGAGGGGGGGAATCAGAGGCGGGGAATCAGAGGCGGGGAATCAGAGGCGGGAAATCAGAGGCGGGGAATCAGAGGCGGGGAATCAGAGGCGGGGAACCACAGGCGGGGAATCAGAGGCTGAAATTAAAAGGGGGTGAATCAAAGGGGGGAAAAGAGATGTGGGGAAAGAAAGGCAGGGAAAGAGCCAGGGAAAGAGCCAGGGACTCTGAAGCAGGGAATCGGAGGCAGGGAAACAGAGGAAGGGAATCAGAGTCGGAGAAATATAGGCGGGGAATCAGAGGCGGGGAATCAGAGGCGGGGAAGCAGAGGCGGGGAATCGGAGGTGGGGATTCTGAGGCAGGGAATCTGAGGTGGGGAATCTGAGGTGGGCAATCCGAGGCTGAGATTCAAAGGGGGAGAATCAGAAGGGGGAAAAGATATGTAGGGAAAGAGAGGCATGGAAAGAGCCAGGGACTCTGAAGCAGGTAATCGGAGGCAGGTAAACAGAGTCGGAGAACGGAGGCGGGGAATCAGAAGCGGGGAATCAGAGGGCGGAAAAGAAATGTGGGGAAAGAGAGGCAGGGAAAGAGGCGCAGAAATAGACGCAGGGAAAGAGAGGCGGGGTATCAGATGTGGGGAATTCAAGGCGGGGAAAGAGATGTGGGGAAAGAGAGGCAGGGAAAGAGGCAAGGAAATAGAGGCGGGGAATCAGAGGTGGGGATTCAGAGGCAGGGAATCAGAGGCGTGGAATCAGAGGGGGGAATAGAGATGTGGGAAAAGAGAGGCGGCGAAAGGGAGGCGGGGAAAGAGTCAGAGACTCTGAAGCAGGGAATCGGAGTCGGGGAATCAGAGTCGGGGAATCAGAGTCGGGGAATCAGAGTCGGGGAATCAGAGGCGGGGAATTAGAGGCAGAGAATCAGAGGCGGGGAATCAGAGGCGGGGAATCAGAGGCGGGGAATCAGTGGGCGGAAATGAGATGTGGGAAAAGAGAGGCAGAGAAAGAGGCACGAAAATAGTGGCAGGGAAAGAGAGGCGGGGAATCAGAGGCGGGGAATCAGAGGCGGGGAATCAGAGGCGGGGAATCAGAGGCGGGGAATCAGAGGCTGAAATTAAAAGGGGGTGAATCAGAGGGGGGAAAAGAGATGTGGGGAAAGAAGGGCAGGGAAAGAGCCAGGGACTCTGAAGCAGGGAATCGGAGGCAGGGAAACAGAGGAAGGGAATCAGAGTCGGAGAAATGGAGGCAGGGAATCAGAAGCGGGGAATCAGAAGCGGGGAATCAGAGGACGGAAAAGAGATGTGGGGAAAGAGAGGCAGAGAAAGAGACGCGGGGTATCAGATGTTTGCAATCCGAGGCAGGGAATCAGAGGCGTGGAATCAGAGGCGGGGAATCAGAGGCGTGGAATCAGATGCGGGGAATCTGAGGTGGGGAATCTGAGGCGGGGAATCAGAGGCGGTGATTCAGAGGGGGGAATAGAGATGTGGGGAAAGAAGGGCAGGGAAAGAGCCAGGGACTCTGAAGCAGGGAATCGGAGTAGGGGAATCAGAGTTGAGGAATCAGAGGCGGCGAATCAGAGGAGGAGAATCAGAGGCGGGGAATCAGAGGTGGGGAATCTGAGGTGGGGAATCAGAGGCGGGGAACCAGAGGCGGGGAATCAGAGGCTGAAATTAAAAGAGGGTGAATAAGAGGGAGGAAAAGAGATGTGGGGAAAGAAGGGCAGGGAAAGAGCCAAGGACTCTGAAGCAGGGAATCGGAGGCAGGGAATCAGAGGCAGGGAAACAGAGGAAGGGAATCAGAGTCGGAGAAATGGAGGCGGGGCATCAGAAGCGGGGAATCAGAAGCGGGGAATCAGAGGACGGAAAAGAGATGTGGGGAAAGAGAGGCCGGGAAGGAGGCACGGAAAGAGAGGCAGGAAATCAGAGGCGGTGAATCACAGGCGGGGAATCAGAGGCGGGGAATCAGAGTCGTATTATCTGAGGCGGGGAATCGGAGGCAGGGAATCAGAGGCGGGGCAAGAGATGTGGGAAAAGAGAGGCAGAGAAGGAGGCACGAAAATAGTGGCAGGGAAAGAGAGGCGGGGAATCAGAGGCGGGGAATCAGAGGCGGGGAATCAGAGGCGGGGAATCAGAGGCGGGAAATCAGAGGCGGGGAATCAGAGTCGGGGAATCAGAGTCGTGGAATCAGAGGCGGGGAATCAGAGGAGGAGAATCAGAGGAGGAGAATCAGAGGCGGGGAATCAGAGTCGGGGAATCAGAGGCGGGGAATCAGAGGCGGGGAATCAGAGGTGGGGAATCAGAGGGCAGAAAAGAGATGTGGGGAAAGAGAGGCAGAGAAAGAGGCGTGGAAATAGACGCAGTGAAAGAGAGGAGGGGTATCAGATGCGGGGAATCCGAGGCGGGGAATCAGAGGCAGGAAAAGAGATGTGGGGAAAGAGAGGCCGGGAAAGAGGCACGGAAAGAGAGGTGGGAAATCAGAGGTGGGGAATCAGAGGCGGGGAATCAGAGGCGGGGAATCAGAGGGCGGAAAAGAGATGTGGGGAAAGAGAGGCAGAGAAAGAGGCGTGGAAATAGACGCAGGGAAAGAGAGGCGGGGTATCAGATGTGGGGGATCCGAGGCGGGGAATCAGAGGTGGGGAAAGAGATGTGGAGAAAGAGAGGCAGGGAAAGAGGCAAGGAAAGAGAGGCGGGGAAAGAGGCACGGAAAGAGAGGTGGGAAATGAGAGGCGGGGAATCAGAGGCGGGGAATCAGAGTCGTGGTATCAGAAGCGGGGAATTTGAGGTGGAGAATCTGAGGCGGGGAATCAGAGGCGTGGAATCCGAGGCGGGGAATCAGAGGCAGGAAAAGAGATGTGGGGAAAGAGAGGCCGGGAAAGAGGCACGGAAAGAGAGGCGGGAAATCAGAGGCGAGGAATCAGAGGCGGGGAATCAGAGTCGTGGTTTCAGAGGCGGGGAATCAGAGGCGGGGAATCAGAGTCGTGGTTTCAGAGGCGGGGAATCAGAGGCGGGGAAAGAGATGTGGGAAAAGAGAGGCGGGGAAAGAGGCGCGGAAATAGACGCAGGGAAAGAGAGGCGGGGTATCAGATGTGGGGAATCCGAGGCGGGGAATCAGAGGCGGGGAAAGAGATGTGGGGAAAGAGAGGCAGGGAAAGAGGCGCGGAAATAGACGCAGTGAAAGAGAGGCGGGGTATCAGATGTGGGGGATCCGAGGCGGGGAATCAGAGGCGGGGAATCAGAGGCGGGGAATCAGAGGCGGGGTATCAGAGGCGGGGTATAAGAGGCGGGGTATCAGAGGAAGAGGAACGGAGGCGTGGAATCAGAGGTGGGGAATCAGAGGGCAGAAAAGAGATGTGGGGAAAGAGAGGCAGAGAAAGAGGCGTGGAAATAGACGCAGTGAAAGAGAGGCGGGGTATCAGATGTGGGGGATCCGAGGCGGGGAATCAGAGGTGGGGAAAGAGATGTGGAGAAAGAGAGGCAGGGAAAGAGGCAAGGAAAGAGAGGCGGGGAAAGAGGCACGGAAAGAGAGGTGGGAAATGAGAGGCGGGGAATCAGAGTCGTATTATCTGAGGTGGGGAATCAGAGGCGGGGAATCAGAGGCGGGGAATCAGAGGGGGGAATAGAGATGTGGGAAAAGAGAGGCGGCGAAAGGGAGGCGGGGAAAGAGTCAGAGACTCTGAAGCAGGGAATCGGAGTCGGAGAAATGGAGGCGGGGAATCAGAGGCGGGGAATCAGAGGCAGGGAATCAGAGGCAGGGAATCAGAGGCGGAGAATCAGAGGCGGGGAATCAGAGGCGGGGAATCAGAGGCGGGGAATCAGAGGCGGGGAATCAGAGGCGGGGAATCAGAGGCGGGGAATCAGAGGCTGAAATTAAAAGAGTGTGAATCAGAGGGGGGAAAAGAGATGTGGGGAAAGAAGGGCAGGGAAAGAGCCAGGGAAAGAGCCAGGGACTCTGAAGCAGGGAATCGGAGGCAGGGAATCGGTGGCAGGGAAACAGAGGAAGGGAATCAGAGTCGGAGAAATGGAGGCGGGGAATCAGAAACGGGGAATCAGAAGCGGGGAATCAGAGGACGGAAAAGAGATGTGGGGAAAGAGAGGCAGAGAAAGAGAGGCGGGGTATCAGATGCGGGGAATTCAAGGCGGGGAATCAGAGGTGGGGAAAGAGATGTGGGGAAAGAGAGGCCGGGAAAGAGGCACGGAAAGAGAGGCGGGAAATCAGAGGTGGGGAATCAGAGGCGGGGAATCAGAGGTGGGGAATCAGAGGGCGGAAATGAGATGTGGGAAAAGAGAGGCAGAGAAGGAGGCACGAAAATAGTGGCAGGGAAAGAGAGGCAGGGAATCAGAGGCGGGGAATCAGAGGCAGGGAATCAGAGGCAGGGAATCAGAGGCGGGGAATCAGAGGGCGGAAAAGAGATGTGGGGAAAGAGAGGCAGAGAAAGAGGCGTGGAAATAGACGCAGGGAAAGAGAGGCGGGGTATCAGATGTGGGGGATCCGAGGCGGGGAATCAGAGGTGGGGAAAGAGATGTGGAGAAAGAGAGGCAGGGAAAGAGGCAAGGAAAGAGAGGCGGGGTAAGAGGCACGGAAAGAGAGGTGGGAAATGAGAGGCGGGGAATCAGAGGTGGAGAATCTGAGGCGGGGAATCAGACGCGTGGAATCCGAGGTGGGGAATCAGAGGCAGGAAAAGAGATGTGGGGAAAGAGAGGCAGGGAAAGAGGCGCGGAAATAGACGCAGGGAAAGAGAGGCGGGGATTCAGAGGGGGGGAATCAGAGGCGGGGAATCAGAGGCGGGGAATCAGAGGCGGGGAATCAGAGGCGGGGAATCAGAGGCGGGGAACCACAGGCGGGGAATCAGAGGCTGAAATTAAAAGGGGGTGAATCAGAGGGGGGAAAAGAGATGTGGGGAAAGAAGGGCAGGGAAAGAGCCAGGAAAAGAGCCAGGGACTCTGAAGCAGGGAATCGGAGGCAGGGAATCGGAGGCAGGAAAACAGAGGAAGGGAATCAGAGTCGGAGAAATGGAGGCGGGGAATCAGAAGCGGGGAATCAGAAGCGGGGAATCAGAGGACGGAAAAGAGATGTGGCGAAAGAGAGGCAGAGAAAGAGAGGCGGGTTATCAGATGTGTGCAATCCGAGGCAAGGAATCAGAGGCGTGGAATCAGAGGCGTGGAATCTAAGGTGGGGAATCGGAGTCGGGGAATCAGAGGAGGGGAATCAGAGGCGGGGAATCAGAGGCGGGGAATCAGAGGCGGGGAATCAGAGGCGGGGAATCAGAGGCGGGGAATCAGAGGCGGGGAATCAGAGGCGGGGAATCGGAGGCGGGGAATCAGAGGCGGGGAATCAGAGGCGGGTTATCAGAGGCGGGGAATCAGAGGCAGAGGAACGGAGGCGTGGAATCAGAGGTGGGGAATCAGAGGGCAGAAAAGAGATGTGGGGAAAGAGAGGCAGAGAAAGAGGCGTGGAAATAGACGCAGTGAAAGAGAGGAGGGGTATCAGATGCGGGGAATCCGAGGCGGGGAATCAGAGTCAGGAAAAGAGATGTGGGGAAAGAGAGTCCGGGAAAGAGGCACTGAAAGAGAGGCGGGAAATCAGAGGTGGGGAATCAGAGGCGGGGAATCAGAGGCGGGGAATCAGAGGCGGGGAATCAGAGGCGGGGAATCAGAGGCGGGGAATCAGAGGCGGGGAATCAGAGGGCGGAAAAGAGATGTGGGAAAAGAGAGGCAGAGAAGGAGGCACGAAAATAGTGGCAGGGAAAGAGAGGCAGGGAATCAGAGGCGGGGAATCAGAGGCGGGGAATCAGAGGCGGGGAATCAGAGGCGGGGAATCAGAGGCGGGGAATCAGAGGCGGGGAATCAGAGGCGGGGAATCAGAGGCGGGGAATCAGAGGCGGGGAAGCAGAGGCGGGGAAGCAGAGGCGGGGAAGCAGAGGCGGGGAAGCAGAGGCGGGGAATCAGAGGCAGGGAATCAGAGGCGGGGAATTTGAGGTGGGGATTCTGAGGTGGGAAATCAGAGGCTGAGAGAAGGGGGAGAATCAGAAGGGGGAAAAGAAATGTGGGGAAAGAGAGGCATGGAAAGAGCCAGGGACTCTGAAGCAACGAATCGGAGGCAGGGAAACAGAGTCGGAGAAACGGAGGCGGGGAAGCAGAAGCGGGGAATCAGAGAGTGGAAAAGAGATGTGGGGAAAGAGAGGCAGGGAAAGAGGCGCGGAAATAGACGCAGGGAAAGAGAGGCGGAGTATCAGATGTGGGGAATTCAAGGCGGGGAATCAGAGGCGGGGAAAGAGATGTGGGGAAAGAGAGGCAGGGAAAGAGGCAAGAAAATAGAGATGGGGAATCAGAGGCAGGGAATCAGAGGCGGAGATCCAGAGGCAGGGAATCTGAGGCGGGGAATCTGAGGTGGGGAATCTGAGGCGGGGAATCAGAGTCGGGGAATCAGTGTCAGGGAATCAGAGTCGGGGAATCAGAGTCGGGGAATCAGAGGCGGGGAATCAGAGGCGGGGAATCAGAGGCGGGGAATCAGAGGCGGGGAATCAGAGGCGGGGAATCAGAGGCGGGGAATCAGAGGCGGGGAATCAGAGGCGGAGAATCAGAGGCGGGGAATCAGAGGCGGGGAATCAGTGGGCGGAAATGAGATGTGGGAAAAGAGAGGCAGAGAAAGAGGCACGAAAATAGTGGCAGGGAAAGAGAGGCGGGGAATCAGAGGCGGGGAACCACAGGCGGGGAATCAGAGGCTGAAATTAAAAGGGGGTGAATCAGAGGGGGGAAAAGAGATGTGGGGAAAGAAGGGCAGGGAAAGAGCCAGGGAAAGAGCCAGGGACTCTGAAGCAGGGAATCGGAGGCAGGGAAACAGAGGAAGGGAATCAGAGTCGGAGAAATATAGGCGGGGAATCAGAGGCGGGGAAGCAGAGGCGGGGAATCGGAGGTGGGGATTCTGAGGCAGGGAATCTGAGGTGGGGAATCTGAGGTGGGGAATCCGAGGCTGAGATTCAAAGGGGGAGAATCAGAAGGGGGAAAAGATATGTAGGGAAAGAGAGGCATGGAAAGAGCCAGGGACTCTGAAGCAGGTAATCGGAGGCAGGTAAACAGAGTCGGAGAACGGAGGCGGGGAATCAGAAGCGGGGAATCAGAGGGCGGAAAAGAGATGTGGGGAAAGAGAGGCAGGGAAAGAGGCGCAGAAATAGACGCAGGGAAAGAGAGGCGGGGTATCAGATGTGGGGAATTCAAGGCGGGGAAAGAGATGTGGGGAAAGAGAGGCAGGGAAAGAGGCAAGGAAATAGAGGCGGGGAATCAGAGGTGGGGATTCAGAGGCAGGGAATCAGAGGCATGGAATCAGAGGGGGGAATAGAGATGTGGGAAAAGAGAGGCGGCGAAAGGGAGGCGGGGAAAGAGTCAGAGACTCTGAAGCAGGGAATCGGAGTCGGGGAATCAGAGTCGGGGAATCAGAGTCGGGGAATCAGAGTCGGGGAATCAGAGGCGGGGAATTAGAGGCAGAGAATCAGAGGCGGGGAATCAGAGGCGGGGAATCAGAGGCGGGGAATCAGTGGGCGGAAATGAGATGTGGGAAAAGAGAGGCAGAGAAAGAGGCACGAAAATAGTGGCAGGGAAAGAGAGGCGGGGAATCAGAGGCGGGGAATCAGAGGCGGGGAATCAGAGGCGGGGAATCAGAAGCGGGGAATCAGAGGCTGAAATTAAAAGGGGGTGAATCAGAGGGGGGAAAAGAGATGTGGGGAAAGAAGGGCAGGGAAAGAGCCAGGGACTCTGAAGCAGGGAATCGGAGGCAGGGAAACAGAGGAAGGGAATCAGAGTCGGAGAAATGGAGGCAGGGAATCAGAAGCGGGGAATCAGAAGCGGGGAATCAGAGGACGGAAAAGAGATGTGGGGAAAGAGAGGCAGAGAAAGAGACGCGGGGTATCAGATGTTTGCAATCCGAGGCAGGGAATCAGAGGCGTGGAATCAGAGGCGGGGAATCAGAGGCGTGGAATCAGATGCGGGGAATCTGAGGTGGGGAATCTGAGGCGGGGAATCAGAGGCGGTGATTCAGAGGGGGGGAATCAGAGGCGGGGAATCAGAGGCGGGGAATCAGAGGCGGGGAAATAGAGGCGGGGAATCAGAGGCGGGGAATCAGAGGCGGGGAAATAGAGGCGGGGAATCAGAGGCGGGGAATCAGAGGCGGGGAATCAGAGGCGGGGAATTAGAGGTGGGGAATCAGAGTCGTCGTATCAGAAGCGGGGAATTTGAGGTGGAGAATCTGAGGCAGGGAATCAGAGGCGTGGAATCCGAGGCGGGGAATCAGAGGCAGGAAAAGAGATGTGGGGAAAGAGAGGCCGGGAAAGAGGCACGGAAAGAGAGGCGTGAAATCAGAGGCGAGGGATCAGAGGCGGGGAATCAGAGTCGTGGTTTCAGAGGCGGGGAATCTGAGGCGGGGAATCAGAGGCTGAGATTCAAAGGGGGAGAATCAGAAGGGGGAAAAGAAATGTAGGGAAAGAGAGGCATGGAAAGAGCCAGGGACTCTGAAGCAGGGAATCGGAGGCAGGGAAACAGAGTCAGGGAAACGGAAGCGGGGAATCAGAAGCGGGGAATCAGAGGGCGGAAAAGAGATGTGGGGAAAGAGAGGCAGGGAAAGAGGCGCGGAAATAGACGCAGGGAAAGAGAGGCGGGGTATCAGATGTGGGGAATCAGAGGCGGGGAAAGAGATGTGGGGAAAGAGAGGCAGGGAATCTGAGGCGGGGAATCAGAGGTGGGGAATCAGAGGCGGGGAACCAGAGGCGGGGAATCAGAGGCTGAAATTAAAAGAGGGTGAATAAGAGGGGGGAAAAGAGATGTGGGGAAAGAAGGGCAGGGAAAGAGCCAGGGAAAGAGCCAGGGACTCTGAAGCAGGGAATCGGAGGCAGGGAATCAGAGGCAGGGAAACAGAGGAAGGGAATCAGAGTTGGAGAAATGGAGGCGGGGAATCAGAAGCGGAGAATCAGAGTCGTATTATATGAGGTGGGGAATCTGAGGTGGGGAATCAGAGGCGGGGAAAGAGATGTGGGAAAAGAGAGGCAGAGAAGGAGGCACGAAAATAGTGGCAGGGAAAGAGAGGCGGGGAATCAGAGGCGGGGAATCAGAGGCGGGGAATCAGAGGCGGGGAATAAGAGGCGGGGAATCAGAGGCGGGGAATCAGAGGCGGGGAAGCAGAGGCGGGGAATCAGAGGCGGGGAATCAGAGGCGGGGAATCAGAGGCGGGGAATTTGAGGTGGGGAATCAGAGGCTGAGATTCAAAGGGGGAGAATCAGAAGGGGGAAAAGAAATGTAGGGAAAGAGAGGCATGGAAAGAGCCAGTGACTCTGAAGCAGGGAATCGGAGGCAGGGAAACAGAGTCGGAGAAACAGAGGCGGGGAATCAGAAGCGGGGAATCAGAGGGCGGAAAAGAGATGTGGGGAAAGGGTGGCAGGGAAAGAGGCGCGGAAATAGACGCAGGGAAAGAGAGGCGGGGTATCAGATGTGGAGAATTCAAGGTGGGGAATCAGAGGCGGGGAAAGAGATGTGGGGAAAGAGAGGCAGGGAAAGAGGCAAGGAAATAGAGTCGGGGAATCAGAGTCGGGGAATCAGAGTCGGGGAATCAGAGTCGGGGAATCAGAGGCGGGGAATCAGAGGCGGGGAATCAGAGGCGGGGAATCAGAGGCGGGGAATCAGAGGCGGGGAATCAGAGGCGGGGAATCAGAGGTGGGGAATCAGAGGCGGGGAATCAGAGGCGGGGAATCAGAGGCGGGGAATCAGAGGCGGGGAATCAGAGGCGGGGAATCAGAGGCGGGGAATCAGAGGCGGGGAATCAGAGGCGGGGAATCAGAGGAGGGGAATCAGAGGCGGGGAATCAGAGGCGGGGAATCAGAGGCGGAGAACCAGAGGCGGAGAATCAGAGGCGGGGAATCAGAGGCGGGGAATCAGAGGCGGGGAATCAGAGGCGGGGAATCAGAGGCGGGGAATCAGAGGCGGGGAATCAGAGGCGGGGAATCAGAGGCGGGGAATCAGAGGCAGAGAATCAGAGGCGGAGAATCAGAGGCGGGGAACCAGAGGCGGGGAATCAGAGGCTGAAATTAAAAGAGGGTGAATCAGAGGGGGGAAAAGAGATGTGGGGAAAGAAGGGCAGGGAAAGAGCCAGGGAAAGAGCCAGGGACTCTGAAGCAGGGAATCGGAGGCAGGGAATCGGTGGCAGGGAAACAGAGGAAGGGAATCAGAGTCGGAAAAATGGAGGCGTGGAATCAGAAGCGGGGAATCAGAAGAGGGGAATCAGAGGACGGAAAAGACATGTGGGGAAAGAGAGGCAGAGAAAGAGACGCGGGGTATCAGATGTTTGCAATCCGAGGCAGGGAATCAGAGGCGTGGAATCAGAGGCGGGGAATCAGAGTCGGGGAATCAGAGGAGGGGAATCAGAGGCGGGGAATCAGAGGCGGGGAATCAGAGGCAGGGAATCAGAGTCATGGTATCAGAGGCGGGGAATCAGAGGCGGGGAATCAGAGGCGGGGAAAGAGATGTGGGAAAAGAGAGGCGGGGAAAGAGGCGCGGAAATAGATGCAGGGAAAGAGAGGCGGGGTATCAGATGTGGGGAATCCGAGGCGGGGAATCAGAGGCGGGGAAAGAGATGTGGGGAAAGAGAGGCAGGGAAAGAGGCGCGGAAATAGACGCAGGGAAAGAGAGGCGGGGTATCAGATGTGGGGAATCTGAAGTGGAAAATCTGAGGCGGGGAATCGGAGGCAGGGAATCAGAGGCGGGGAAAGAGATGTGGGAAAAGAGAGGCAGAGAATGAGGCACGAAAATAGTGGCAGGGAAAGAGAGGCAGGGAATCAGAGGCGGGGAATCAGAGGCGGGGAATCAGAGGCGGGGAATCAGAGGCGGGAAATCAGAGGCGGGGAATCAGAGGCGGGGAAGCAGAGGCGGGGAAGCAGAGGCGGGGAAGCAGACGCGGGGAAGCAGAGGCGGGGAAGCAGAGGCGGGGAATCAGAGGCGGGGAATTTGAGGTGGGGATTCTGAGGTGGGAAATCAGAGGCTGAGATTGAAAGGGGGAGAATCAGAAGGGGGAAAAGAAATGTGGGGAAAGAGAGGCATGGAAAGAGCCAGGGACTCTGAAGCAGGGAATCGGAGGCAGGGAAACAGAGTCGGAGAAACGGAGGCGGGGAATCAGAAGCGGGGAATCAGAGGGTGGAAAAGAGATGTGGGGAAAGAGAGGCAGGGAAAGAGGCGCGGAATTAGACGCAGGGAAAGAGAGGCGGAGTATCAGATGTGGGGAATTCAAGGCGGGGAATCAGAGGCGGGGAAAGAGATGTGGGGAAAGAGAGGCAGGGAAAGAGGCAAGGAAAGAGAGGTGGGGAATCAGAGGCAGGGAATCAGAGGCGGGGAATCAGAGGCGGGGAATCAGAGGCGGGGAATCAGAGGCGGGGAATCAGAGGCGGGGAATCAGAGGCGGGGAATCAGAGGCAGGGAATCAGAGGCGGGGAATCAGAGGCGGGGAATCAGAGGCGGAGAATCAGAGGCGGGGAATCAGAGGCGGGGAATCAGTGGGCGGAAATGAGATGTGGGAAAAGAGAGGCAGAGAAAGAGGCACGAAAATAGTGGCAGGGAAAGAGAGGCGGGGAATCAGAGGCGGGGAACCACAGGCGGGGAATCAGAGGCTGAAATTAAAAGGTGGTGAATCAGAGGGGGGAAAAGAGATGTGGGGAAAGAAGGGCAGGGAAAGAGCCAGGGAAAGAGCCAGGGACTCTGAAGCAGGGAATGGGAGGCAGGGAAACAGAGGAAGGGAATCAGAGTGGGAGAAATGGAGGCGGGGAATCAGAGGCGGGGAATCAGAGGCGGGGAAGCAGAGGCGGGGAATCAGAGGGCGGAAATGAGATGTGGGAAAAGAGTGGCAGAGAAGGAGGCACGAAAATAGTGGCAGGGAAAGAGAGGCAGGGAATCAGAGGCGGGGAATCAGAGGCGGGAAATCAGAGGCGGGGAATCAGAGGGCGGAAAAGAGATGTGGGGAAAGAGAGGCAGAGAAAGAGGCGTGGAAATAGACGCAGGGAAAGAGAGGCGGGGTATCAGATGTGGGGGATCCGAGGCGGGGAATCAGAGGTGGGGAAAGAGATGTGGAGAAAGAGAGGCAGGGAAAGAGGCAAGGAAAGAGAGGAGGGGAAAGAGGCACGGAAAGAGAGGTGGGAAATGAGAGGCGGGGAATCAGAGTCGTATTATCTGAGGTGGGGAATCTGAGGCGGGGAATCAGAGGCGGGGAAAGAGATGTGGGAAAAGAGAGGCAGAGAATGAGGCACGAAAATAGTGGCAGGGAAAGAGAGGCAGGGAATCAGAGGCGGGGAATCAGAGGCGGGGAATCAGAGGCGGGGAATCAGAGGCGGGGAATCAGAGGCGGGGAATCAGAGGCGGGGAATCAGAGGCGGGGAATCAGAGGCGGAGAATCAGAGGCGGGGAATCAGAGGCGGGGAAGCAGAGGCGGGGAATCAGAGGCGGGGAATCAGAGGGGGGAATAGAGATGTGGGAAAAGAGAGGCGGCGAAAGGGAGGCGGGGAAAGAGTGAGAGACTCTGAAGCAGGGAATCGGAGTCGGAGAAATGGAGGCGGGGAATCAGAGGCGGGGAATCAGAGGCGGGGAATCAGAGGCGGGGAATCAGAGGCGGGGAATCAGAGGCGGGGAATCAGAGGCGGGGAATCAGAGGCGGGGAATCAGAGGCGGGGAATCAGAGGGCGGAAAAGAGATGTGGGGAAAGAGAGGCAGAGAAAGAGGCGTGGAAATAGACGCAGGGAAAGAGAGGCAGGGTATCAGATGTGGGGGATCCGAGGCGGGGAATCAGAGGTGGGGAAAGAGATGTGGAGAAAGAGAGGCAGGGAAAGAGGCAAGGAAAGAGAGGCCGGGAAAGAGGCACGGAAAGAGAGGCGGGAAATCAGAGGCGAGGAATCAGAGGCGGGGAATCAGAGTCGTGGTTTCAGAGGCGGGGAATCAGAGGCGGGGAATCAGAGGCGGGGAAAGAGATGTGGGAAAAGAGAGGCGGGGAAAGAGGCGCGGAAATAGACGCAGGGAAAGAGAGGCGGGGTATCAGATGTGGGGAATCCGAGGCGGGGAATCAGAGGCGGGGAATCAGAGGCGGGGAATCAGAGTCGTGGTATCAGAAGCGGGGAATTTGAGGTGGAGAATCTGAGGCGGGGAATCAGAGGCGTGGAATCCGAGGCGTGGAATCAGAGGCAGGAAAAGAGATGTGGGGAAAGAGAGGCCGGGAAAGAGGCACGGAAAGAGAGGCGGGAAATCAGAGGCGAGGAATCAGAGGCGGGGAATCAGAGTCATGGTATCAGAGGCGGGGAATCAGAGGCGGGGAATCAGAGGCGGGGAAAGAGATGTGGGAAAAGAGAGGCAGGGAAAGAGGCGCGGAAATAGACGCAGGGAAAGAGAGGCGGGGTATCAGATGTGGGGAATCCGAGGCGGGGAATCAGAGGCGGGGAAAGAGATGTGGGGAAAGAGAGGCAGGGAAAGAGGCGCGGAAATAGACGCAGGGAAAGAGAGGCGGGGTATCAGATGTGGGGAATCTGAGGTGGAAAATCTGAGGCGGGGAATCAGAGGCGTGGAATCCGAGGCGGGGCATCAGAGGCAGGAAAAGAGATGTGGGGAAAGAGAGGCCGGGAAAGAGGCACGGAAAGAGAGGCAGGAAATCAAAGGCGGTGAATCACAGGTGGGGAATCAGAGGCGGGGAATCAGAGTCGTATTATCTGAGGCGGGGAATCGGAGGCAGGGAATCAGAGGCGGGGAAAGAGATGTGGGAAAAGAGAGGCAGAGAAGGAGGCACGAAAATAGTGGCAGGGAAAGAGAGGCAGGGAATCAGAGGCGGGGAATCAGAGGCGGGGAATCAGAGGCGGGGAATCAGAGGCGGGGAATCAGAGGCGGGGAATCAGAGGCGGGGAATCAGAGGCGGGGAATCAGAGGCGGGGAATCAGAGGCGGGGAATCAGAGGCGGGAAATCAGAGGCGGGGAATCAGAGGCGGGGAATCAGAGGCGGGGAAGCAGAGGTGGGGAAGCAGAGGCGGGGAAGCAGAGGCGGGGAAGCAGAGGCGGGGAAGCAGAGGCGGGGAATCAGAGGCGGGGAATTTGAGGTGGGGATTCTGAGGTGGGAAATCAGAGGCTGAGATTGAAAGGGGGAGAATCAGAAGGGGGAAAAGAAATGTGGGGAAAGAGAGGCATGGAAAGAGCCAGGGACTCTGAAGCAGGGAATCGGAGGCAGGGAAACAGAGTCGGAGAAACGGAGGCGGGGAATCAGAAGCGGGGAATCAGAGGGTGGAAAAGAGATGTGGGGAAAGAGAGGCAGGGAAAGAGGCGCGGAAATAGACGCAGGGAAAGAGAGGCGGAGTATCAGATGTGGGGAATTCAAGGCGGGGAATCAGAGGCGGGGAAAGAGATGTGGGGAAAGAGAGGCAGGGAAAGAGGCAAGGAAATAGAGGAGGGGAATCAGAGGCAGGGAATCAGAGGCGGAGATCCAGAGGCAGGGAATCTGAGGCGGCGAATCTGAGGCGGGGAATAAGAGGCGTGGAATCAGAGTGGGGAATAGAGATGTGGGAAAAGAGAGGCGGCGAAAGGGAGGCGGGGAAAGAGTCAGAGACTCTGAAACAGGGAATCTGAGTCGGGGAATCAGAGTCGGGGAATCAGAGTCGGGGAATCAGTGTCAGGGAATCAGAGGCGGGGAATCAGAAGCGGGGAATCAGAAGCGGGGAATCAGAGGACGGAAAAGAGATGTGGCGAAAGAGAGGCAGAGAAAGAGAGGCGGGGTATCAAATGTGTGCAATCCGAGGCAAGGAATCAGAGGCGTGGAATCAGAGGCGTGGAATCTAAGGTGGGGAATCGGAGTCGGGGAATCAGAGTCGTTGAATCAGAGGCGGGGAATCAGAGTCGGGGAATCAGAGGAGGGGAATCAGAGGCGGGGAATCAGAGGCGGGGAATCAGAGGCGGGGAATCAGAGGCGGGGAATCAGAGGCGGGGTATCAGAGGCGGGGTATAAGAGGCGGGGTATCAGAGGAAGAGGAACGGAGGCGTGGAATCAGAGGTGGGGAATCAGAGGGCAGAAAAGAGATGTGGGGAAAGAGAGGCAGAGAAAGAGGCGTGGAAATAGACGCAGTGAAAGAGAGGCGGGGTATCAGATGTGGGGGATCCGAGGCGGGGAATCAGAGGTGGGGAAAGAGATGTGGAGAAAGAGAGGCAGGGAAAGAGGCAAGGAAAGAGAGGCGGGGAAAGAGGCACGGAAAGAGAGGTGGGAAATGAGAGGCGGGGAATCAGAGTCGTATTATCTGAGGTGGGGAATCTGAGGCGGGGAATCAGAGGCGGGGAATCAGAGGCGGGGAATCAGAGGTGGGGAATCAGAGGCGGGGAATCAGAGGCGGGGAAGCAGAGGCGGGGAAGCAGAGGCGGGGAATCAGAGGCGGGTAATCAGAGGCGGGGAATCAGAGGCGGGGAATCAGAGGCGGAGAATCAGAGGCGGGGAATCAGAGGCGGGGAATCAGAGGCGGGGAAAGAGATGTGGGAAAAGAGAGGCAGAGAAAGAGGCGTGGAAATAGACGCAGTGAAATCGAGGAGGGGTATCAGATGCGGGGAATCCGAGGCGGGGAATCAGAGGCAGGAAAAGAGATGTGGGGAAAGAGAGGCCGGGAAAGAGGCACGGAAAGAGAGGCGGGTAATCAGAGGTGGGGAATCAGAGGCGGGGAATCAGAGGGCGGAAAAGAGATGTGGGGAAAGAGAGGCAGAGAAAGGGGCGTGGAAATAGACGCAGGGAAAGAGAGGCAGGGTATCAGATGTGGGGGATCCGAGGCGGGGAATCAGAGGTGGGGAAAGAGATGTGGAGAAAGAGAGGCAGGGAAAGAGGCAAGGAAAGAGAGGCGGGGAAAGAGGCACGGAAAGAGAGGTGGGAAATGAGAGGCGGGGAATCAGAGGCGGGGAATCAGAGTCGTGGTATCAGAAGCGGGGAATTTGAGGTGGAGAATCTGAGGCGGGGAATCAGAGGCGTGGAATCCGAGGCGGGGAATCAGAGGCAGGAAAAGAGATGTGGGGAAAGAGAGGCCGGGAAAGAGGCACGGAAAGAGAGGCGGGAAATGAGAGGCGAGGAATCAGAGGCGGGGAATCAGAGTCGTGGTTTCAGAGGCGGGGAATCAGAGGCGGGGAATCAGAGTCATGGTATCAGAGGCGGGGAATCAGAGGCGGGGAATCAGAGGCGGGGAAAGAGATGTGGGAAAAGAGAGGCGGGGAAAGAGGCGCGGAAATAGACGCAGGGAAAGAGAGGCGGGGTATCAGATGTGGGTTATCCGAGGCGGGGAATCAGAGGCGGGGAAAGAGATGTGGGGAAAGAGAGGCAGGGAAAGAGGCGCGGAAATAGACGCAGGGAAAGAGAGGCGGGGTATCAGATGTGGGGAATCTGAGGTGGAAAATCTGAGGCGGGGAATCAGAGGCGTTGAATCCGAGGCGGGGCATCAGAGGCAGGAAAAGAGATGTGGGGAAAGAGAGGCCGGGAAAGAGGCACGGAAAGAGAGGCAGGAAATCAGAGGCGGTGAATCACAGGTGGGGAATCAGAGGCGGGGAATCAGAGTCGTCTTATCTGAGGCGGGGAATCGGAGGCAGGGAATCAGAGGCGGGGAAAGAGATGTGGGAAAAGAGAGGCAGAGAAGGAGGCACGAAAATAGTGGCAGGGAAAGAGAGGCAGGGAATCAGAGGCGGGGAATCAGAGGCGGGGAATCAGAGGCGGGGAATCAGAGGCGGGGAATCAGAGGCGGGGAATCAGAGGCGGGGAAGCAGAGGCGGGGAAGCAGAGGCGGGGAAGCAGAGGCGGGGAAGCAGAGGCGGGGAAGCAGAGGCGGGGAAGCAGAGGCGGGGAAGCAGAGGCGGGGAATCAGAGGCGGGGAATTTGAGGTGGGGATTCTGAGGTGGGAAATTAGAGGCTGAGATTGAAAGGGGGAGAATCAGAAGGGGGAAAAGAAATGTGGGGAAAGAGAGGCATGGAAAGAGCCAGGGACTCTGAAGCAGGGAATCGGAGGCAGGGAAACAGAGTCGGAGAAACGGAGGCGGGGAATCAGAAGCGGGGAATCAGAGGGTGGAAAAGAGATGTGGGGAAAGAGAGGCAGGGAAAGAGGCGCGGAAATAGACGCAGGGAAAGAGAGGCGGAGTATCAGATGTGGGGAATTCAAGGCGGGGAATCAGAGGCGGGGAAAGAGATGTGGGGAAAGAGAGGCAGGGAAAGAGGCAAGGAAATAGAGGTGGGGAATCAGAGGCAGGGAATCAGAGGCGGAGATCCAGAGGCAGGGAATCTGAGGCGGCGAATCTGAGGCGGGGAATCAGAGGCGTGGAATCAGAGGGGGGAATAGAGATGTGGGAAAAGAGAGGCGGCGAAAGGGAGGCGGGGAAAGAGTCAGAGACTCTGAAAGAGGGAATCTGAGTCGGGGAATCAGAGTCGGGGAATCAGAGTCGGGGAATCAGTGTCAGGGAATCAGAGTCGGGGAATTAGAGGTGGGGAAAGAGATGTGGGAAAAGAGAGGCAGAGAATGAGGCACGAAAATAGTGGCAGGGAATCAGAGGCGGGGAATCACAGGCGGGGAACCAGAGGCGGGGAATCAGAGGCTGAAATTAAAAGAGGGTGAATCAGAGGGGGGAAAAGAGATGTGGGGAAAGAAGGGCAGGGAAAGAGCCAGGGAAAGAGCCAGGGACTCTGAAGCAGGGAATCGGAGGCAGGGAATCGGTGGCAGGGAAACAGAGGAAGGGAATCAGAGTCGGAGAAATGGAGGAGGGGAATCAGAAGCGGGGAATCAGAAGCGGGGAATCAGAGGACGGAAAAGAGATGTGGGGAAAGAGAGGAAGAGAAAGAGAGGCGGGGTATCAGATGTGTGCAATCCGAGGCAAGGAATCAGAGGCGGGGAATCAGAGGCGTGGAATCAGAGGCGGGGAATCTGAGGTGGGGAATCGGAGTCGGGGAATCAGAGTCGTGGAATCAGAGGCGGGGAATCAGAGGAGGAGAATCAGAGGAGGAGAATCAGAGGCGGGGAATCAGAGTCGGGGAATCAGAGGAGGGGAATCAGAGGCGGGGAATCAGAGGCGGGGAATCAGAGGCGGGGAATCAGAGGCGGGGAATCAGAGGCGGGGAATCAGAGGCGGGGAATCAGAGGCGGGGAAGCAGAGGCGGGGAATCAGAGTCGTATTATCTGAGGTGGGGAATCTGAGGCGGGGAATCAGAGGCGGGGAATCAGAGGCGGGGAATCAGAGGCGGGGAAGCAGAGGCGGGGAATCAGAGGCGGGGAATCAGAGGGGGGAATAGAGATGTGGGAAAAGAGAGGCGGCGAAAGGGAGGCGGGGAAAGAGTCAGAGACTCTGAAGCAGGGAATCGGAGTCGGAGAAATGGAGGCGGGGAATCAGAGGCGGGGAATCAGAGGCGGGGAATCTGAGGCAGGGAATCAGAGGCGGAGAATCAGAGGCGGGGAATCAGAGGCGGGGAATCAGAGGCGGGGAATCAGAGGCGGGGAATCAGAGGCGGGGAATCAGTGGGCGGAAATTAGATGTGGGAAAAGATAGGCAGAGAAAGAGGCGTGGAAATAGACGCAGTGAAAGCGAGGAGGGGTATCAGATGCGGGGAATCCGAGGCGGGGAATCAGAGGCAGGAAAAGAGATGTGGGGAAAGAGAGGCCGGGAAAGAGGCACGGAAAGAGAGGCGGGAAATCAGAGGCGGGGAATCAGAGGCAGGGAATCAGAGGCGGGGAATCAGAGGCCGGGAATCAGAGGGCGGAAAAGAGATGTGGGGAAAGAGAGGCAGAGAAAGAGGCGTGGAAATAGACGCAGGGAAAGAGAGGCAGGGTATCAGATGTGGGGGATCCGAGGCGGGGAATCAGAGGTGGGAAAAGAGATGTGGAGAAATAGAGGCAGGGAAAGAGGCAAGGAAAGAGAGGCGGGGAAAGAGGCACGGAAAGAGAGGTGGGAAATGAGAGGCGGGGAATCAGAGGCGGGGAATCAGAGTCGTGGTATCAGAAGCAGGGAATTTGAGGTGGAGAATCTGAGGCGGGGAATCAGAGGCGTGGAATCCGAGGCGTGGAATCAGAGGCAGGAAAAGAGATGTGGGGAAAGAGAGGCCGGGAAAGAGGCACGGAAAGAGAGGCGGGAAATCAGAGGCGAGGAATCAGAGGCGGGGAATCAGAGTCGTGGTTTCAGAGGCGGGGAATCAGAGGCGGGGAATCAGAGTCATGGTATCAGAGGCGGGGAATCAGAGGCGGGGAATCAGAGGCGGGGAAAGAGATGTGGGAAAAGAGAGGCGGGGAAAGAGGCGCGGAAATAGACGCAGGGAAAGAGAGGCGGGGTATCAGATGTGGGGAATCCGAGGCGGGGAATCAGAGGCGGGGAAAGAGATGTGGGGAAAGAGAGGCAGGGAAAGAGGCGCGGAAATAGACGCAGGGAAAGAGAGGCGGGGTATCAGATGTGGGGAATCTGAGGTGGAAAATCTGAGGCGGGGAATCAGAGGCGTGGAATCCGAGGCGGGGCATCAGAGGCAGGAAAAGAGATGTGGGGAAAGAGAGGCCGGGAAAGAGGCACGGAAAGAGAGGCAGGAAATCAGAGGCGGTGAATCACAGGTGGGGAATCAGAGGCGGGGAATCAGAGTCGTATTATCTGAGGCGGGGAATCGGAGGCAGGGAATCAGAGGCGGGGAAAGAGATGTGGGAAAAGAGAGGCAGAGAAGGAGGCACGAAAATAGTGGCAGGGAAAGAGAGGCAGGGAATCAGAGGCGGGGAATCAGAGGCGGGGAATCAGAGGCGGGGAATCAGAGGCGGGAAATCAGAGGCGGGGAATCAGAGGCGGGGAATCAGAGGCGGGGAAGCAGAGGCGGGGAAGCAGAGGCGGGGAAGCAGAGGCGGGGAATCAGAGGCGGGGAATTTGAGGTGGGGATTCTGAGGTGGGAAATCAGAGGCTGAGATTGAAAGGGGGAGAATCAGAAGGGGGAAAAGAAATGTGGGGAAAGAGAGGCATGGAAAGAGCCAGGGACTCTGAAGCAGGGAATCGGAGGCAGGGAAACAGAGTCGGAGAAACGGAGGCGGGGAATCAGAAGCGGGGAATCAGAGGGTGGAAAAGAGATGTGGGGAAAGAGAGGCAGGGAAAGAGGCGCGGAAATAGACGCAGGGAAAGAGAGGCGGAGTATCAGATGTGGGGAATTCAAGGCGGGGAATCAGAGGCGGGGAAAGAGATGTGGGGAAAGAGAGGCAGGGAAAGAGGCAAGGAAATAGAGGAGGGGAATCAGAGGCAGGGAATCAGAGGCGGAGATCCAGAGGCAGGGAATCTGAGGCGGCGAATCTGAGGCGTGGAATCAGAGGGGGGAATAGAGATGTGGGAAAAGAGAGGCGGCGAAAGGGAGGCGGGGAAAGAGTCAGAGACTCTGAAACAGGGAATCTGAGTCGGGGAATCAGAGTCGGGGAATCAGTGTCAGGGAATCAGAGTCGGGGAATCAGAGGTGGGGAATCAGAGGCGGGGAATCAGAGGAGGAGAATCAGAGGAGGAGAATCAGAGGAGGAGAATCAGAGGCGGGGAATCAGAGTCGGGGAATCAGAGGAGGGGAATCAGAGGCGGGGAATCAGAGGCGGGGAATCAGAGGCGGGGAATCAGAGGCGGGGAATCAGAGGTGGGGAATCAGAGGGCAGAAAAGAGATGTGGGGAAAGAGAGGCAGAGAAAGAGGCGTGGAAATAGACGCAGTGAAAGAGAGGAGGGGTATCAGATGCGGGGAATCCGAGGCGGGGAATCAGAGGCAGGAAAAGAGATGTGGGGAAAGAGAGGCCGGGAAAGAGGCACGGAAAGAGAGGTGGGAAATCAGAGGTGGGGAATCAGAGGCGGGGAATCAGAGGCGGGGAATCAGAGGCTTGGACTCAGAGGAGGTGTATCAGAGGCGGAGAAAAGGCGGCGGGGAATCAGAAGCGGGGAATCAGAAGCGGGGAATCAGAAGCGGGGAATCAGAGGACGGAAAAGAGATGTGGGGAAAGAGAGGCAGGGAAAGAGGCAAGGAAATAGAGGTGGGGAATCAGAGGCAGGGAATCAGAGGCGGAGATCCAGAGGCAGGGAATCTGAGGCGGCGAATCTGAGGCGGGGAATCAGAGGCGTGGAATCAGAGGGGGGAATAGAGATGTGGGAAAAGAGAGGCGGCGAAAGGGAGGCGGGGAAAGAGTCAGAGACTCTGAAACAGGGAATCTGAGTCGGGGAATCAGAGTCGGGGAATCAGTGTCAGGGAATCAGAGTCGGGGAATCAGAGTCGGGGAATCAGAGGCAGGGAATCAGAGGCAGGGAATCAGAGGCGGGGAATCCGAGGCGGGGAATCAGAGGCGGGGAAAGAGATGTGGGGAAAGAGAGGCAGGGAAAGAGGCGCGGAAATAGACGCAGGGAAAGAGAGGCGGTGTATCAGATGTGGGGAATCTGAAGTGGAAAATCTGAGGCGGGGAATCAGAGTCGTGGTTTCAGAGGCGGGGAATCAGAGGCGGGGAATCAGAGGCGGGGAATCAGAGGCGGGGAATCAGAGTCGTGGTTTCAGAGGCGGGGAATCTGAGGCGGGGAATCAGAGGCGGGGAAAGAGATGTGGGAAAAGAGAGGCAGGGAAAGAGGCACAAAAATAGTGGCAGGGAAAGAGAGGCGGGGAATCAGGGGCGGGGAATGAGAGGCGGGGAATCAGATGCGTGGAATCAGAGGCGGGGAATCAGAGGCGGGGAAAGAGATGTGGGGAAAGAGAGGCAGGGAAAGAGGCGTGGAAATAGACGCTGTGAAAGCGAGGAGGGGTATCAGATGCGGGGAATCCGAGGCGGGGAATCAGAGGCAGGAAAAGAGATGTGGGGAAAGAGAGGCCGGGAAAGAGGCACGGAAAGAGAGGCGGGAAATCAGAGGTGGGGAATCAGAGGCGGGGAATCAGAGGCGGGGAATCAGAGGCGGGGAATCAGAGGCGGGGAATCAGAGGGCGGAAAAGAGATGTGGGGAAAGAGAGGCAGAGAAAGAGGCGTGGAAATAGACGCAGGGAAAGAGAGGCAGGGTATCAGATGTGGGGGATCCGAGGCGGGGAATCAGAGGTGGGGAAAGAGATGTGGAGAAAGAGAGGCAGGGAAAGAGGCAAGGAAAGAGAGACGGGGAAAGAGGCACGGAAAGAGAGGTGGGAAATGAGAGGCGGGGAATCAGAGGCGGGGAATCAGAGTCGTGGTATCAGAAGCGGGGAATTTGAGGTGGAGAATCTGAGGCGGGGAATCAGAGGCGTGGAATCCGAGGCGTGGAATCAGAGGCAGGAAAAGAGATGTGGGGAAAGAGAGGCCGGGAAAGAGGCACGGAAAGAGAGGCGGGAAATCAGAGGCGAGGAATCAGAGGCGGGGAATCAGAGTCGTGGTTTCAGAGGCGGGGAATCAGAGGCGGGGAATCAGAGGCGGGGAAAGAGATGTGGGAAAAGAGAGGCGGGGAAAGAGGCGCGGAAATAGACGCAGGGAAAGAGAGGCGGGGTATCAGATGTGGGGAATCCGAGGCGGGGAATCAGAGGCGGGGAAAGAGATGTGGGGAAAGAGAGGCAGGGAAAGAGGCGCGGAAATAGACGCAGGGAAAGAGAGGCGGGGTATCAGATGTGGGGAATCTGAGGTGGAAAATCTGAGGCGGGGAATCAGAGGCGTGGAATCCGAGGCGGGGCATCAGAGGCAGGAAAAGAGATGTGGGGAAAGAGAGGCCGGGAAAGAGGCACGGAAAGAGAGGCAGGAAATCAGAGGCGGTGAATCACAGGCGGGGAATCAGAGGCGGGGAATCAGAGGCGGGGAAAGAGATGTGGGAAAAGAGAGGCAGAGAAGGAGGCACGAAAATAGTGGCAGGGAAAGAGAGGCGGGGAATCAGAGGCGGGGAATCAGAGGCGGGGAATCAGAGGCGGGGAATCAGAGGCGGGGAATCAGAGGCGGGGAATCAGAGGCGGGAAATCAGAGGCGGGGAATCAGAGGCGGGGAATCAGAGGCGGGGAAGCAGAGGCGGGGAAGCAGACGCGGGGAAGCAGAGGCGGGGAAGCAGAGGCGGGGAATCAGAGGCGGGGAATTTGAGGTGGGGATTCTGAGGTGGGAAATCAGAGGCTGAGATTGAAAGGGGGAGAATCAGAAGGGGGAAAAGAAATGTGGGGAAAGAGAGGCATGGAAAGAGCCAGGGACTCTGAAGCAGGGAATCGGAGGCAGGGAAACAGAGTTGGAGAAACGGAGGCGGGGAATCAGAAGCGGGGAATCAGAGGGTGGAAAAGAGATGTGGGGAAAGAGAGGCAGGGAAAGAGGCGCGGAAATAGACGCAGGGAAAGAGAGGCGGAGTATCAGATGTGGGGAATTCAAGGCGGGGAATCAGAGGCGGGGAAAGAGATGTGGGGAAAGAGAGGCAGGGAAAGAGGCAAGGAAATAGAGGTGGGGAATCAGAGGCAGGGAATCAGAGGCGGAGATCCAGAGGCAGGGAATCTGAGGCGGCGAATCTGAGGCGGGGAATCAGAGGCGTGGAATCAGAGGGGGGAATAGAGATGTGGGAAAAGAGAGGCGGCGAGAGGGAGGCGGGGAAAGAGTCAGAGACTCTGAAACAGGGAATCTGAGTCGGGGAATCAGAGTCGGGGAATCAGAGTCGGGGAATCAGTGTCAGGGAATCAGAGTCGGGGAATCAGAGGTGGGGAATCAGAGGCGGGGAATCAGAGTCGGGGAATCAGAGGCAGGGAATCAGAGGCAGGGAATCAGAGGCGGGGAATCAGAGGCGGGGAATCAGAGGCGGGGAATCAGAGTCGTGGTTTCAGAGGCGGGGAATCTGAGGCGGGGAATCAGAGGCGGGGAAAGAGATGTGGGAAAAGAGAGGCAGGGAAAGAGGCACAAAAATAGTGGCAGGGAAAGAGAGGCGGGGAATCAGGGGCGGGGAATGAGAGGCGGGGAATCAGATGCGTGGAATCAGAGGCGGGGAATCAGAGGCGGGGAATCAGAGTCATGGTATCAGAGGCGGGGAATCTGAGGCGGGGAATCAGAGGCGGGGAAAGAGATGTGGGAAAAGAGAGGCAGGGAAAGAGGCGCGGAAATAGACGCAGGGAAAGAGAGGCGGGGTATCAGATGTGGGGAATCCGAGGCGGGGAATCAGAGGCGGGGAAAGTGATGTGGGGAAAGAGAGGTAGGGAAAGAGGCGCGGAAATAGACGCAGGGAAAGAGAGGCGGGGTATCAGATGTGGGGAATCTGAAGTGGAAAATCTGAGGCGGGGAATCAGAGGCGTGGAATCCGAGGCGGGGCATCAGAGGCAGGAAAAGAGATGTGGGGAAAGAGAGGCCGGGAAAGAGGCACGGAAAGAGAGGCAGGAAATCAGAGGCGGTGAATCACAGGCGGGGAATCAGAGGCGGGGAATCAGAGGCGGGGAAAGAGATGTGGGAAAAGAGAGGCAGAGAAGGAGGCACGAAAATAGTGGCAGGGAAAGAGAGGCGGGGAATCAGAGGCGGGGAATCAGAGGCGGGGAATCAGAGGCGGGGAATCAGAGGCGGGGAATCAGAGGCGGGAAATCAGAGGCGGGAAATCAGAGGCGGGCAATCAGAGGCGGGGAATCAGAGGCGGGGAAGCAGAGGCGGGGAAGCAGAGGCGGGGAAGCAGAGGCGGGGAATCAGAGTCGGGGAATCAGAGGCGGGGAATTTGAGGTGGGGATTCTGAGGTGGGAAATCAGAGGCTGAGATTGAAAGGGGGAGAATCAGAAGGGGGAAAAGAAATGTGGGGAAAGAGAGGCATGGAAAGAGCCAGGGACTCTGAAGCAGGGAATCGGAGGCAGGGAAACAGAGTCGGAGAAACGGAGGCGGGGAATCAGAAGCGGGGAATCAGAGGGTGGAAAAGAGATGTGGGGAAAGAGAGGCAGGGAAAGAGGCGCGGAAATAGACGCAGGGAAAGAGAGGCGGAGTATCAGATGTGGGGAATTCAAGGCGGGGAATCAGAGGCGGGGAAAGAGATGTGGGGAAAGAGATGTGGGGAAAGAGAGGCAGGGAAAGAGGCAAGGAAATAGAGGTGGGGAATCAGAGGCAGGGAATCAGAGGCGGAGATCCAGAGGCAGGGAATCTGAGGCGGGGAATCTGAGGCGGGGAATCAGAGGCGTGGAATCAGAGGGGGGAATAGAGATGTGGGAAAAGAGAGGCGGCGAAAGGGAGGCGGGGAAAGAGTCAGAGACTCTGAAACAGGGAATCGGAGTCGGGGAATCAGAGTCGGGGAATCAGAGTCGGGGAATCAGAGGCGGGGAAGCAGAGGCGGGGAAGCAGAGGCGGGGAATCAGAGGCGGGGAATCAGAGGCGGGGAATCTGAGGTGGGGATTCTGAGGCAGGGAATCTGAGGTGGGGAATCTGAGGTGGGCAATCCGAGGATGAGATTCAAAGGGAGAGAATCAGAAGGGGGAAAAGATATGTAGGGAAAGAGAGGCATGGAAAGAGCCAGGGACTCTGAAGCAGGGAATCGGAGGCAGGGAAACAGAGTCGGAGAATGGAGGCGGGGAATCAGAAGCGGGGAATCAGAGGGCGGAAAAGAGATGTGGGGAAAGAGAGGCAGGGAAAGAGGCGCGGAAATAGACGCAGGGAAAGAGAGGCGGGGTATCAGATGTGGGGAATTCAAGGCGGGGAAAGAGATGTGGGGAAAGAGAGGCAGGGAAAGAGGCAAGGAAATAGAGGCGGGGAATCAGAGGTGGGGATTCAGAGGAAGGGAATCAGATGAGGGGAATCAGAGGCAGGGAATCTGAGGTGGGGAGTCTGTCGGGGAATCAGAGGCGTGGAATCAGAGGGGGGAATAGAGATGTGGGAAAAGAGAGGCGGCGAAAGGGAGGCGGGGAAAGAGTCAGAGACTCTGAAGCAGGGAATCGGAGTCGGGGAATCAGAGGCAGGGAAACAGAGGAAGGGAATCAGAGTCGGAGAAATGGAGGCGGGGAATCAGAAGCGGGGAATCAGAAGCGGGGAATCAGAGGACGGAAAAGAGATGTGGGAAAAGAGAGGCAGAGAAAGAGGCACGAAAATAGTGGCAGGAAAAGAGAGGCGGGGAATCACAGGCGGGGAATCACAGGCGGGGAACCAGAGGCGGGGAATCAGAGGCTGAAATTAAAAGAGGGTGAATCAGAGGGGGGAAAAGAGATGTGGGGAAAGAAGGGCAGGGAAAGAGCCAGGGACTCTGAAGCAGGGAATCGGAGGCAGGGAATCGGTGGCAGGAAAACAGAGGAAGGGAATCAGAGTCGGAGAAATGGAGGCGGGGAATCAGAAGCGGGGAATCAGAAGCGGGGAATCAGAGGACGGAAAAGAGATGTGGGGAAAGAGAGGCAGAGAAAGAGAGGCGGGGTATCAGATGTGTGCAATCCGAGGCAAGGAATCAGAGGCGGGGAATCAGAGGCGGGGAATCAGAGGCGTGGAAACAGAGGCGGGGAATCTAAGGTGGGGAATCGGAGTCGGGGAATCAGAGTCGTGGAATCAGAGGCGGGGAATCAGAGGAGGAGAATCAGAGGAGGAGAATCAGAGGCGGGGAATCGGAGTCGGGGAATCAGAGTCGGGGAATCAGAGGCGGGGAATCAGAGGCGGGGAATCAGAGGCGGAGAATCAGAGGCGGGGAATCAGAGGCGGGGAATCAGAGGCGGGGAATCAGAGGCGGGGAATCAGAGGCGGGGAATCAGAGGCGGGGAATCAGTGGGCGGAAATGAGATGTGGGAAAAGAGAGGCAGAGAAAGAGGCACGAAAATAGTGGCAGGGAAAGAGAGGCGGGGAATCAGAGGCGGGGAATCAGAGGCGGGGAATCAGAGGCGGGGAATCAGAGGCTGAAATTAAAAGGGGGTGAATCAGAGGGGGGAAAAGAGATGTGGGGAAAGAGAGGCAGAGAAAGAGGCGTGGAAATAGACGCAGGGAAAGAGAGGCGGGGTATCAGATGTGGGGGATCCGAGGCGGGGAATCAGAGGTGGGGAAAGAGATGTGGAGAAAGAGAGGCAGGGAAAGAGGCAAGGTAAGAGAGGCGGGGAAAGAGGCACGGAAAGAGAGGTGGGAAATGAGAGGCGGGGAATCAGAGTCGTATTATCTGAGGTGGGGAATCTGAGGCGGGGAATCAGAGGCGGGGAAAGAGATGTGGGAAAAGAGAGGCAGAGAATGAGGCACGAAAATAGTGGCAGGGAAAGAGAGGCAGGGAATCAGAGGCGGGGAATCAGAGGCGGGGAATCAGAGGCGGGGAATCAGAGGCGGGGAATCAGAGGCGGAGAATCAGAGGCGGGGAATCAGAGGCGGGGAATCAGAGGCGGGGAATCAGAGGCGGGGAATCAGAGGCGGGGAATCAGTGGGCGGAAATGAGATGTGGGAAAAGAGAGGCAGAGAAAGAGGCACGAAAATAGTGGCAGGGAAAGAGAGGCGGGGAATCAGAGGCGGGGAATCAGAGGCGGGGAACCAGAGGCGGGGAATCAGAGGCTGAAATTAAAAGAGTGTGAATCAGATGGGGGAAAAGAGATGTGGGGAAAGAAGGGCAGGGAAAGAGCCAGGGAAAGAGCCAGGGACTCTGAAGCAGGGAATCGGAGGCAGGGAATCGGTGGCAGGGAAACAGAGGAAGGGAATCAGAGTCGGAGAAATGGAGGCGGGGAATCAGAAACGGGGAATCAGAAGCGGGGAATCAGAGGACGGAAAAGAGATGTGGGGAAAGAGAGGCAGAGAAAGAGAGGCGGGGTATCAGATGTGTGCAATCCGAGGCAAGGAATCAGAGGCGGGGAATCAGAGGCGGGGAATCAGAGGAGGAGAATCAGAGGAGGAGAATCAGAGGCGGGGAATCAGAGGAGGGGAATCAGAGGAGGGGAATCAGAGGCGGGGAATCAGAAGCGGGGAATCAGAGGCGGGGAATCAGAGGCGGGGTATCAGAGGCGGGGTATCAGAGGCAGAGGAACGGAGGCGTGGAATCAGAGGTGGGGAATCAGAGGGCAGAAAAGAGATGTGGGGAAAGAGAGGCAGAGAAAGAGGCGTGGAAATAGACGCAGGGAAAGAGAGGCGGGGTATCAGATGCGGGGAATTCAAGGCGGGGAATCAGAGGTGGGGAAAGAGATGTGGGGAAAGAGAGGCCGGGAAAGAGGCACGGAAAGAGAGGTGGGAAATCAGAGGTGGGGAATCAGAGGCGGGGAATCAGAGGCGGGGAATCAGAGGCTTGGACTCAGAGGAGGTGTATCAGAGGCGGAGAAAAGGCGGCGTGGAATCAGAGGTGGGGAATCAGAGGGCGGAAATGAGATGTGGGAAAAGAGAGGCAGAGAAGGAGGCACGAAAATAGTGGCAGGGAAAGAGAGGCAGGGAATCAGAGGCGGTGAATCAGAGGCGGGGAATCAGAGGCGGGGAATCAGATGGCGGAAAAGAGATGTGGGAAAAGAGAGGCAGAGAAGGAGGCACGAAAATAGTGGCAGGGAAAGAGAGGCAGGGAATCAGAAGCGGGGAATCAGAGGCAGGGAATCAGAGGCAGGGAATCAGAGGCGGGGAATCAGAGGGCGGAAAAGAGATGTGGGGAAAGAGAGGCAGAGAAAGAGGCGTGGAAATAGACGCAGGGAAAGAGAGGCGGGGTATCAGATGTGGGGGATCCGAGGCGGGGAACCAGAGGTGGGGAAAGAGATGTGGAGAAAGAGAGGCGGGGAAAGAGGCACGGAAAGAGAGGTGGGAAATGAGAGGCGGGGAATCAGAGGTGGAGAATCTGAGGCGGGGAATCAGAGGCGTGGAATCCGAGGTGGGGAATCAGAGGCAGGAAAAGAGATGTGGGGAAAGAGAGGCAGGGAAAGAGGCGCGGAAATAGACGCAGGGAAAGAGAGGCGGGGATTCAGAGGGGGGGAATCAGAGGCGGGGAATCGGAGGCGGGGAATCAGAGTCGTGGAATCAGAGGCGGGGAATCAGAGGCGGGGAATCAGAGTCGGGGAATCAGAGGCGGGGAATCAGAGGCGGGGAATCAGAGGCGGGGAATCAGAGGCGGGGTATCAGAGGAGGGGTATCAGAAGCGGGGAATCAGAGGCGGGGTATCAGAGGCGGGGTATCAGAGGCGGGGTATCAGAGGCGGGGAAAGAGATGTGGGAAAAGAGAGGCAGGGAAAGAGGCGCGGAAATAGACGCAGGGAAAGAGAGGCGGGGTATCAGATGTGGGGAATCCGAGGCGGGGAATCAGAGGCGGGGAAAGAGATGTGGGGAAAGAGAGGTAGGGAAAGAGGCGCGGAAATAGACGCAGGGAAAGAGAGGCGGGGTATCAGATGTGGGGAATCTGAAGTGGAAAATCTGAGGCGGGGAATCAGAGGCGTGGAATCCGAGGCGGGGCATCAGAGGCAGGAAAAGAGATGTGGGGAAAGAGAGGCCGGGAAAGAGGCACGGAAAGAGAGGCAGGAAATCAGAGGCGGTGAATCACAGGCGGGGAATCAGAGGCGGGGAATCAGAGGCGGGGAAAGAGATGTGGGAAAAGAGAGGCAGAGAAGGAGGCACGAATATAGTGGCAGGGAAAGAGAGGCGGGGAATCAGAGGCGGGGAATCAGAGGCGGGGAATCAGAGGCGGGGAATCAGAGGCGGGAAATCAGAGGCGGGAAATCAGAGGCGGGCAATCAGAGGCGGGGAATCAGAGGCGGGGAAGCAGAGGCGGGGAAGCAGAGGCGGGGAAGCAGAGGCGGGGAATCAGAGTCGGGGAATCAGAGGCGGGGAATTTGAGGTGGGGATTCTGAGGTGGGAAATCAGAGGCTGAGATTGAAAGGGGGAGAATCAGAAGGGGGAAAAGAAATGTGGGGAAAGAGAGGCATGGAAAGAGCCAGGGACTCTGAAGCAGGGAATCGGAGGCAGGGAAACAGAGTCGGAGAAACGGAGGCGGGGAATCAGAAGCGGGGAATCAGAGGGTGGAAAAGAGATGTGGGGAAAGAGAGGCAGGGAAAGAGGCGCGGAAATAGACGCAGGGAAAGAGAGGCGGAGTATCAGATGTGGGGAATTCAAGGCGGGGAATCAGAGGCGGGGAAAGAGATGTGGGGAAAGAGATGTGGGGAAAGAGAGGCAGGGAAAGAGGCAAGGAAATAGAGGTGGGGAATCAGAGGCAGGGAATCAGAGGCGGAGATCCAGAGGCAGGGAATCTGAGGCGGGGAATCTGAGGCGGGGAATCTGAGGCGGGGAATCAGAGGCGTGGAATCAGAGGGGGGAATAGAGATGTGGGAAAAGAGAGGCGGCGAAAGGGAGGCGGGGAAAGAGTCAGAGACTCTGAAACAGGGAATCGGAGTCGGGGAATCAGAGTCGGGGAATCAGAGTCGGGGAATCAGAGGCGGGGAAGCAGAGGCGGGGAAGCAGAGGCGGGGAATCAGAGGCGGGGAATCAGAGGCGGGGAATCTGAGGTGGGGATTCTGAGGCAGGGAATCTGAGGTGGGGAATCTGAGGTGGGCAATCCGAGGATGAGATTCAAAGGGAGAGAATCAGAAGGGGGAAAAGATATGTAGGGAAAGAGAGGCATGGAAAGAGCCAGGGACTCTGAAGCAGGGAATCGGAGGCAGGGAAACAGAGTCGGAGAATGGAGGCGGGGAATCAGAAGCGGGGAATCAGAGGGCGGAAAAGAGATGTGGGGAAAGAGAGGCAGGGAAAGAGGCGCGGAAATAGACGCAGGGAAAGAGAGGCGGGGTATCAGATGTGGGGAATTCAAGGCGGGGAAAGAGATGTGGGGAAAGAGAGGCAGGGAAAGAGGCAAGGAAATAGAGGCGGGGAATCAGAGGTGGGGATTCAGAGGAAGGGAATCAGATGAGGGGAATCAGAGGCAGGGAATCTGAGGTGGGGAGTCTGTCGGGGAATCAGAGGCGTGGAATCAGAGGGGGGAATAGAGATGTGGGAAAAGAGAGGCGGCGAAAGGGAGGCGGGGAAAGAGTCAGAGACTCTGAAGCAGGGAATCGGAGTCGGGGAATCAGAGGCAGGGAAACAGAGGAAGGGAATCAGAGTCGGAGAAATGGAGGCGGGGAATCAGAAGCGGGGAATCAGAAGCGGGGAATCAGAGGACGGAAAAGAGATGTGGGAAAAGAGAGGCAGAGAAAGAGGCACGAAAATAGTGGCAGGAAAAGAGAGGCGGGGAATCACAGGCGGGGAATCACAGGCGGGGAACCAGAGGCGGGGAATCAGAGGCTGAAATTAAAAGAGGGTGAATCAGAGGGGGGAAAAGAGATGTGGGGAAAGAAGGGCAGGGAAAGAGCCAGGGACTCTGAAGCAGGGAATCGGAGGCAGGGAATCGGTGGCAGGAAAACAGAGGAAGGGAATCAGAGTCGGAGAAATGGAGGCGGGGAATCAGAAGCGGGGAATCAGAAGCGGGGAATCAGAGGACGGAAAAGAGATGTGGGGAAAGAGAGGCAGAGAAAGAGAGGCGGGGTATCAGATGTGTGCAATCCGAGGCAAGGAATCAGAGGCGGGGAATCAGAGGCGGGGAATCAGAGGCGTGGAAACAGAGGCGGGGAATCTAAGGTGGGGAATCGGAGTCGGGGAATCAGAGTCGTGGAATCAGAGGCGGGGAATCAGAGGAGGAGAATCAGAGGAGGAGAATCAGAGGCGGGGAATCGGAGTCGGGGAATCAGAGTCGGGGAATCAGAGGCGGGGAATCAGAGGCGGGGAATCAGAGGCGGAGAATCAGAGGCGGGGAATCAGAGGCGGGGAATCAGAGGCGGGGAATCAGAGGCGGGGAATCAGAGGCGGGGAATCAGAGGCGGGGAATCAGTGGGCGGAAATGAGATGTGGGAAAAGAGAGGCAGAGAAAGAGGCACGAAAATAGTGGCAGGGAAAGAGAGGCGGGGAATCAGAGGCGGGGAATCAGAGGCGGGGAATCAGAGGCGGGGAATCAGAGGCTGAAATTAAAAGGGGGTGAATCAGAGGGGGGAAAAGAGATGTGGGGAAAGAGAGGCAGAGAAAGAGGCGTGGAAATAGACGCAGGGAAAGAGAGGCGGGGTATCAGATGTGGGGGATCCGAGGCGGGGAATCAGAGGTGGGGAAAGAGATGTGGAGAAAGAGAGGCAGGGAAAGAGGCAAGGTAAGAGAGGCGGGGAAAGAGGCACGGAAAGAGAGGTGGGAAATGAGAGGCGGGGAATCAGAGTCGTATTATCTGAGGTGGGGAATCTGAGGCGGGGAATCAGAGGCGGGGAAAGAGATGTGGGAAAAGAGAGGCAGAGAATGAGGCACGAAAATAGTGGCAGGGAAAGAGAGGCAGGGAATCAGAGGCGGGGAATCAGAGGCGGGGAATCAGAGGCGGGGAATCAGAGGCGGAGAATCAGAGGCGGGGAATCAGAGGCGGGGAATCAGAGGCGGGGAATCAGAGGCGGGGAATCAGAGGCGGGGAATCAGTGGGCGGAAATGAGATGTGGGAAAAGAGAGGCAGAGAAAGAGGCACGAAAATAGTGGCAGGGAAAGAGAGGCGGGGAATCAGAGGCGGGGAATCAGAGGCGGGGAACCAGAGGCGGGGAATCAGAGGCTGAAATTAAAAGAGTGTGAATCAGATGGGGGAAAAGAGATGTGGGGAAAGAAGGGCAGGGAAAGAGCCAGGGAAAGAGCCAGGGACTCTGAAGCAGGGAATCGGAGGCAGGGAATCGGTGGCAGGGAAACAGAGGAAGGGAATCAGAGTCGGAGAAATGGAGGCGGGGAATCAGAAACGGGGAATCAGAAGCGGGGAATCAGAGGACGGAAAAGAGATGTGGGGAAAGAGAGGCAGAGAAAGAGAGGCGGGGTATCAGATGTGTGCAATCCGAGGCAAGGAATCAGAGGCGGGGAATCAGAGGCGGGGAATCAGAGGCGTGGAATCAGAGGCGGGGAATCAGAGGAGGAGAATCAGAGGAGGAGAATCAGAGGCGGGGAATCAGAGGAGGGGAATCAGAGGAGGGGAATCAGAGGCGGGGAATCAGAAGCGGGGAATCAGAGGCGGGGAATCAGAGGCGGGGTATCAGAGGCGGGGTATCAGAGGCAGAGGAACGGAGGCGTGGAATCAGAGGTGGGGAATCAGAGGGCAGAAAAGAGATGTGGGGAAAGAGAGGCAGAGAAAGAGGCGTGGAAATAGACGCAGGGAAAGAGAGGCGGGGTATCAGATGCGGGGAATTCAAGGCGGGGAATCAGAGGTGGGGAAAGAGATGTGGGGAAAGAGAGGCCGGGAAAGAGGCACGGAAAGAGAGGTGGGAAATCAGAGGTGGGGAATCAGAGGCGGGGAATCAGAGGCGGGGAATCAGAGGCTTGGACTCAGAGGAGGTGTATCAGAGGCGGAGATAAGGCGGCGTGGAATCAGAGGTGGGGAATCAGAGGGCGGAAATGAGATGTGGGAAAAGAGAGGCAGAGAAGGAGGCACGAAAATAGTGGCAGGGAAAGAGAGGCAGGGAATCAGAGGCGGTGAATCAGAGGCGGGGAATCAGAGGCGGGGAATCAGATGGCGGAAAAGAGATGTGGGAAAAGAGAGGCAGAGAAGGAGGCACGAAAATAGTGGCAGGGAAAGAGAGGCAGGGAATCAGAAGCGGGGAATCAGAGGCAGGGAATCAGAGGCAGGGAATCAGAGGCGGGGAATCAGAGGGCGGAAAAGAGATGTGGGGAAAGAGAGGCAGAGAAAGAGGCGTGGAAATAGACGCAGGGAAAGAGAGGCGGGGTATCAGATGTGGGGGATCCGAGGCGGGGAATCAGAGGTGGGGAAAGAGATGTGGAGAAAGAGAGGCGGGGAAAGAGGCACGGAAAGAGAGGTGGGAAATGAGAGGCGGGGAATCAGAGGTGGAGAATCTGAGGCGGGGAATCAGAGGCGTGGAATCCGAGGTGGGGAATCAGAGGCAGGAAAAGAGATGTGGGGAAAGAGAGGCAGGGAAAGAGGCGCGGAAATAGACGCAGGGAAAGAGAGGCGGGGATTCAGAGGGGGGGAATCAGAGGCGGGGAATCGGAGGCGGGGAATCGGAGGCGGGGAATCAGAGTCGTGGAATCAGAGGCGGGGAATCAGAGGCGGGGAATCAGAGTCGGGGAATCAGAGGCGGGGAATCAGAGGCGGGGAATCAGAGGCGGGGAATCAGAGGCGGGGTATCAGAGGAGGGGTATCAGAAGCGGGGAATCAGAGGCGGGGTATCAGAGGCGGGGTATCAGAGGCGGGGTATCAGAGGCGGGGTATCAGAGGCAGAGGAACGGAGGCGTGGAATCAGAGGTGGGGAATCAGAGGGCAGAAAAGAGATGTGGGGAAAGAGAGGCAGAGAAAGAGGCGTGGAAATAGACGCAGTGAAAGAGAGGAGGGGTATCAGATGCGGGGAATCCGAGGCGGGGAATCAGAGGCAGGAAAAGAGATGTGGGGAAAGAGAGTCCGGGAAAGAGGCACGGAAAGAGAGGCGGGAAATCAGAGGTAGGGAATCAGAGGCGGGGAATCAGAGGCGGGGAATCAGAGGCGGGGAATCAGAGGGTTGGACTCAGAGGAGGTGTATTAGAGGCGGAGAAAAGGCGGCGTGGAATCAGAGGTGGGGAATCAGAGGGCGGAAATGAGATGTGGGAAAAGAGAGGCAGAGAAGGAGGCACGAAAATAGTGGCAGGGAAAGAGAGGCAGGGAATCAGAGGCGGGGAATCAGAGGCGGGGAATCAGAGGCGGGGAATCAGAGGCGGGGAATCAGAGGCGGGGAATCAGAGGCGGGGAATCAGAGGGCGGAAAAGAGATGTGGGAAAAGGGAAGCAGAGAAGGAGGCACGAAAATAGTGGCAGGGAAAGAGAGGCAGGGAATCAGAGGCGGGGAATCAGAGGCGGGGAATCAGAGGCGGGGAATCAGAGGCGGGGAATCAGAGGCGGGGAAGCAGAGGCGGGGAAGCAGAGGCGGGGAAGCAGAGGCGGGGAAGCAGAGGCGGGGAAGCAGAGGCGGGGAAGCAGAGGCGGGGAAGCAGAGGCGGGGAAGCAGAGGCGGGGAAGCAGAGGCGGGGAATCAGAGGCAGGGAATCAGAGGCGGGGAATTTGAGGTGGGGATTCTGAGGTGGGAAATCAGAGGCTGAGATTGAAAGGGGGAGAATCAGAAGGGGGAAAAGAAATGTGGGGAAAGAGAGGCATGGAAAGAGCCAGGGACTCTGAAGCAGGGAATCGGAGGCAGGGAAACAGAGTCGGAGAAACGGAGGCGGGGAATCAGAAGCGGGGAATCAGAGGGTGGAAAAGAGATGTGGGGAAAGAGAGGCAGGGAAAGAGGCGCGGAAATAGACGCAGGGAAAGAGAGGCGGAGTATCAGATGTGGGGAATTCAAGGCGGGGAATCAGAGGCGGGGAAAGAGATGTGGGGAAAGAGAGGCAGGGAAAGACGCAAGGAAATAGAGGTGGGGAATCAGAGGCAGGGAATCAGAGGCGGAGAATCAGAGGCAGGGAATCTGAGGCGGGGAATCTGAGGTGGGGAATCTGAGGCGGGGAATCAGAGGCGTGGAATCAGAGGGGGGAATAGAGATGTGGGAAAAGAGAGGCGGCGAAAGGGAGGCGGGGAAAGTGTCAGAGACTCTGAAGCAGGGAATCGGAGTCGGGGAATCAGAGTCGGGGAATCAGAGTCGGGGAATCAGAGTCGGGGAATCAGTGTCGGGGAATTAGAGTCGGGGAATCAGAAGTGGGGAATCAGAGGCGGGGAATCAGAGGCGGAGAATCAGAGGCGGGGAATCAGAGGCGGGGAATCAGAGGGCGGAAATGAGATGTGGGAAAAGAGAGGCAGAGAAAGAGGCACGAAAATAGTGGCAGGGAAAGAGAGGCGGGGAATCAGAGGCGGGGAACCACAGGCGGGGAATCAGAGGCTGAAATTAAAAGGGGGTGAATCAGAGGGGGGAAAAGAGATGTGGGGAAACAAGGGCAGGGAAAGAGCCAGGGAAAGAGCCAGGGACTCTGAAGCAGGGAATCGGAGGCAGGGAAACAGAGGAAGGGAATCAGAGTCGGAGAAATATAGGCGGGGAATCAGAGGCGGGGAATCAGAGGCGGGGAATCAGAGGCGGGGAAGCAGAGGCGGGGAATCAGAGGCGGGGAATCTGAGGTGGGGATTCTGAGGCAGGGAATCTGAGGTGGGGAATCTGAGGTGGGGAATCCGAGGCTGAGATTCAAAGGGGGAGAATCAGAAGGGGGAAAAGATATGTAGGGAAAGAGAGGCATGGAAGGAGCCAGGGACTCTGAAGCAGGTAATCGGAGGCAGGTAAACAGCGTCGGAGAACGGAGGCGGGGAATCAGAAGCGGGGAATCAGAGGGCGGAAAATAGATGTGGGGAAAGAGAGGCAGGGAAAGAGGCGCGGAAATAGACGCAGGGAAAGAGAGGCGGGGTATCAGATGTGGGGAATTCAAGGCGGGGAAAGAGATGTGGGGAAAGAGAGGCAGAGAAAGAGGCAAGGAAATAGACGCAGGAAAGAGAGGCGGGGTATCAGATGTGGGGAATCAGAGGCGGGGAATCAGAGGCGGGGAATCAGAGGCGGGGAATCAGAGGCGGGGAATCAGAGGCGGGGAATCAGAGGCGGGGAATCAGAGGCGGGGAATCAGAGGCGGGGAATCAGTGGGCGGAAATGAGATGTGGGAAAAGAGAGGCAGAGAAAGAGGCACGAAAATAGTGGCAGGGAAAGAGAGGCGGGGAATCAGAGGCGGGGAATCAGAGGCGGGGAATCAGAGGCGGGGAATCAGAGGCGGGGAATCAGAGGCGGGGAATCAGAGGCTGAAATTAAAAGGGGGTGAATCAGAGGGGGGAAAAGAGATGTGGGGAAAGAGAGGCAGAGAAAGAGGCGTGGAAATAGACGCAGGAAAGAGAGGCGGGGTATCAGATGTGGGGGATCCGAGGCGGGGAATCAGAGGTGGGGAAAGAGATGTGGAGAAAGAGAGGCAGGGAAAGAGGCAAGGTAAGAGAGGCGGGGAAAGAGGCACGGAAAGAGAGGTGGGAAATGAGAGGCGGGGAATCAGAGTCGTATTATCTGAGGTGGGGAATCAGAGGCGGGGAATCAGAGGCGGGGAATCAGAGGCGGGGAAGCAGAGGCGGGGAATCAGAGGCGGGGAATCAGAGGGGGGAATAGAGATGTGGGAAAAGAGAGGCAGCGAAAGGGAGGCGGGGAAAGAGTCAGAGACTCTGAAGCAGGGAATCGGAGTCGGAGAAATGGAGGCGGGGAATCAGAGGCGGGGAATCAGAGGCAGGGAATCAGAGGCAGGGAATCAGAGGCGGAGAATCAGAGGCGGGGAATCAGAGGCGGGGAATCAGAGGCAGGGAATCAGAGGCGGGGAATCAGAGGCGGGGAATCAGTGGGCGGAAATGAGATGTGGGAAAAGAGAGGCAGAGAAAGAGGCACGAAAATAGTGGCAGGGAAAGAGAGGTGGGGAATCAGAGGCGGGGAATCAGAGGCTGAAATTAAAAGAGTGTGAATCAGAGGGGGGAAAAGAGATGTGGGGAAAGAAGGGCAGGGAAAGAGCCAGGGAAAGAGCCAGGGACTCTGAAGCAGGGAATCGGAGGCAGGGAATCGGTGGCAGGGAAATAGAGGAAGGGAATCAGAGTCGGAGAAATGGAGGCGGGGAATCAGAAACGGGGAATCAGAAGCGGGGAATCAGAGGACGGAAAAGAGATGTGGGGAAAGAGAGGCAGAGAAAGAGAGGCGGGGTATCAGATGTGTGCAATCCGAGGCAAGGAATCTGAGGCGGGGAATCTGAGGTGGGGAATCTGAGTCGGGGAATCAGAGGCGGGGAATCAGAGGCGGGGAATCAGAGTCGGGGAATCAGAGGAGGGGAATCAGAGGCGGGGAATCAGAGGCGGGGAATCAGAGGCGGGGAATCAGAAGCGGGGAATCAGAGGCGGGGAATCAGAAGCGGGGAATCAGAGGCGGGGTATCAGAGGCAGAGGAACGGAGGCGTGGAATCAGAGGTGGGGAATCAGAGGGCAGAAAAGAGATGTGGGGAAAGAGAGGCAGAGAAAGAGGCGTGGAAATAGACGCAGTGAAAGAGAGGAGGGGTATCAGATGCGGGGAATCAGAGGTGGGGAAAGAGATGTGGGGAAAGAGAGGCCGGGAAAGAGGCACGGAAAGAGAGGCGGGAAATCAGAGGTGGGGAATCAGAGGCGGGGAATCAGAGGCGGGGAATCAGAGGCTTGGACTCAGAGGAGGTGTATCAGAGGCGGAGAAAAGGCGGCGTGGAATCAGAGGTGGGGAATCACAGGGCGGAAATGAGATGTGGGAAAAGAGAGGCAGAGAAGGAGGCACGAAAATAGTGGCAGGGAAAGAGAGGCAGGGAATCAGAGGCGGGGAATCAGAGGCAGGGAATCAGAGGCAGGGAATCAGAGGCGGGGAATCAGAGGGCGGAAAAGAGATGTGGGGAAAGAGAGGCAGAGAAAGAGGCGTGGAAATAGACGCAGGGAAAGAGAGGCGGGGTATCAGATGTGGGGGATCCGAGGCGGGGAATCAGAGGTGGGGAAAGAGATGTGGAGAAAGAGAGGCAGGGAAAGAGGCAAGGAAAGAGAGGCGGGGAAAGAGGCACGGAAAGAGAGGTGGGAAATGAGAGGCGGGGAATCAGAGGTGGAGAATCTGAGGCGGGGAATCAGAGGCGTGGAATCCGAGGTGGGGAATCAGAGGCAGGAAAAGAGATGTGGGGAAAGAGAGGCAGGGAAAGAGGCGCGGAAATAGACGCAGGGAAAGAGAGGCGGGGATTCAGAGGGGGGGAATCAGAGGCGGGGAATCAGAGGCGGGGAATCAGAGGCGGGAAATCAGAGGCGGGGAATCAGAGGCGGGGAATCAGAGGCGGGGAACCACAGGCGGGGAATCAGAGGCTGAAATTAAAAGGGGGTGAATCAAAGGGGGGAAAAGAGATGTGGGGAAAGAAAGGCAGGGAAAGAGCCAGGGAAAGAGCCAGGGACTCTGAAGCAGGGAATCGGAGGCAGGGAAACAGAGGAAGGGAATCAGAGTCGGAGAAATATAGGCGGGGAATCAGAGGCGGGGAATCAGAGGCGGGGAAGCAGAGGCGGGGAATCGGAGGTGGGGATTCTGAGGCAGGGAATCTGAGGTGGGGAATCTGAGGTGGGGAATCCGAGGCTGAGATTCAAAGGGGGAGAATCAGAAGGGGGAAAAGATATGTAGGGAAAGAGAGGCATGGAAAGAGCCAGGGACTCTGAAGCAGGTAATCGGAGGCAGGTAAACAGAGTCGGAGAACGGAGGCGGGGAATCAGAAGCGGGGAATCAGAGGGCGGAAAAGAAATGTGGGGAAAGAGAGGCAGGGAAAGAGGCGCAGAAATAGACGCAGGGAAAGAGAGGCGGGGTATCAGATGTGGGGAATTCAAGGCGGGGAAAGAGATGTGGGGAAAGAGAGGCAGGGAAAGAGGCAAGGAAATAGAGGCGGGGAATCAGAGGTGGGGATTCAGAGGCAGGGAATCAGAGGCGTGGAATCAGAGGGGGGAATAGAGATGTGGGAAAAGAGAGGCGGCGAAAGGGAGGCGGGGAAAGAGTCAGAGACTCTGAAGCAGGGAATCGGAGTCGGGGAATCAGAGTCGGGGAATCAGAGTCGGGGAATCAGAGTCGGGGAATCAGAGGCGGGGAATTAGAGGCAGAGAATCAGAGGCGGGGAATCAGAGGCGGGGAATCAGAGGCGGGGAATCAGTGGGCGGAAATGAGATGTGGGAAAAGAGAGGCAGAGAAAGAGGCACGAAAATAGTGGCAGGGAAAGAGAGGCGGGGAATCAGAGGCGGGGAATCAGAGGCGGGGAATCAGAGGCGGGGAATCAGAGGCGGGGAATCAGAGGCTGAAATTAAAAGGGGGTGAATCAGAGGGGGGAAAAGAGATGTGGGGAAAGAAGGGCAGGGAAAGAGCCAGGGACTCTGAAGCAGGGAATCGGAGGCAGGGAAACAGAGGAAGGGAATCAGAGTCGGAGAAATGGAGGCAGGGAATCAGAAGCGGGGAATCAGAAGCGGGGAATCAGAGGACGGAAAAGAGATGTGGGGAAAGAGAGGCAGAGAAAGAGACGCGGGGTATCAGATGTTTGCAATCCGAGGCAGGGAATCAGAGGCGTGGAATCAGAGGCGGGGAATCAGAGGCGTGGAATCAGATGCGGGGAATCTGAGGTGGGGAATCTGAGGCGGGGAATCAGAGGCGGTGATTCAGAGGGGGGAATAGAGATGTGGGGAAAGAAGGGCAGGGAAAGAGCCAGGGACTCTGAAGCAGGGAATCGGAGTAGGGGAATCAGAGTTGAGGAATCAGAGGCGGCGAATCAGAGGAGGAGAATCAGAGGCGGGGAATCAGAGGTGGGGAATCTGAGGTGGGGAATCAGAGGCGGGGAACCAGAGGCGGGGAATCAGAGGCTGAAATTAAAAGAGGGTGAATAAGAGGGAGGAAAAGAGATGTGGGGAAAGAAGGGCAGGGAAAGAGCCAAGGACTCTGAAGCAGGGAATCGGAGGCAGGGAATCAGAGGCAGGGAAACAGAGGAAGGGAATCAGAGTCGGAGAAATGGAGGCGGGGCATCAGAAGCGGGGAATCAGAAGCGGGGAATCAGAGGACGGAAAAGAGATGTGGGGAAAGAGAGGCCGGGAAGGAGGCACGGAAAGAGAGGCAGGAAATCAGAGGCGGTGAATCACAGGCGGGGAATCAGAGGCGGGGAATCAGAGTCGTATTATCTGAGGCGGGGAATCGGAGGCAGGGAATCAGAGGCGGGGCAAGAGATGTGGGAAAAGAGAGGCAGAGAAGGAGGCACGAAAATAGTGGCAGGGAAAGAGAGGCGGGGAATCAGAGGCGGGGAATCAGAGGCGGGGAATCAGAGGCGGGGAATCAGAGGCGGGAAATCAGAGGCGGGGAATCAGAGTCGGGGAATCAGAGTCGTGGAATCAGAGGCGGGGAATCAGAGGAGGAGAATCAGAGGAGGAGAATCAGAGGCGGGGAATCAGAGTCGGGGAATCAGAGGCGGGGAATCAGAGGCGGGGAATCAGAGGTGGGGAATCAGAGGGCAGAAAAGAGATGTGGGGAAAGAGAGGCAGAGAAAGAGGCGTGGAAATAGACGCAGTGAAAGAGAGGAGGGGTATCAGATGCGGGGAATCCGAGGCGGGGAATCAGAGGCAGGAAAAGAGATGTGGGGAAAGAGAGGCCGGGAAAGAGGCACGGAAAGAGAGGTGGGAAATCAGAGGTGGGGAATCAGAGGCGGGGAATCAGAGGCGGGGAATCAGAGGGCGGAAAAGAGATGTGGGGAAAGAGAGGCAGAGAAAGAGGCGTGGAAATAGACGCAGGGAAAGAGAGGCGGGGTATCAGATGTGGGGGATCCGAGGCGGGGAATCAGAGGTGGGGAAAGAGATGTGGAGAAAGAGAGGCAGGGAAAGAGGCAAGGAAAGAGAGGCGGGGAAAGAGGCACGGAAAGAGAGGTGGGAAATGAGAGGCGGGGAATCAGAGGCGGGGAATCAGAGTCGTGGTATCAGAAGCGGGGAATTTGAGGTGGAGAATCTGAGGCGGGGAATCAGAGGCGTGGAATCCGAGGCGGGGAATCAGAGGCAGGAAAAGAGATGTGGGGAAAGAGAGGCCGGGAAAGAGGCACGGAAAGAGAGGCGGGAAATCAGAGGCGAGGAATCAGAGGCGGGGAATCAGAGTCGTGGTTTCAGAGGCGGGGAATCAGAGGCGGGGAATCAGAGTCGTGGTTTCAGAGGCGGGGAATCAGAGGCGGGGAATCAGAGGCGGGGCAAGAGATGTGGGAAAAGAGAGGCGGGGAAAGAGGCGCGGAAATAGACGCAGGGAAAGAGAGGCGGGGTATCAGATGTGGGGAATCCGAGGCGGGGAATCAGAGGCGGGGAAAGAGATGTGGGGAAAGAGAGGCAGGGAAAGAGGCGCGGAAATAGACGCAGTGAAAGAGAGGCGGGGTATCAGATGTGGGGGATCCGAGGCGGGGAATCAGAGGCGGGGAATCAGAGGCGGGGAATCAGAGGCGGGGTATCAGAGGCGGGGTATAAGAGGCGGGGTATCAGAGGAAGAGGAACGGAGGCGTGGAATCAGAGGTGGGGAATCAGAGGGCAGAAAAGAGATGTGGGGAAAGAGAGGCAGAGAAAGAGGCGTGGAAATAGACGCAGTGAAAGAGAGGCGGGGTATCAGATGTGGGGGATCCGAGGCGGGGAATCAGAGGTGGGGAAAGAGATGTGGAGAAAGAGAGGCAGGGAAAGAGGCAAGGAAAGAGAGGCGGGGAAAGAGGCACGGAAAGAGAGGTGGGAAATGAGAGGCGGGGAATCAGAGTCGTATTATCTGAGGTGGGGAATCAGAGGCGGGGAATCAGAGGCGGGGAATCAGAGGGGGGAATAGAGATGTGGGAAAAGAGAGGCGGCGAAAGGGAGGCGGGGAAAGAGTCAGAGACTCTGAAGCAGGGAATCGGAGTCGGAGAAATGGAGGCGGGGAATCAGAGGCGGGGAATCAGAGGCAGGGAATCAGAGGCAGGGAATCAGAGGCGGAGAATCAGAGGCGGGGAATCAGAGGCGGGGAATCAGAGGCGGGGAATCAGAGGCGGGGAATCAGAGGCGGGGAATCAGAGGCGGGGAATCAGAGGCTGAAATTAAAAGAGTGTGAATCAGAGGGGGGAAAAGAGATGTGGGGAAAGAAGGGCAGGGAAAGAGCCAGGGAAAGAGCCAGGGACTCTGAAGCAGGGAATCGGAGGCAGGGAATCGGTGGCAGGGAAACAGAGGAAGGGAATCAGAGTCGGAGAAATGGAGGCGGGGAATCAGAAACGGGGAATCAGAAGCGGGGAATCAGAGGACGGAAAAGAGATGTGGGGAAAGAGAGGCAGAGAAAGAGAGGCGGGGTATCAGATGCGGGGAATTCAAGGCGGGGAATCAGAGGTGGGGAAAGAGATGTGGGGAAAGAGAGGCCGGGAAAGAGGCACGGAAAGAGAGGCGGGAAATCAGAGGTGGGGAATCAGAGGCGGGGAATCAGAGGTGGGGAATCAGAGGGCGGAAATGAGATGTGGGAAAAGAGAGGCAGAGAAGGAGGCACGAAAATAGTGGCAGGGAAAGAGAGGCAGGGAATCAGAGGCGGGGAATCAGAGGCAGGGAATCAGAGGCAGGGAATCAGAGGCGGGGAATCAGAGGGCGGAAAAGAGATGTGGGGAAAGAGAGGCAGAGAAAGAGGCGTGGAAATAGACGCAGGGAAAGAGAGGCGGGGTATCAGATGTGGGGGATCCGAGGCGGGGAATCAGAGGTGGGGAAAGAGATGTGGAGAAAGAGAGGCAGGGAAAGAGGCAAGGAAAGAGAGGCGGGGTAAGAGGCACGGAAAGAGAGGTGGGAAATGAGAGGCGGGGAATCAGAGGTGGAGAATCTGAGGCGGGGAATCAGACGCGTGGAATCCGAGGTGGGGAATCAGAGGCAGGAAAAGAGATGTGGGGAAAGAGAGGCAGGGAAAGAGGCGCGGAAATAGACGCAGGGAAAGAGAGGCGGGGATTCAGAGGGGGGGAATCAGAGGCGGGGAATCAGAGGCGGGGAATCAGAGGCGGGAAATCAGAGGCGGGGAATCAGAGGCGGGGAACCACAGGCGGGGAATCAGAGGCTGAAATTAAAAGGGGGTGAATCAGAGGGGGGAAAAGAGATGTGGGGAAAGAAGGGCAGGGAAAGAGCCAGGAAAAGAGCCAGGGACTCTGAAGCAGGGAATCGGAGGCAGGGAATCGGAGGCAGGAAAACAGAGGAAGGGAATCAGAGTCGGAGAAATGGAGGCGGGGAATCAGAAGCGGGGAATCAGAAGCGGGGAATCAGAGGACGGAAAAGAGATGTGGCGAAAGAGAGGCAGAGAAAGAGAGGCGGGTTATCAGATGTGTGCAATCCGAGGCAAGGAATCAGAGGCGTGGAATCAGAGGCGTGGAATCTAAGGTGGGGAATCGGAGTCGGGGAATCAGAGGAGGGGAATCAGAGGCGGGGAATCAGAGGCGGGGAATCAGAGGCGGGGAATCAGAGGCGGGGAATCAGAGGCGGGGAATCAGAGGCGGGGAATCGGAGTCGGGGAATCAGAGGCGGGGAATCAGAGGCGGGTTATCAGAGGCGGGGAATCAGAGGCAGAGGAACGGAGGCGTGGAATCAGAGGTGGGGAATCAGAGGGCAGAAAAGAGATGTGGGGAAAGAGAGGCAGAGAAAGAGGCGTGGAAATAGACGCAGTGAAAGAGAGGAGGGGTATCAGATGCGGGGAATCCGAGGCGGGGAATCAGAGGGCGGAAATGAGATGTGGGAAAAGAGAGGCAGAGAAGGAGGCACGAAAATAGTGGCAGGGAAAGAGAGGCAGGGAATCAGAGGCGGTGAATCAGAGGCGGGGAATCAGAGGCGGGGAATCAGAGGCGGGGAATCAGAGGGCGGAAAAGAGATGTGGGAAAAGAGAGGCAGAGAAGGAGGCACGAAAATAGTGGCAGGGAAAGAGAGGCAGGGAATCAGAGGCGGGGAATCAGAGGCGGGGAATCAGAGGCGGGGAATCAGAGGCGGGGAATCAGAGGCGGGGAAGCAGAGGCGGGGAAGCAGAGGCGGGGAAGCAGAGGCGGGGAATCAGAGGCGGGGAATCAGAGGCGGGGAATCAGAGGCGGGGAATCAGAGGCGGGGAATCAGAGGCGGGGAATCAGAGGCGGGGAATCAGAGGCGGGGAATCAGAGGCGGGGAATCAGAGGCGGGGAATCAGAGGCGGGGAAGCAGAGGCGGGGAAGCAGAGGCGGGGAAGCAGAGGCGGGGAAGCAGAGGCGGGGAATCAGAGGCAGGGAATCAGAGGCGGGGAATTTGAGGTGGGGATTCTGAGGTGGGAAATCAGAGGCTGAGATTGAAAGGGGGAGAATCAGAAGGGGGAAAAGAAATGTGGGGAAAGAGAGGCATGGAAAGAGCCAGGGACTCTGAAGCAGGGAATCGGAGGCAGGGAAACAGAGTCGGAGAAACGGAGGCGGGGAAGCAGAAGCGGGGAATCAGAGAGTGGAAAAGAGATGTGGGGAAAGAGAGGCAGGGAAAGAGGCGCGGAAATAGACGCAGGGAAAGAGAGGCGGAGTATCAGATGTGGGGAATTCAAGGCGGGGAATCAGAGGCGGGGAAAGAGATGTGGGGAAAGAGAGGCAGGGAAAGACGCAAGGAAATAGAGGTGGGGAATCAGAGGCAGGGAATCAGAGGCGGAGAATCAGAGGCAGGGAATCTGAGGCGGGGAATCTGAGGTGGGGAATCTGAGGCGGGGAATCAGAGTCGGGGAATCAGTGTCAGGGAATCAGAGTCGGGGAATCAGAGTCGGGGAATCAGAGGCGGGGAATCAGAGGCGGGGAATCAGAGGCGGGGAATCAGAGGCGGGGAATCAGAGGCGGGGAATCAGAGGCGGGGAATCAGAGGCGGGGAATCAGAGGCGGAGAATCAGAGGCGGGGAATCAGAGGCGGGGAATCAGTGGGCGGAAATGAGATGTGGGAAAAGAGAGGCAGAGAAAGAGGCACGAAAATAGTGGCAGGGAAAGAGAGGCGGGGAATCAGAGGCGGGGAACCACAGGCGGGGAATCAGAGGCTGAAATTAAAAGGGGGTGAATCAGAGGGGGGAAAAGAGATGTGGGGAAAGAAGGGCAGGGAAAGAGCCAGGGAAAGAGCCAGGGACTCTGAAGCAGGGAATCGGAGGCAGGGAAACAGAGGAAGGGAATCAGAGTCGGAGAAATATAGGCGGGGAATCAGAGGCGGGGAAGCAGAGGCGGGGAATCGGAGGTGGGGATTCTGAGGCAGGGAATCTGAGGTGGGGAATCTGAGGTGGGGAATCCGAGGCTGAGATTCAAAGGGGGAGAATCAGAAGGGGGAAAAGATATGTAGGGAAAGAGAGGCATGGAAAGAGCCAGGGACTCTGAAGCAGGTAATCGGAGGCAGGTAAACAGAGTCGGAGAACGGAGGCGGGGAATCAGAAGCGGGGTATCAGAAGCGGGGAATCAGAGGACGGAAAAGAGATGTGGCGAAAGAGAGGCAGAGAAAGAGAGGCGGGTTATCAGATGTGTGCAATCCGAGGCAAGGAATCAGAGGCGTGGAATCAGAGGCGTGGAATCTAAGGTGGGGAATCGGAGTCGGGGAATCAGAGTCGTTGAATCAGAGGCGGGGAATCAGAGGAGGGGAATCAGAGGCGGGGAATCAGAGGCGGGGAATCAGAGGCGGGGAATCAGAGGCGGGGAATCAGAGGCGGGGAATCAGAGGCGGGGTATCAGAGGCGGGGTATAAGAGGCGGGGTATCAGAGGAAGAGGAACGGAGGCGTGGAATCAGAGGTGGGGAATCAGAGGGCAGAAAAGAGATGTGGGGAAAGAGAGGCAGAGAAAGAGGCGTGGAAATAGACGCAGTGAAAGAGAGGCGGGGTATCAGATGTGGGGGATCCGAGGCGGGGAATCAGAGGTGGGGAAAGAGATGTGGAGAAAGAGAGGCAGGGAAAGAGGCAAGGAAAGAGAGGCGGGGAAAGAGGCACGGAAAGAGAGGTGGGAAATGAGAGGCGGGGAATCAGAGTCGTATTATCTGAAGTGGGGAATCTGAGGCGGGGAATCAGAGGCGGGGAAAGAGATGTGGGAAAAGAGAGGCAGAGAATGAGGCACGAAAATAGTGGCAGGGAAAGAGAGGCAGGGAATCAGAGGCGGGGAATCAGAGGCGGGGAATCAGAGGCGGGGAAGCAGAGGCGGGGAATCAGAGGCGGGGAATCAGAGGCGGGGAATCAGAGGCGGGGAAGCAGAGGCGGGGAATCAGAGGCGGGGAATCAGAGGCGGGGAATCAGAGGCGGAGAATCAGAGGCGGGGAATCAGAGGCGGGGAAAGAGATGTGGGAAAAGAGAGGCAGAGAAAGAGGCGTGGAAATAGACGCAGTGAAATCGAGGAGGGGTATCAGATGCGGGGAATCCGAGGCGGGGAATCAGAGGCAGGAAAAGAGATGTGGGGAAAGAGAGGCCGGGAAAGAGGCACGGAAAGAGAGGCGGGTAATCAGAGGTGGGGAATCAGAGGCGGGGAATCAGAGGGCGGAAAAGAGATGTGGGGAAAGAGAGGCAGGGAAAGAGGCGCGGAAATAGACGCAGGGAAAGAGAGGCAGGGTATCAGATGTGGGGGATCCGAGGCGGGGAATCAGAGGTGGGGAAAGAGATGTGGAGAAAGAGAGGCAGGGAAAGAGGCACGGAAAGAGAGGTGGGAAATGAGAGGCGGGGAATCAGAGGCGGGGAATCAGAGTCGTGGTATCAGAAGCGGGGAATTTGAGGTGGAGAATCTGAGGCGGGGAATCAGAGGCGTGGAATCCGAGGCGGGGAATCAGAAGCAGGAAAAGAGATGTGGGGAAAGAGAGGCCGGGAAAGAGGCACGGAAAGAGAGGCGGGAAATCAGAGGCGAGGAATCAGAGGCGGGGAATCAGAGTCGTGGTTTCAGAGGCGGGGAATCAGAGGCGGGGAATCAGAGTCATGGTATCAGAGGCGGGGAATCAGAGGCGGGGAAAGAGATGTGGGAAAAGAGAGGCGGGGAAAGAGGCGCGGAAATAGACGCAGGGAAAGAGAGGCGGGGTATCAGATGTGGGGAATCCGAGGCGGGGAATCAGAGGCGGGGAAAGAGATGTGGGGAAAGAGAGGCAGGGAAAGAGGCGCGGAAATAGACGCAGGGAAAGAGAGGCGGGGTATCAGATGTGGGGAATCTGAGGTGGAAAATCTGAGGCGGGGAATCAGAGGCGTGGAATCCGAGGCGGGGCATCAGAGGCAGGAAAAGAGATGTGGGGAAAGAGAGGCCGGGAAGGAGGCACGGAAAGAGAGGCAGGAAATCAGAGGCGGTGAATCACAGGCGGGGAATCAGAGGCGGGGAATCAGAGTCGTATTATCTGAGGCGGGGAATCGGAGGCAGGGAATCAGAGGCGGGGCAAGAGATGTGGGAAAAGAGAGGCAGAGAAGGAGGCACGAAAATAGTGGCAGGGAAAGAGAGGCGGGGAATCAGAGGCGGGGAATCAGAGGCGGGGAATCAGAGGCGGGGAATCAGAGGCGGGAAATCAGAGGCGGGGAATCAGAGGCGGGGAATCAGAGGCGGGGAAGCAGAGGCGGGGAAGCAGAGGCGGGGAAGCAGAGGCGGGGAATCAGAGGCGGGGAATTTGAGGTGGGGATTCTGAGGTGGGAAATCAGAGGCTGAGATTGAAAGGGGGAGAATCAGAAGGGGGAAAAGAAATGTGGGGAAAGAGAGGCATGGAAAGAGCCAGGGACTCTGAAGCAGGGAATCGGAGGCAGGGAAACAGAGTTGGAGAAACGGAGGCGGGGAATCAGAAGCGGGGAATCAGAGGGTGGAAAAGAGATGTGGGGAAAGAGAGGCAGGGAAAGAGGCGCGGAAATAGACGCAGAGAAAGAGAGGCGGGGTATCAGATGTGGGGAATCTGAAGTGGAAAATCTGAGGCGGGGAATCAGAGGCGTGGAATCCGAGGCGGGGCATCAGAGGCAGGAAAAGAGATGTGGGGAAAGAGAGGCCGGGAAAGAGGCACGGAAAGAGAGGCAGGAAATCAGAGGCGGTGAATCAGAGGCGGGGAATCAGAGGCGGGGAATCAGAGTCGTATTATCTGAGGCGGGGAATCGGAGGCAGGGAAACAGAGGCGGGGAAAGAGAAGTGGGAAAAGAGAGGCAGAGAAGGAGGCACAAAAATAGTGGCAGGGAAAGAGAGGCGGGGAATCAGGGGCGGGGAATGAGAGGCGGGGAATCAGAGGCGTGGAATCAGAGGCGGGGAATCAGAGGCGGGGAAAGAGATGTGGGAAAAGAGAGGCAGGGAAATAGGCGCGGAAATAGACGCAGGGAAAGAGAGGCGGGGTATCAGATGTGGGGAATCCGAGGCGGGGAATCAGAGGCGGGGAAAGAGATGTGGGGTAAGAGAGGCAGGGAAAGAGGCGCGGAAATAGACGCAGGGAAAGAGAGGCGGGGTATCAGATGTGGGGAATCTGAGGTGGAAAATCTGAGGCGGGGAATCAGAGGCGTGGAATCCGAGGCGGGGCATCAGAGGCAGGAAAAGAGATGTGGGGAAAGAGAGGCCGGGAAAGAGGCACGGAAAGAGAGGCAGGAAATCAGAGGCGGTGAATCAGAGGCGGGGAATCAGAGGCGGGGAATCAGAGGCGGGGAATCAGAGTCGTATTATCTGAGGCGGGGAATCGGAGGCAGGGAATCAGAGGCGGGGAAAGAGATGTGGGAAAAGAGAGGCAGAGAAGGAGGCACGAAAATAGTGGCAGGGAAAGAGAGGCAGGGAATCAGAGGCGGGGAATCAGAGGCGGGGAATCAGAGGCGGGGAATCAGAGGCGGGGAATCAGAGGCGGGAAATCAGAGGCGGGCAATCAGAGGCGGGGAAGCAGAGGCGGGGAAGCAGAGGCGGGGAATCAGAGGCGGGGAATTTGAGGTGGGGATTCTGAGGTGGGAAATCAGAGGCTGAGATTGAAAGGGGGAGAATCAGAAGGGGGAAAAGAAATGTGGGGAAAGAGAGGCATGGAAAGAGCCAGGGACTCTGAAGCAGGGAATCGGAGTCGGGGAATCAGAGTCGGGGAATCAGAGTCGGGGAATCAGAGTCGGGGAATCAGTGTCGGGGAATCAGAGTCGGGGAATCAGTGTCGGGGAATCAGAGTCGGGGAATCAGAGTCGGGGAATCAGAGGCGGGGAATCAGAGTCGGGGAATCAGAGGCGGAGAATCAGAGGCGGGGAATCAGAGGCGGGGAATCAGTGGGCGGAAATGAGATGTGGGAAAAGAGAGGCAGAGAAAGAGGCACGAAAATAGTGGCAGGGAAAGAGAGGCGGGGAATCAGAGGCGGGAAACAACAGGCGGGGAATCAGAGGCTGAAATTAAAAGGGGGTGAATCAGAGGGGGGAAAAGAGATGTGGGGAAAGAAGGGCAGGGAAAGAGCCAGGGAAAGAGCCAGGGACTCTGAAGCAGGGAATCGGAGGCAGGGAAACAGAGGAAGGGAATCAGAGTGGGAGAAATGGAGGCGGGGAATCAGAGGCGGGGATTCAGAGGCGGGGAAGCAGAGGCGGGGAATCAGAGGCGGGGAATCTGAGGTGGGGATTCTGAGGCAGGGAATCTGAGGTGGGGAATCTGAGGTGGGGAATCCGAGGCTGAGATTGAAAGGGAGAGAATCAGAAGGGGGAAAAGATATGTAGGGAAAGAGAGGCATGGAAAGAGCCAGGGACTCTGAAGCAGGGAATCGGAGGCAGGGAAACAGAGTCGGAGAACGGAGGCGGGGAATCAGAAGCGGGGAATCAGAGGGCGGAAAAGAGATGTGGGGAAAGAGAGGCAGGGAAAGAGGCGCGGAAATAGACGCAGGGAAAGAGAGGCAGGGTATCAGATGTGGGGGATCCGAGGCGGGGAATCAGAGGTGGGGAAAGAGATGTGGAGAAAGAGAGGCAGGGAAAGAGGCAAGGAAAGAGAGGCGGGGAAAGAGGCACGGAAAGAGAGGTGGGAAATGAGAGGCGGGGAATCAGAGGCGTGGAATCCGAGGCGGGGCATCAGAGGCAGGAAAAGAGATGTGGGGAAAGAGAGGCCGGGAAAGAGGCACGGAAAGAGAGGCAGGAAATCAGAGGCGGTGAATCACAGGCGGGGAATCAGAGGCGGGGAATCAGAGTCGTATTATCTGAGGCGGGGAATCGGAGGCAGGGAATCAGAGGCGGGGAATTTGAGGTGGGGATTCTGAGGTGGGAAATCAGAGGCTGAGATTGAAAGGGGGAGAATCAGAAGGGGGAAAAGAAATGTGGGGAAAGAGAGGCATGGAAAGTGCCAGGGACTCTGAAGCAGGGAATCGGAGGCAGGGAAACAGAGTCGGAGAAACGGAGGCGGGGAATCAGAAGCGTGGAATCAGAGGGTGGAAAAGAGATGTGGGGAAAGAGAGGCAGGGAAAGAGGCGCGGAAATAGACGCAGGGAAAGAGAGGCGGAGTATCAGATGTGGGGGATCCGAGGCGGGGAATCAGAGGTGGGGAAAGAGATGTGGAGAAAGAGAGGCAGGGAAAGAGGCAAGGAAATAGAGGTGGGGAATCAGAGGCAGGGAATCAGAGGCGGAGATCCAGAGGCAGGGAATCTGAGGCGGGGAATCTGAGGCGGGGAATCTGAGGCGGGGAATCAGAGGCGTGGAATCAGAGGGGGGAATAGAGATGTGGGAAAAGAGAGGCGGCGAAAGGGAGGCGGGGAAAGAGTCAGAGACTCTGAAACAGGGAATCGGAGTCGGGGAATCAGAGTCGGGGAATCAGAGTCGGGGAATCAGAGTCGGGGAATCAGTGTCAGGGAATCAGAGTCGGGGAATCAGAGGTGGGGAATCAGAGGCGGGGAATCAGAGGCGGAGAATCAGAGGCGGGGAATCAGAGGCGGGGAATCAGTGGGCGGAAATGAGATGTGGGAAAAGAGAGGCAGAGAAAGAGGCACGAAAATAGTGGCAGGGAAAGAGAGGCGGGGAATCAGAGGCGGGGAACCACAGGCGGGGAATCAGAGGCTGAAATTAAAAGGTGGTGAATCAGAGGGGGGAAAAGAGATGTGGGGAAAGAAGGGCAGGGAAAGAGCCAGGGACTCTGAAGCAGGGAATCGGAGGCAGGGAATCGGAGGCAGGAAAACAGAGGAAGGGAATCAGAGTCGGAGAAATGGAGGCGGGGAATCAGAAGCGGGGAATCAGAAGCGGGGAATCAGAGGACGGAAAAGAGATGTGGCGAAAGAGAGGCAGAGAAAGAGAGGCGGGTTATCAGATGTGTGCAATCCGAGGCAAGGAATCAGAGGCGTGGAATCAGAGGCGTGGAATCTAAGGTGGGGAATCGGAGTCGGGGAATCAGAGTCGTTGAATCAGAGGCGGGGAATCAGAGGCGGGGAATCAGAGGCGGGGAATCAGAGGCGGGGAATCAGAGGCGGGGAATCAGAGGCGGGGTATAAGAGGCGGGGTATCAGAGGAAGAGGAACGGAGGCGTGGAATCAGAGGTGGGGAATCAGAGGGCAGAAAAGAGATGTGGGGAAAGAGAGGCAGAGAAAGAGGCGTGGAAATAGACGCAGTGAAAGAGAGGCGGGGTATCAGATGTGGGGGATCCGAGGCGGGGAATCAGAGGTGGGGAAAGAGATGTGGAGAAAGAGAGGCAGGGAAAGAGGCAAGGAAAGAGAGGCGGGGAAAGAGGCACGGAAAGAGAGGTGGGAAATGAGAGGCGGGGAATCAGAGTCGTATTATCTGAGGTGGGGAATCTGAGGCGGGGAATCAGAGGCGGGGAAAGAGATGTGGGAAAAGAGAGGCAGAGAATGAGGCACGAAAATAGTGGCAGGGAAAGAGAGGCAGGGAATCAGAGGCGGGGAATCAGAGGCGGGGAATCAGAGGCGGGGAATCAGAGGCGGGGAATCAGAGGCGGGGAATCAGAGGGGGGAATAGAGATGTGGGAAAAGAGAGGCGGCGAAAGGGAGGCGGGGAAAGAGTCAGAGACTCTGAAGCAGGGAATCGGAGTCGGAGAAATGGAGGCGGGGAATCAGAGGCAGGGAATCAGAGGCAGGGAATCAGAGGCGGAGAATCAGAGGCGGGGAATCAGAGGCGGGGAATCAGAGGCGGGGAATCAGAGGCGGGGAATCAGAGGCGGGGAATCAGAGGCGGGGAATCAGAGGCGGGGAATCAGAGGCGGGGAATCAGAGGCTGAAATTAAAAGAGTGTGAATCAGAGGGGGGAAAAGAGATGTGGGGAAAGAAGGGCAGGGAAAGAGCCAGGGAAAGAGCCAGGGACTCTGAAGCAGGGAATCGGAGGCAGGGAATCGGTGGCAGGGAAACAGAGGAAGGGAATCAGAGTCGGAGAAATGGAGGCGGGGAATCAGAAACGGGGAATCAGAAGCGGGGAATCAGAGGACGGAAAAGAGATGTGGGGAAAGAGAGGCAGAGAAAGAGAGGCGGGGTATCAGATGTGTGCAATCCGAGGCAAGGAATCAGAGGCGGGGAATCAGAGGCGGGGAATCAGAGGAGGAGAATCAGAGGCGGGGAATCAGAGTCGGGGAATCAGAGGAGGGGAATCAGAGGAGGGGAATCAGAGGCGGGGAATCAGAAGCGGGGAATCAGAGGCGGGGAATCAGAGGCGGGGTATCAGAGGCGGGGTATCAGAGGCAGAGGAACGGAGGCGTGGAATCAGAGGTGGGGAATCAGAGGGCAGAAAAGAGATGTGGGGAAAGAGAGGCAGAGAAAGAGGCGTGGAAATAGACGCAGGGAAAGAGAGGCGGGGTATCAGATGCGGGGAATTCAAGGCGGGGAATCAGAGGTGGGGAAAGAGATGTGGGGAAAGAGAGGCCGGGAAAGAGGCACGGAAAGAGAGGCGGGAAATCAGAGGTGGGGAATCAGAGGCGGGGAATCAGAGGTGGGGAATCAGAGGGCGGAAATGAGATGTGGGAAAAGAGAGGCAGAGAAGGAGGCACGAAAATAGTGGCAGGGAAAGAGAGGCAGGGAATCAGAGGCGGGGAATCAGAGGCAGGGAATCAGAGGCAGGGAATCAGAGGCGGGGAATCAGAGGGCGGAAAAGAGATGTGGGGAAAGAGAGGCAGAGAAAGAGGCGTGGAAATAGACGCAGGGAAAGAGAGGCGGGGTATCAGATGTGGGGGATCCGAGGCGGGGAATCAGAGGTGGGGAAAGAGATGTGGAGAAAGAGAGGCAGGGAAAGAGGCAAGGAAAGAGAGGCGGGGTAAGAGGCACGGAAAGAGAGGTGGGAAATGAGAGGCGGGGAATAAGAGGTGGAGAATCTGAGGCGGGGAATCAGAGGCGTGGAATCCGAGGTGGGGAATCAGAGGCAGGAAAAGAGATGTGGGGAAAGAGAGGCAGGGAAAGAGGCGCGGAAATAGACGCAGGGAAAGAGAGGCGGGGATTCAGAGGGGGGGAATCAGAGGCGGGGAATCAGAGGCGGGGAATCAGAGGCGGGGAATCAGAGGCGGGGAATCAGAGGCGGGGAACCACAGGCGGGGAATCAGAGGCTGAAATTAAAAGGGGGTGAATCAGAGGGGGGAAAAGAGATGTGGGGAAAGAAGGGCAGGGAAAGAGCCAGGAAAAGAGCCAGGGACTCTGAAGCAGGGAATCGGAGGCAGGGAATCGGAGGCAGGAAAACAGAGGAAGGGAATCAGAGTCGGAGAAATGGAGGCGGGGAATCAGAAGCGGGGAATCAGAAGCGGGGAATCAGAGGACGGAAAAGAGATGTGGCGAAAGAGAGGCAGAGAAAGAGAGGCGGGTTATCAGATGTGTGCAATCCGAGGCAAGGAATCAGAGGCGTGGAATCAGAGGCGTGGAATCTAAGGTGGGGAATCGGAGTCGGGGAATCAGAGGAGGGGAATCAGAGGCGGGGAATCAGAGGCGGGGAATCAGAGGCGGGGAATCAGAGGCGGGGAATCAGAGGCGGGGAATCAGAGGCGGGGAATCAGAGGCGGGGAATCGGAGGCGGGGAATCAGAGGCGGGGAATCAGAGGCGGGTTATCAGAGGCGGGGAATCAGAGGCAGAGGAACGGAGGCGTGGAATCAGAGGTGGGGAATCAGAGGGCAGAAAAGAGATGTGGGGAAAGAGAGGCAGAGAAAGAGGCGTGGAAATAGACGCAGTGAAAGAGAGGAGGGGTATCAGATGCGGGGAATCCGAGGCGGGGAATCAGAGTCAGGAAAAGAGATGTGGGGAAAGAGAGTCCGGGAAAGAGGCACTGAAAGAGAGGCGGGAAATCAGAGGTGGGGAATCAGAGGCGGGGAATCAGAGGCGGGGAATCAGAGGCGGGGAATCAGAGGCGGGGAATCAGAGGCGGGGAATCAGAGGCGGGGAATCAGAGGGCGGAAAAGAGATGTGGGAAAAGAGAGGCAGAGAAGGAGGCACGAAAATAGTGGCAGGGAAAGAGAGGCAGGGAATCAGAGGCGGGGAATCAGAGGCGGGGAATCAGAGGCGGGGAATCAGAGGCGGGGAATCAGAGGCGGGGAATCAGAGGCGGGGAATCAGAGGCGGGGAATCAGAGGCGGGGAATCAGAGGCGGGGAATCAGAGGCGGGGAATCAGAGGCGGGGAAGCAGAGGCGGGGAAGCAGAGGCGGGGAAGCAGAGGCGGGGAAGCAGAGGCGGGGAAGCAGAGGCGGGGAATCAGAGGCAGGGAATCAGAGGCAGGGAATCAGAGGCGGGGAATTTGAGGTGGGGATTCTGAGGTGGGAAATCAGAGGCTGAGATTGAAAGGGGGAGAATCAGAAGGGGGAAAAGAAATGTGGGGAAAGAGAGGCATGGAAAGAGCCAGGGACTCTGAAGCAACGAATCGGAGGCAGGGAAACAGAGTCGGAGAAACGGAGGCGGGGAAGCAGAAGCGGGGAATCAGAGAGTGGAAAAGAGATGTGGGGAAAGAGAGGCAGGGAAAGAGGCGCGGAAATAGACGCAGGGAAAGAGAGGCGGAGTATCAGATGTGGGGAATTCAAGGCGGGGAATCAGAGGCGGGGAAAGAGATGTGGGGAAAGAGAGGCAGGGAAAGAGGCAAGAAAATAGAGATGGGGAATCAGAGGCAGGGAATCAGAGGCGGAGATCCAGAGGCAGGGAATCTGAGGCGGGGAATCTGAGGTGGGGAATCTGAGGCGGGGAATCAGAGTCGGGGAATCAGTGTCAGGGAATCAGAGTCGGGGAATCAGAGTCGGGGAATCAGAGGCGGGGAATCAGAGGCGGGGAATCAGAGGCGGGGAATCAGAGGCGGGGAATCAGAGGCGGGGAATCAGAGGCGGGGAATCAGAGGCGGGGAATCAGAGGCGGAGAATCAGAGGCGGGGAATCAGAGGCGGGGAATCAGTGGGCGGAAATGAGATGTGGGAAAAGAGAGGCAGAGAAAGAGGCACGAAAATAGACGCAGGGAAAGAGAGGCGGGGTATCAGATGTGGGGAATCAGAGGGGGGAAAAGAGATGTGGGGAAAGAAGGGCAGGGAAAGAGCCAGGGAAAGAGCCAGGGACTCTGAAGCAGGGAATCGGAGGCAGGGAAACAGAGGAAGGGAATCAGAGTCGGAGAAATATAGGCGGGGAATCAGAGGCGGGGAAGCAGAGGCGGGGAATCGGAGGTGGGGATTCTGAGGCAGGGAATCTGAGGTGGGGAATCTGAGGTGGGGAATCCGAGGCTGAGATTCAAAGGGGGAGAATCAGAAGGGGGAAAAGATATGTAGGGAAAGAGAGGCATGGAAAGAGCCAGGGACTCTGAAGCAGGTAATCGGAGGCAGGTAAACAGAGTCGGAGAACGGAGGCGGGGAATCAGAAGCGGGGAATCAGAGGGCGGAAAAGAGATGTGGGGAAAGAGAGGCAGGGAAAGAGGCGCAGAAATAGACGCAGGGAAAGAGAGGCGGGGTATCAGATGTGGGGAATTCAAGGCGGGGAAAGAGATGTGGGGAAAGAGAGGCAGGGAAAGAGGCAAGGAAATAGAGGCGGGGAATCAGAGGTGGGGATTCAGAGGCAGGGAATCAGAGGCATGGAATCAGAGGGGGGAATAGAGATGTGGGAAAAGAGAGGCGGCGAAAGGGAGGCGGGGAAAGAGTCAGAGACTCTGAAGCAGGGAATCGGAGTCGGGGAATCAGAGTCGGGGAATCAGAGTCGGGGAATCAGAGTCGGGGAATCAGAGGCGGGGAATTAGAGGCAGAGAATCAGAGGCGGGGAATCAGAGGCGGGGAATCAGAGGCGGGGAATCAGTGGGCGGAAATGAGATGTGGGAAAAGAGAGGCAGAGAAAGAGGCACGAAAATAGTGGCAGGGAAAGAGAGGCGGGGAATCAGAGGCGGGGAATCAGAGGCGGGGAATCAGAGGCGGGGAATCAGAAGCGGGGAATCAGAGGCTGAAATTAAAAGGGGGTGAATCAGAGGGGGGAAAAGAGATGTGGGGAAAGAAGGGCAGGGAAAGAGCCAGGGACTCTGAAGCAGGGAATCGGAGGCAGGGAAACAGAGGAAGGGAATCAGAGTCGGAGAAATGGAGGCAGGGAATCAGAAGCGGGGAATCAGAAGCGGGGAATCAGAGGACGGAAAAGAGATGTGGGGAAAGAGAGGCAGAGAAAGAGACGCGGGGTATCAGATGTTTGCAATCCGAGGCAGGGAATCAGAGGCGTGGAATCAGAGGCGGGGAATCAGAGGCGTGGAATCAGATGCGGGGAATCTGAGGTGGGGAATCTGAGGCGGGGAATCAGAGGCGGTGATTCAGAGGGGGGGAATCAGAGGCGGGGAATCAGAGGCGGGGAATCAGAGGCGGGGAAATAGAGGCGGGGAATCAGAGGCGGGGAATCAGAGGCGGGGAAATAGAGGCGGGGAATCAGAGGCGGGGAATCAGAGGCGGGGAATCAGAGGCGGGGAATTAGAGGTGGGGAATCAGAGTCGTCGTATCAGAAGCGGGGAATTTGAGGTGGAGAATCTGAGGCAGGGAATCAGAGGCGTGGAATCCGAGGCGGGGAATCAGAGGCAGGAAAAGAGATGTGGGGAAAGAGAGGCCGGGAAAGAGGCACGGAAAGAGAGGCGTGAAATCAGAGGCGAGGGATCAGAGGCGGGGAATCAGAGTCGTGGTTTCAGAGGCGGGGAATCTGAGGCGGGGAATCAGAGGCTGAGATTCAAAGGGGGAGAATCAGAAGGGGGAAAAGAAATGTAGGGAAAGAGAGGCATGGAAAGAGCCAGGGACTCTGAAGCAGGGAATCGGAGGCAGGGAAACAGAGTCAGGGAAACGGAAGCGGGGAATCAGAAGCGGGGAATCAGAGGGCGGAAAAGAGATGTGGGGAAAGAGAGGCAGGGAAAGAGGCGCGGAAATAGACGCAGGGAAAGAGAGGCGGGGTATCAGATGTGGGGAATCAGAGGCGGGGAAAGAGATGTGGGGAAAGAGAGGCAGGGAATCTGAGGCGGGGAATCAGAGGTGGGGAATCAGAGGCGGGGAACCAGAGGCGGGGAATCAGAGGCTGAAATTAAAAGAGGGTGAATAAGAGGGGGGAAAAGAGATGTGGGGAAAGAAGGGCAGGGAAAGAGCCAGGGAAAGAGCCAGGGACTCTGAAGCAGGGAATCGGAGGCAGGGAATCAGAGGCAGGGAAACAGAGGAAGGGAATCAGAGTTGGAGAAATGGAGGCGGGGAATCAGAAGCGGAGAATCAGAGTCGTATTATATGAGGTGGGGAATCTGAGGTGGGGAATCAGAGGCGGGGAAAGAGATGTGGGAAAAGAGAGGCAGAGAAGGAGGCACGAAAATAGTGGCAGGGAAAGAGAGGCGGGGAATCAGAGGCGGGGAATCAGAGGCGGGGAATCAGAGGCGGGGAATAAGAGGCGGGGAATCAGAGGCGGGGAATCAGAGGCGGGGAAGCAGAGGCGGGGAATCAGAGGCGGGGAATCAGAGGCGGGGAATCAGAGGCGGGGAATTTGAGGTGGGGAATCAGAGGCTGAGATTCAAAGGGGGAGAATCAGAAGGGGGAAAAGAAATGTAGGGAAAGAGAGGCATGGAAAGAGCCAGTGACTCTGAAGCAGGGAATCGGAGGCAGGGAAACAGAGTCGGAGAAACAGAGGCGGGGAATCAGAAGCGGGGAATCAGAGGGCGGAAAAGAGATGTGGGGAAAGGGTGGCAGGGAAAGAGGCGCGGAAATAGACGCAGGGAAAGAGAGGCGGGGTATCAGATGTGGAGAATTCAAGGTGGGGAATCAGAGGCGGGGAAAGAGATGTGGGGAAAGAGAGGCAGGGAAAGAGGCAAGGAAATAGAGTCGGGGAATCAGAGTCGGGGAATCAGAGTCGGGGAATCAGAGTCGGGGAATCAGAGGCGGGGAATCAGAGGCGGGGAATCAGAGGCGGGGAATCAGAGGCGGGGAATCAGAGGCGGGGAATCAGAGGCGGGGAATCAGAGGCGGGGAATCAGAGGCGGGGAATCAGAGGCGGGGAATCAGAGGCGGGGAATCAGAGGCGGGGAATCAGAGGCGGGGAATCAGAGGCGGGGAATCAGAGGCGGGGAATCAGAGGCGGGGAATCAGAGGCGGGGAATCAGAGGAGGGGAATCAGAGGCGGGGAATCAGAGGCGGGGAATCAGAGGCAGAGAATCAGAGGCGGAGAATCAGAGGCGGGGAATCAGAGGCGGGGAATCAGAGGCGGGGAATCAGAGGCGGGGAATCAGAGGCGGGGAATCAGAGGCGGGGAATCAGAGGCGGGGAATCAGAGGCGGGGAATCAGAGGCAGAGAATCAGAGGCGGAGAATCAGAGGCGGGGAACCAGAGGCGGGGAATCAGAGGCTGAAATTAAAAGAGGGTGAATCAGAGGGGGGAAAAGAGATGTGGGGAAAGAAGGGCAGGGAAAGAGCCAGGGAAAGAGCCAGGGACTCTGAAGCAGGGAATCGGAGGCAGGGAATCGGTGGCAGGGAAACAGAGGAAGGGAATCAGAGTCGGAAAAATGGAGGCGTGGAATCAGAAGCGGGGAATCAGAAGAGGGGAATCAGAGGACGGAAAAGACATGTGGGGAAAGAGAGGCAGAGAAAGAGACGCGGGGTATCAGATGTTTGCAATCCGAGGCAGGGAATCAGAGGCGTGGAATCAGAGGCGGGGAATCAGAGTCGGGGAATCAGAGGAGGGGAATCAGAGGCGGGGAATCAGAGGCGGGGAATCAGAGGCAGGGAATCAGAGTCATGGTATCAGAGGCGGGGAATCAGAGGCGGGGAATCAGAGGCGGGGAAAGAGATGTGGGAAAAGAGAGGCGGGGAAAGAGGCGCGGAAATAGATGCAGGGAAAGAGAGGCGGGGTATCAGATGTGGGGAATCCGAGGCGGGGAATCAGAGGCGGGGAAAGAGATGTGGGGAAAGAGAGGCAGGGAAAGAGGCGCGGAAATAGACGCAGGGAAAGAGAGGCGGGGTATCAGATGTGGGGAATCTGAAGTGGAAAATCTGAGGCGGGGAATCGGAGGCAGGGAATCAGAGGCGGGGAAAGAGATGTGGGAAAAGAGAGGCAGAGAATGAGGCACGAAAATAGTGGCAGGGAAAGAGAGGCAGGGAATCAGAGGCGGGGAATCAGAGGCGGGGAATCAGAGGCGGGGAATCAGAGGCGGGAAATCAGAGGCGGGGAATCAGAGGCGGGGAAGCAGAGGCGGGGAAGCAGAGGCGGGGAAGCAGACGCGGGGAAGCAGAGGCGGGGAAGCAGAGGCGGGGAATCAGAGGCGGGGAATTTGAGGTGGGGATTCTGAGGTGGGAAATCAGAGGCTGAGATTGAAAGGGGGAGAATCAGAAGGGGGAAAAGAAATGTGGGGAAAGAGAGGCATGGAAAGAGCCAGGGACTCTGAAGCAGGGAATCGGAGGCAGGGAAACAGAGTCGGAGAAACGGAGGCGGGGAATCAGAAGCGGGGAATCAGAGGGTGGAAAAGAGATGTGGGGAAAGAGAGGCAGGGAAAGAGGCGCGGAATTAGACGCAGGGAAAGAGAGGCGGAGTATCAGATGTGGGGAATTCAAGGCGGGGAATCAGAGGCGGGGAAAGAGATGTGGGGAAAGAGAGGCAGGGAAAGAGGCAAGGAAAGAGAGGTGGGGAATCAGAGGCAGGGAATCAGAGGCGGGGAATCAGAGGCGGGGAATCAGAGGCGGGGAATCAGAGGCGGGGAATCAGAGGCGGGGAATCAGAGGCAGGGAATCAGAGGCGGGGAATCAGAGGCGGGGAATCAGAGGCGGAGAATCAGAGGCGGGGAATCAGAGGCGGGGAATCAGTGGGCGGAAATGAGATGTGGGAAAAGAGAGGCAGAGAAAGAGGCACGAAAATAGTGGCAGGGAAAGAGAGGCGGGGAATCAGAGGCGGGGAACCACAGGCGGGGAATCAGAGGCTGAAATTAAAAGGTGGTGAATCAGAGGGGGGAAAAGAGATGTGGGGAAAGAAGGGCAGGGAAAGAGCCAGGGAAAGAGCCAGGGACTCTGAAGCAGGGAATCGGAGGCAGGGAAACAGAGGAAGGGAATCAGAGTGGGAGAAATGGAGGCGGGGAATCAGAGGCGGGGAATCAGAGGCGGGGAAGCAGAGGCGGGGAATCAGAGGGCGGAAATGAGATGTGGGAAAAGAGTGGCAGAGAAGGAGGCACGAAAATAGTGGCAGGGAAAGAGAGGCAGGGAATCAGAGGCGGGGAATCAGAGGCGGGAAATCAGAGGCGGGGAATCAGAGGGCGGAAAAGAGATGTGGGGAAAGAGAGGCAGAGAAAGAGGCGTGGAAATAGACGCAGGGAAAGAGAGGCGGGGTATCAGATGTGGGGGATCCGAGGCGGGGAATCAGAGGTGGGGAAAGAGATGTGGAGAAAGAGAGGCAGGGAAAGAGGCAAGGAAAGAGAGGAGGGGAAAGAGGCACGGAAAGAGAGGTGGGAAATGAGAGGCGGGGAATCAGAGTCGTATTATCTGAGGTGGGGAATCTGAGGCGGGGAATCAGAGGCGGGGAAAGAGATGTGGGAAAAGAGAGGCAGAGAATGAGGCACGAAAATAGTGGCAGGGAAAGAGAGGCAGGGAATCAGAGGCGGGGAATCAGAGGCGGGGAATCAGAGGCGGGGAATCAGAGGCGGGGAATCAGAGGCGGGGAATCAGAGGCGGGGAATCAGAGGCGGGGAATCAGAGGCGGAGAATCAGAGGCGGGGAATCAGAGGCGGGGAAGCAGAGGCGGGGAATCAGAGGCGGGGAATCAGAGGGGGGAATAGAGATGTGGGAAAAGAGAGGCGGCGAAAGGGAGGCGGGGAAAGAGTGAGAGACTCTGAAGCAGGGAATCGGAGTCGGAGAAATGGAGGCGGGGAATCAGAGGCGGGGAATCAGAGGCGGGGAATCAGAGGCGGGGAATCAGAGGCGGGGAATCAGAGGCGGGGAATCAGAGGCGGGGAATCAGAGGCGGGGAATCAGAGGCGGGGAATCAGAGGGCGGAAAAGAGATGTGGGGAAAGAGAGGCAGAGAAAGAGGCGTGGAAATAGACGCAGGGAAAGAGAGGCAGGGTATCAGATGTGGGGGATCCGAGGCGGGGAATCAGAGGTGGGGAAAGAGATGTGGAGAAAGAGAGGCAGGGAAAGAGGCAAGGAAAGAGAGGCCGGGAAAGAGGCACGGAAAGAGAGGCGGGAAATCAGAGGCGAGGAATCAGAGGCGGGGAATCAGAGTCGTGGTTTCAGAGGCGGGGAATCAGAGGCGGGGAATCAGAGGCGGGGAAAGAGATGTGGGAAAAGAGAGGCGGGGAAAGAGGCGCGGAAATAGACGCAGGGAAAGAGAGGCGGGGTATCAGATGTGGGGAATCCGAGGCGGGGAATCAGAGGCGGGGAATCAGAGGCGGGGAATCAGAGTCGTGGTATCAGAAGCGGGGAATTTGAGGTGGAGAATCTGAGGCGGGGAATCAGAGGCGTGGAATCCGAGGCGTGGAATCAGAGGCAGGAAAAGAGATGTGGGGAAAGAGAGGCCGGGAAAGAGGCACGGAAAGAGAGGCGGGAAATCAGAGGCGAGGAATCAGAGGCGGGGAATCAGAGTCATGGTATCAGAGGCGGGGAATCAGAGGCGGGGAATCAGAGGCGGGGAAAGAGATGTGGGAAAAGAGAGGCAGGGAAAGAGGCGCGGAAATAGACGCAGGGAAAGAGAGGCGGGGTATCAGATGTGGGGAATCCGAGGCGGGGAATCAGAGGCGGGGAAAGAGATGTGGGGAAAGAGAGGCAGGGAAAGAGGCGCGGAAATAGACGCAGGGAAAGAGAGGCGGGGTATCAGATGTGGGGAATCTGAGGTGGAAAATCTGAGGCGGGGAATCAGAGGCGTGGAATCCGAGGCGGGGCATCAGAGGCAGGAAAAGAGATGTGGGGAAAGAGAGGCCGGGAAAGAGGCACGGAAAGAGAGGCAGGAAATCAGAGGCGGTGAATCACAGGTGGGGAATCAGAGGCGGGGAATCAGAGTCGTATTATCTGAGGCAGGGAATCAGAGGCGGGGAAAGAGATGTGGGAAAAGAGAGGCAGAGAAGGAGGCACGAAAATAGTGGCAGGGAAAGAGAGGCAGGGAATCAGAGGCGGGGAATCAGAGGCGGGGAATCAGAGGCGGGGAATCAGAGGCGGGGAATCAGAGGCGGGGAATCAGAGGCGGGGAATCAGAGGCGGGAAATCAGAGGCGGGGAATCAGAGGCGGGGAATCAGAGGCGGGGAAGCAGAGGTGGGGAAGCAGAGGCGGGGAAGCAGAGGCGGGGAAGCAGAGGCGGGGAAGCAGAGGCGGGGAATCAGAGGCGGGGAATTTGAGGTGGGGATTCTGAGGTGGGAAATCAGAGGCTGAGATTGAAAGGGGGAGAATCAGAAGGGGGAAAAGAAATGTGGGGAAAGAGAGGCATGGAAAGAGCCAGGGACTCTGAAGCAGGGAATCGGAGGCAGGGAAACAGAGTCGGAGAAACGGAGGCGGGGAATCAGAAGCGGGGAATCAGAGGGTGGAAAAGAGATGTGGGGAAAGAGAGGCAGGGAAAGAGGCGCGGAAATAGACGCAGGGAAAGAGAGGCGGAGTATCAGATGTGGGGAATTCAAGGCGGGGAATCAGAGGCGGGGAAAGAGATGTGGGGAAAGAGAGGCAGGGAAAGAGGCAAGGAAATAGAGGAGGGGAATCAGAGGCAGGGAATCAGAGGCGGAGATCCAGAGGCAGGGAATCTGAGGCGGCGAATCTGAGGCGGGGAATCAGAGGCGTGGAATCAGAGGGGGGAATAGAGATGTGGGAAAAGAGAGGCGGCGAAAGGGAGGCGGGGAAAGAGTCAGAGACTCTGAAACAGGGAATCTGAGTCGGGGAATCAGAGTCGGGGAATCAGAGTCGGGGAATCAGTGTCAGGGAATCAGAGGTGGGGAATCAGAGGCGGGGAATCAGAGGCGGGGAATCAGAGGCGGGGAATCAGAGGTGGGGAATCAGAGGGCAGAAAAGAGATGTGGGGAAAGAGAGGCAGAGAAAGAGGCGTGGAAATAGACGCAGTGAAAGAGAGGAGGGGTATCAGATGCGGGGAATCCGAGGCGGGGAATCAGAGGCAGGAAAAGAGATGTGGGGAAAGAGAGTCCGGGAAAGAGGCACGGAAAGAGAGGCAGGGAATCAGAGGCGGGGAATCAGAGGCGGGGAATCAGAGGCGGGGAATCAGAGGCGGGGAATCAGAGGCGGGGAATCAGAGGCGGGGAATCAGAGGCGGGGAAGCAGAGGCGGGGAAGCAGAGGCGGGGAAGCAGAGGCGGGGAAGCAGAGGCGGGGAAGCAGAGGCGGGGAAGCAGAGGCGGGGAAGCAGAGGCGGGGAATCAGAGGCAGGGAATCAGAGGCGGGGAATTTGAGGTGGGGATTCTGAGGTGGGAAATCAGAGGCTGAGATTGAAAGGGGGAGAATCAGAAGGGGGAAAAGAAATGTGGGGAAAGAGAGGCATGGAAAGAGCCAGGGACTCTGAAGCAGGGAATCGGAGGCAGGGAAACAGAGTCGGAGAAACGGAGGCGGGGAATCAGAAGCGGGGAATCAGAGGGTGGAAAAGAGATGTGGGGAAAGAGAGGCAGGGAAAGAGGCGCGGAAATAGACGCAGGGAAAGAGAGGCGGAGTATCAGATGTGGGGAATTCAAGGCGGGGAATCAGAGGCGGGGAAAGAGATGTGGGGAAAGAGAGGCAGGGAAAGACGCAAGGAAATAGAGGTGGGGAATCAGAGGCAGGGAATCAGAGGCGGAGAATCAGAGGCAGGGAATCTGAGGCGGGGAATCTGATGTGGGGAATCTGAGGCGGGGAATCAGAGGGGGGAATAGAGATGTGGGAAAAGAGAGGCGGCGAAAGGGAGGCGGGGAAAGTGTCAGAGACTCTGAAGCAGGGAATCGGAGTCGGGGAATCAGAGTCGGGGAATCAGAGTCGGGGAATCAGAGTCGGGGAATCAGAGTCGGGGAATCAGTGTCGGGGAATTAGAGTCGGGGAATCAGAAGTGGGGAATCAGAGGCGGGGAATCAGAGTCTGGGAATCAGAGGAAGGGAATCAGAGGCAGGGAATCAGAGGAGGGGAATCAGAGGCGGGGAATCAGAGGCGGGGAATCAGAGGCGGAGAATCAGAGGCGGGGAATCAGAGGCGGGGAATCAGTGGGCGGAAATGAGATGTGGGAAAAGAGAGGCAGAGAAAGAGGAACGAAAATAGTGGCAGGGAAAGAGAGGCGGGGAATCAGAGGCGGGGAACCACAGGCGGGGAAACAGAGGCTGAAATTAAAAGGGGGTGAATCAGAGGGGGGAAAAGAGATGTGGGGAAACAAGGGCAGGGAAAGAGCCAGGGAAAGAGCCAGGGACTCTGAAGCAGGGAATCGGAGGCAGGGAAACAGAGGAAGGGAATCAGAGTCGGAGAAATATAGGCGGGGAATCAGAAGCGGGGAATCAGAGGCGGGGAAGCAGAGGCGGGGAATCAGAGGCGGGGAATCAGAGGCGGGGAATCAGAGGCGGGGAATCTGAGGTGGGGATTCTGACGCAGGGAATCTGAGGTGGGGAATCTGAGGTGGGGAATCCGAGGCTGAGATTCAAAGGGGGAGAATCAGAAGGGGGAAAAGATATGTAGGGAAAGAGAGGCATGGAAGGAGCCAGGGACTCTGAAGCAGGTAATCGGAGGCAGGTAAACAGCGTCGGAGAACGGAGGCGGGGAATCAGAAGCGGGGAATCAGAGGGCGGAAAATAGATGTGGGGAAAGAGAGGCAGGGAAAGAGGCGCGGAAATAGACGCAGGGAAAGAGAGGCGGGGTATCAGATGTGGGGAATTCAAGGCGGGGAAAGAGATGTGGGGAAAGAGAGGCAGGGAAAGAGGCAAGGAAATAGAGGCGGGGAATCAGAGGTGGGGATTCAGAGGCAGGGAATCAGAGGGAGGGAATCAGAGGCAGGGAATCTGAGGCAGGGATTCTGAGGTGGGGAATCTGAGTCGGGGAATCAGAGGCGTGGAATCAGAGGGGGGAATAGAGATGTGGGAAAAGAGAGGCGGCGAAAGGGAGGCGGGGAAAGAGTCAGAGACTCTGAAGCAGGGAATCGGAGTCGGGGAATCAGAGGTGGGGAATCAGAGGCGGGGAATCAGAGGCGGGGAATCAGAGGCGGGGAATCAGAGGCGGGGAATCAGAGGCAGAGAATCAGAGGCGGGGAATCAGAGGCGGGGAAATCAGAGGCGGGGAATCAGAGGCGGGGAATCAGAGGCTGAAATTAAAAGGTGGTGAATCAGAGGGGGGAAAAGAGATGTGGGGAAAGAGAGGCAGAGAAAGAGGCGTGGAAATAGACGCAGGGAAAGAGAGGCGGGGTATCAGATGTGGGGGATCCGAGGCGGGGAATCAGAGGTGGGGAAAGAGATGTGGAGAAAGAGAGGCAGGGAAAGAGGCAAGGTAAGAGAGGCGGGGAAAGAGGCACGGAAAGAGAGGTGGGAAATGAGAGGCGGGGAATCAGAGTCGTATTATCTGAGGTGGGGAATCTGAGGCGGGGAATCAGAGGCGGGGAAAGAGATGTGGGAAAAGAGAGGCAGAGAATGAGGCACGAAAATAGTGGCAGGGAAAGAGAGGCAGGGAATCAGAGGCGGGGAATCAGAGGCGGGGAATCAGAGGCGGGGAATCAGAGGCGGGGAATCAGAGGCGGGGAAGCAGAGGCGGGGAATCAGAAACGGGGAATCAGAGGGGGGAATAGAGATGTGGGAAAAGAGAGGCAGCGAAAGGGAGGCGGGGAAAGAGTCAGAGACTCTGAAGCAGGGAATCGGAGTCGGAGAAATGGAGGCGGGGAATCAGAGGCGGGGAATCAGAGGCAGGGAATCAGAGGCAGGGAATCAGAGGCAGGGAATCAGAGGCGGAGAATCAGAGGCGGGGAATCAGAGGCGGGGAATCAGAGGCGGGGAATCAGAGGCGGGGAACCAGAGGCGGGGAATCAGAGGCTGAAATTAAAAGAGTGTGAATCAGAGGGGGGAAAAGAGATGTGGGGAAAGAAGGGCAGGGAAAGAGCCAGGGAAAGAGCCAGGGACTCTGAAGCAGGGAATCGGAGGCAGGGAATCGGTGGCAGGGAAACAGAGGAAGGGAATCAGAGTCGGAGAAATGGAGGCGGGGAATCAGAAACGGGGAATCAGAAGCGGGGAATCAGAGGACGGAAAAGAGATGTGGGGAAAGAGAGGCAGAGAAAGAGAGGCGGGGTATCAGATGTGGGGATTCAGAGGCAGGGAATCAGAGGGGGGGAATCAGAGGCAGGGAATCCGAGGCAAGGAATCAGAGGCGGGGAATCAGAGGCGTGGAATCAGAGGCGTGGAATCAGAGGCGGGGTATCTAAGGTGGGGAATCGGAGTCGGGGAATCAGAGTCGTGGAATCAGAGGCGGGGAATCAGAGGAGGGGAATCAGAGGCGGGGAATCAGAGGCGAGGAATCAGAGGCGGGGTATCAGAGGCGGGGTATCAGAGGCGGGGTATCAGAGGCAGAGGAACGGAGGCGTGGAATCAGAGGTGGGGAATCAGAGGGCAGAAAAGAGATGTGGGGAAAGAGAGGCAGAGAAAGAGGCGTGGAAATAGACGCAGGGAAAGAGAGGCGGGAAATCAGAGGTGGGGAATCAGAGGCGGGGAATCAGAGGCGGAGAAAAGGCGGCGTGGAATCAGAGGTGGGGAATCAGAGGGCGGAAATGAGATGTGGGAAAAGAGAGGCAGAGAAGGAGGCACGAAAATAGTGGCAGGGAAAGAGAGGCAGGGAATCAGAGGCGGGGAATCAGAGGCAGGGAATCAGAGGCAGGGAATCAGAGGCAGGGAATCAGAGGCGGGGAATCAGAGGGCGGAAAAGAGATGTGGGGAAAGAGAGGCAGAGAAAGAGGCGTGGAAATAGACGCAGGAAAAGAGAGGCGGGGTATCAGATGTGGGGGATCCGAGGCGGGGAATCAGAGGTGGGGAAAGAGATGTGGAGAAAGAGAGGCAGGGAAAGAGGCAAGGAAAGAGAGGCGGGGAAAGAGGCACGGAAAGAGAGGTGGGAAATGAGAGGCGGGGAATCAGAGGCAGAGGAACGGAGGCGTGGAATCAGAGGTGGGGAATCAGAGGGCAGAAAAGAGATGTGGGGAAAGAGAGGCAGAGAAAGAGGCGTGGAAATAGACGCAGTGAAAGAGAGGAGGGGTATCAGATGCGGGGAATCCGAGGCGGGGAATCAGAGGCAGGAAAAGAGATGTGGGGAAAGAGAGTCCGGGAAAGAGGCACGGAAAGAGAGGCGGGAAATCAGAGGCGGGGAATCAGAGGCGGGGAATCAGAGGCGGGGAATCAGAGGCTTGGACTCAGAGGAGGTGTATCAGAGGCGGAGAAAAGGCGGCGTGGAATCAGAGGTGGGGAATCAGAGGGCGGAAATGAGATGTGGGAAAAGAGAGGCAGAGAAGGAGGCACGAAAATAGTGGCAGGGAAAGAGAGGCAGGGAATCAGAGGCGGGGAATCAGAGGCGGGGAATCAGAGGCGGGGAATCAGAGGGCGGAAAAGAGATGTGGGAAAAGAGAGGCAGAGAAGGAGGCACGAAAATAGTGGCAGGGAAAGAGAGGCAGGGAATCAGAGGCGGGGAATCAGAGGCGGGGAATCAGAGGCGGGGAATCAGAGGCGGGGAATCAGAGGCGGGGAATCAGAGGCGGGGAATCAGAGGCGGGGAAGCAGAGGCGGGGAAGCAGAGGCGGGGAAGCAGAGGCGGGGAAGCAGAGGCGGGGAAGCAGAGGCGGGGAATCAGAGGCGGGGAATCAGAGGCGGGGAAGCAGAGGCGGGGAAGCAGAGGCGGGGAAGCAGAGGCGGGGAAGCAGAGGCGGGGAAGCAGAGGCGGGGAAGCAGAGGCGGGGAATCAGAGGCAGGGAATCAGAGGCGGGGAATTTGAGGTGGGGATTCTGAGGTGGGAAATCAGAGGCCGAGATTGAAAGGGGGAGAATCAGAAGGGGGAAAAGAAATGTGGGGAAAGAGAGGCATGGAAAGAGCCAGGGACTCTGAAGCAGGGAATCGGAGGCAGGGAAACAGAGTCGGAGAACGGAGGCGGGGAATCAGAAGCGGGGAATCAGAGGGCGGAAAAGAGATGTGGGGAAAGAGAGGCAGGGAAAGAGGCGCGGAAATAGACGCAGGGAAAGAGAGGCGGAGTATCAGATGTGGGGAATTCAAGGCGGGGAATCAGAGGCGGGGAAAGAGATGTGGGGAAAGAGAGGCAGGGAAAGACGCAAGGAAATAGAGGTGGGGAATCAGAGGCAGGGAATCAGAGGCGGAGAATCAGAGGCAGGGAATCTGAGGCGGGGAATCTGAGGTGGGGAATCTGAGGCGGGGAATCAGAGGGGGGAATAGAGATGTGGGAAAAGAGAGGCGGCGAAAGGGAGGCGGGGAAAGTGTCAGAGACTCTGAAGCAGGGAATCGGAGTCGGGGAATCAGAGTTGGGGAATCAGAGTCGGGGAATCAGAGTCAGGGAATCAGAGTCGGGGAATCAGAGGCGGGGAATCAGAGGCGGGGAATCAGAGGAGGTAAATCAGAGGCGGGGAATCAGAGGCGGGGAATCAGAGGCGGGGAATCAGAGGCGGGGAATCAGAGGCGGAGAATCAGAGGCGGGGAATCAGAGGCGGGGAATCAGTGGGCGGAAATGAGATGTGGGAAAAGAGAGGCAGAGAAAGAGGCACGAAAATAGTGGCAGGGAAAGAGAGGCGGGGAATCAGAGGCGGGGAACCACAGGCGGGGAACCACAGGCGGGGAATCAGAGGCGGGGAATCGGAGGTGGGGATTCTGAGGCAGGGAATCTGAGGTGGGGAATCTGAGGTGGGGAATCCGAGGCTGAGATTCAAAGGGGGAGAATCAGAAGGGGGAAAAGATATGTAGGGAAAGAGAGGCATGGAAAGAGCCAGGGACTCTGAAGCAGGTAATCGGAGGCAGGTAAACAGAGTCGGAGAACGGAGGCGGGGAATCAGAAGCGGGGAATCAGAGGCAGGGAATCAGAAGCGGGGAATCAGAGGGCGGAAAAGAGATGGGGGGAAAGAGAGGCAGGGAAAGAGGCGCAGAAATAGACGCAGGGAAAGAGAGGCGGGGTATCAGATGTGGGGAATTCAAGGCGGGGAAAGAGATGTGGGGAAAGAGAGGCAGGGAAAGAGGCAAGGAAATAGAGGCGGGGAATCAGAGGTGGGGATTCAGAGGCAGGGAATCAGAGGCGTGGAATCAGAGGGGGGAATAGAGATGTGGGAAAAGAGAGGCGGCGAAAGGGAGGCGGGGAAAGAGTCAGAGACTCTGAAGCAGGGAATCAGAGTCGGGGAATCAGAGTCGGGGAATCAGAGTCGGGGAATCAGAGGCGGGGAATTAGAGGCAGAGAATCAGAGGCGGGGAATCAGAGGCGGGGAATCAGAGTCGGGGAATCAGTGGGCGGAAATGAGATGTGGGAAAAGAGAGGCAGAGAAAGAGGCACGAAAATAGTGGCAGGGAAAGAGAGGCGGGGAATCAGAGGCGGGGAATCAGAGGCGGGGAATCAGAGGCGGGGAATCAGAGGCTGAAATTAAAAGGGGGTGAATCAGAGGGGGGAAAAGAGATGTGGGGAAAGAAGGGCAGGGAAAGAGCCAGGGACTCTGAAGCAGGGAATCGGAGGCAGGGAAACAGAGGAAGGGAATCAGAGTCGGAGAAATGGAGGCAGGGAATCAGAAGCGGGGAATCAGAAGCGGGGAATCAGAGGACGGAAAAGAGATGTGGGGAAAGAGAGGCAGAGAAAGAGACGCGGGGTATCAGATGTGTGCAATCCGAGGCAGGGAATCAGAGGCGTGGAATCAGAGGCGGGGAATCAGATGCGGGGAATCTGAGGTGGGGAATCTGAGGCGGGGAATCAGAGGCGGTGATTCAGAGGGGGGAATAGAGATGTGGGGAAAGAAGGGCAGGGAAAGAGCCAGGGACTCTGAAGCAGGGAATCGGAGGCAGGGAATCAGAGGCAGGGAAACAGAGGAAGGGAATCAGAGTCGGAGAAATGGAGGCGGGGAATCAGAAGCGGAGAATCAGAGTCGTATTATATGAGGTGGGGAATCTGAGGTGGGGAATCAGAGGCGGGGAAAGAGATGTGGGAAAAGAGAGGCAGAGAAGGAGGCACGAAAATAGTGGCAGGGAAAGAGAGGCGGGGAATCAGAGGCGGGGAATCAGAGGCGGGGAATCAGAGGCGGGGAATCAGAGGCGGGGAATCTGAGGTGGGGAATCAGAGGCTGAGATTCAAAGTGGGAGAATCAGAAGGGGGAAAAGAAATGTAGGGAAAGAGAGGCATGGAAAGAGCCAGTGACTCTGAAGCAGGGAATCGGAGGCAGGGAAACAGAGTCGGAGAAACAGAGGCGGGGAATCAGATGCGGGGAATCTGAGGTGGGGAATCAGAGGCGGTGATTCAGAGGGGGGAATAGAGATGTGGGGAAAGAAGGGCAGGGAAAGAGCCAGGGACTCTGAAGCAGGGAATCGGAGTAGGGGAATCAGAGTCGGGGAATCAGAGTCGGGGAATCAGAGGAGGGGAATCAGAGGCGGGGAATCAGAGGCGGGGAATCAGAGGCGGGGAATCAGAGGCGGGGAATTAGAGGTGGGGAATCAGAGTCGTCGTATCAGAAGCGGGGAATTTGAGGTGGAGAATCTGAGGCAGGGAATCAGAGGCGTGGAATCCGAGGCGGGGAATCAGAGGCAGGAAAAGAGATGTGGGGAAAGAGAGGCCGGGAAAGAGGCACGGAAAGAGAGGCGTGAAATCAGAGGCGAGGGATCAGAGGCGGGGAATCAGAGTCGTGGTTTCAGAGGCGGGGAATCAGAGGCGGGGAATCAGAGGCGGGGAATCAGAGGCGGGGAATCAGAGGCGGGGAATCAGAGGCGGGGAATCAGATGGGGGAATAGAGATGTGGGAAAAGAGAGGCGGCGAAAGGGAGGCGGGGAAAGAGTCAGAGACTCTGAAGCAGGGAATCGGAGTCGGGGAATCAGAGTCGGGGAATCAGAGTCGGGGAATCAGAGTCGGGGAATCAGAGTCGGGGAATCAGAGTCGGGGAATCAGAGGCGGGGAATCAGAGGCGGGGAATCAGAGGCGGGGAATCAGAGGCGGGGAATCAGAGGCGGGGAATCAGAGGCGGGGAATCAGAGGCGGGGAATCAGAGGCGGGGAATCAGAGGCGGGGAATCAGAGGCGGGGAATCAGAGGCGGGGAATCAGAGGCGGGGAATCAGAGGCGGGGAATCAGAGGGCGGAAAAGAGATGTGGGGAAAGAGAGGCAGGGAAAGAGGAACGGAAAGAGAGGCGGGAAATCAGAGGCGAGGAATCAGAGGCGGGGAATCAGAGTCGTGGTATCAGAAGCGGGGAATTTGAGGTGGAGAATCTGAGGCGGGGAATCAGAGGCAGGAAAAGAGATGTGCGGAAAGAGAGGCCGGGAAAGAGGAACGGAAAGAGAGGCGGGAAATCAGAGGCGGGGAATCAGAAGCGGGGAATCAGAGGGCGGAAAAGAGATGTGGGGAAAGAGAAGCAGGGAAAGAGGCGCGGAAATAGACGCAGGGAAAGAGAGGCGGGGAAAGAGGCAAGGAAATAGAGGTGGGGAATCAGAGGCGGGGAATCAGAGGCGGGGATTCAGAGGCGGGGAATCATAGGCGGGGAATCAGAGGCGGGGAATTAGAGGTAAGGAATCTGAGGTGGTGAATCAAAGGCTGAGATTCAAAGGGGGTGAATCAGAGGGGGGAAAAGAGATGTGGGGAAATAGAAGCCGGGAAAGAGGCAGAGACGCTGAAACAGGGAATCGGAGGTAGGGAAACAGAGGCAGGGAATCAGAGTCGGAGAAACGGAGGTGGGGAATCAGAAGCGGAGAATCAGAGGGCGGAAAAGAGATGTGGGGAAAGAGAGGCAGAGAAAGAGGCGCGGAAATAGACGCAGGGAAAGAGAGGCAGGGTATCAGATGTGGGGGATCTGAGGCGGGGAATCAGAGGTGGGGAAAGAGTGGAGAAAGAGAGGCAGGGAAGGAGGCAAGGAAAGAGAGGCGGGGAAAGAGGCACGGAAAGAGAGGTGGGAAATCAGAGGCGGGGAATCTGAGGCAGGGAGTCATAGGCTGGGAAAGAAATGTGGGAAAAGAGAGGCAGAGAAGGAGGCACAAAAATAGTGGCAGGGCAAGAGAGGCGGGGAATCAGGGGTGGGGAATCAGAGGCGGGGAATCAGAGGCGGGGAATCAGAGGCGGGGAATCAGAGGCGGGGAAAGAGATGTGGGAAAAGAGAGGCAGAGAAGGAGGCACAAAAATAGTGGCAGGGCAAGAGAGGCGGGGAATCAGAGGCGGGGAATCAGAGTCATGGTATCAGAGGCGGGGAATCTGAGGAGGGGAATCAGAGGCGGGGAATCAGAGGCGGAGAATCAGAGGCGGAGAATCAGAGGCGGGGAATCAGAAGCGGGGAATCAGAGGGCGGAAAAGAGATGTGGGGAAAGAGAGGCAGGGAAAGAGACGCGGAAATAGACGCAGGGAAAGAGAGGCGGGGTATCAGATGTGGGGAATCCGAGGCGGGGAATCCGAGGCGGGGAATCCGAGGCGGGGAATCAGAGGCGGGGAATCAGAGGCGTGGAATCAGAGGCGTGGAATCAGAGACGGGGAATCTGAGGTGGGGAATCTGAGGCGGGGAATCAGGCGGGGATTCAGAGGCGGGGATTCAGAGGTGGGAAGAGAGATGTGGGAATGGAGAGGCGGGGAAAGAGCCAGGGACTGAAGCAGGGAATCGGAGTCGGGGAATCAGAGTCGGGGAATCAGAGTCGGGGAATCAGAGTCGGGGAATCAGAGGCGGGGAATCAGAGGCGGGGAATCAGAGGCGGGGAATCAGAGGCGGGGAATCAGAGGCGGGGAATCAGAGGCGGGGTATCAGAGGCGGGGTATCAGAGGCAGAGGAACGGAGGCGTGGAATCAGAGGTGGGGAATCAGAGGGCGGAAAAGAGATGTAGGGAAAGAGAGGCAGAGAAAGAAGCGTGGAAATAGACGCAGTGAAAGAGAGGAGGGGTATCAGATGCGGGGAATACGAGGCGGGGTATCAGAGGCGGGGAGTCAGAGTCGGGGAATCAGAGGCGGGGAGTCAGAGGCGGGGAATCAGAGTCGGGGAATCAGAGGCGGGGAATCAGAGGCAGGGAATCAGAGGCGGGGAATCAGTGGGCGGAAATGAGATGTGGGAAAAGAGAGGCAGAGAAAGAGGCAGGAAAATAGTGGCAAGGAAAGAGAGGTGGGGAATCAGAGGCGGGGAATCAGAGGCGGGGAACCAGAGGCGGGGAATCAGAGGCTGAAATTAAAAGAGGGTGAATCAGAGGGGGGAAAAGAGATGTGGGGAAAGAAGGGCAGGGAAAGAGCCAGGGAAAGAGCCAGGGACTCTGAAGCAGGGAATCGGAGGCAGGGAAACAGAGGAAGGGAATCAGAGTCGGAGAAATGGAGGCGGGGAATCAGAAGCGGGCAATCAGAGGCGGGGAATCAGAGGACGGAAAAGAGATGTGGGGAAAGAGAGGCAGAGAAAGAGAGGCGGGGTATCAGATGTGTGCAATCCGAGGCAGGGAATCAGAGGCGGGGAATCAGAGGCGGGGAATCAGGGGTGTGGAATCAGAGGCAAGGATTCAGTGGGGGGAATAGAGATGTGGGAAAAGAAAGGCGGGGAAAGAGCCAGGGACTCTGAAGCAGGGAATCGGAGTCGGGGAATCAGAGGTGGGGAATCAGAGTGCGGAAAAGAGATGTGGGGAAAGAGAGGCAGAGAAAGAGGCGTGGAAATAAACGCAAGGAAAGAGAGGTGGGGAATCAGAGGCGGGGAACCAGAGGCGGGGAATCAGAGGCATGGAATGAGAGGCGTGGAATCAGAGGCGTTGATTCAGAAGGGGGAAAAGAGAGGCGGGGAAAGAGCCAGGAACTCTGAAGCAGGGAATCGGAGTCGGGGAATCAGAGGCGGGAAAGAGAGGCAGGGAATCAGAGGCGGGAAAGAGAGGCAGAGAATCAGAGGCGGGGACTCAGAGGTGGGGTAAGGGAGGCAGGGAATCAGAGTCAGGGAATCGGAGGAGGAGTATCAAAGGCGGGGAATCAGAGGTGGGGAAGAGGGGGGAAACGGAGGTGGATAAACAGAGGCGGGGAAACGGCGGCGGCGAAACAGGCAGGGAAACAGCGGCGTTGGAACAGATGGTTGGAAGTAGAATGGACGAAAGAGAGGTGGAGAAATCGAGGAAGGGAAACAGAGGAGTAGGAGAGACGGGGAAAAAGAGGTGGGGAAAGAGTGCGGTGGAAAAAGAGAAGTGATAAGAGATGGGTAGAATCTAAAGTGGAGAAACAGAGGTGTGGAATTAGTCTGGTTGAAAAAGAGAAGCGGAAAGCGGGGTAGAAACAGAGTTGGGGAAATGGAGGTGTGGAAACAGAGGTGTTAAAAATGAGGTAGGGGAAGAGAAGGCTGGGTACAGGGTCAATAGGCAATTACTTGAAGGTGTGGATAAGCAGAGGGACTTTGGGGTTCAAATCCAAACATCCCTCAACGTTGTTGCCACAGAGGTTAGTTATAGGATAGTCATGAAGGCCAATGGGATGCTGAGCTTCATTAACTTTTCTACGTGGTCGTGCGTCAAAATGAGGCCATTTTGGTAAGAAAGCGCAGGAAATTACTACGATCACAGGAATGGCCTCCACGTGCATCCTCGAGCAATATCTACATGGTAATTTTATGGAAACAAATGACAACGTGACCAAATATCCAATCACATTTATAAAAATAGCACTGGCCTTAGCGAAAAAATGGATCACGATGTCCGACTCCCCTCTACTTATAACACACTGGGCTGTGGAAATGAACAGCTGTTACCTACGGAAAAAAATCACATAAACATTACCCTTTGGTAAAGGTCTGTCAGCCATACCTGGACCACAAAAGGGGCCCAGACACAATAATAAAAAGGAACAATAGAATTCTATAAAACTTTTAAAGATTTATTAATTCCTCCCCTCCTGGAAGTAATCAACCAGATTGATAAAACACAAAGCTTACCAGATTCATGCAAAACAGCAATAATTACAGTAATACCAAAGACAGGGAAAGATCCACTCGCACCAGCGTCATATAGACCAATATCTTTACTTCACACAGATTGTAAGATAATAGCTAAACTATTAGCAAACAGATTAGCCGACTATGTACCAAAAATAGTAAATCTAGACCAAACTGGATTTATTAAAAAAGATGAACAACAGACAATATTTGTAAATTTATTAACTTAATTCATGCAGTAGAAGGAAATAAAGCTCCATCAGTAGCGGTTGCTTTAGACGCAGAGAAGCCCTTTGACAGAGTAGAATGGAATTATTTATTCAAAGTACTACAAAAATTCAGTTTACCAGAGAAATATATTCATTGGATTAAAGCATTATATAAGGGGCCATTGGCGAAAGTGACAGTAAATGGATATATATCAAAGCAACAAGATCAACAAGGCAGGGTTGCCCACTATCGCCCTTATTGTTCGCGTTAGCCATAGAACCACTAGCAGAATTGATAAGAACAGAAAATAAAATAAAAAGGATAAAAATAAAAGACAAGGAATATGAAATCAGTTTATTTGCAGATGACGTTATGGTATACTTAACAGAACCAGAAATAGCAATAAAAGAATTACCTAACACATTGAAGGAATATGGAGAAGTGTCGGGATACAAGATTAACGCAAATAAAAGTGAAGCAATGCCAATGAATAATGCAGATTTCTCAAAATTTAAGAAAGAATCACCATTCAGATGGCAAATGCAAGCAATACGATACCTAGGTATACAAATAAATAAAAACCTCGGCCATCTATATAAACTCAATTATTATCCACTAATGAAAAAATTACAGGATGACTTAGAGCATTGGAAAGACTTACCACTAACACTAATAGGAAGGATAAACTGTATTAAAATGAACATTTTCCCAAGGATACAATACCTATTTTAGGCATTGCCAATACACTTGACGGAGAAATTCTTCAAGGAGTTAAAGAAAATAATAAGAAAATTTTTATGGAAAGGGGGGAAACCGAGGATAGCACTAGATAAATTAACAGAATGGTATAAACAAGGAGGCTTACAACTGCCAAACTTTAAAAATTATTATAGAGCCGCACAATTAAGATACCTATCAGATTTTTATCAAACAAGGGAAAAGCCAGATTGGACTAGATTAGAACTAGATAAAATAGGGGAGAAGATACCTGAACATATATTATATAAATGGGATGAAAAATTGGTACAACGTAGAAATTCTCCAGTATTACATCATCTGCTCAATATTTGGAAGAAGATTCATGTAGAAAGGAATAAAACAAATTACCAACTACCAAAACTAATACTGACGCAAAATCAGCTAATCCCTTTTACAATAGATAACCTTTCCTTTAGAGAATGGGAGAAAAAAGGGATCAAAAGAATAGAAAATTCTGTGCAATTTGACAAGTGTGACAAGTCTTACAAAATCTCTTTCCATCCTTTTCCAAATTAGGTCAGTAGAATTGTTTCATCATTTCCTTTTCCCAAAGGTGCCCACCCAAATGTGTTTTATGAGCCATGTTCAAAATCTCATCTCTATAGGCTGTAGGATCTATAACCCAATGAACCTCTGCCCATTCTTCATTATCCAATATCGCATTATATTTTCTCATCAATAAACCTCCTTTGAAATAATATCCAACTGGCCCTTTTTAATTCCTTCACCAGAGAATGGTTTCTATCCATCTCCATTTTGTTTTTCTATCAATTTTCCTCGAAGTTCTGAAAAATCCTTTTGCCAACTGCTGCTCACTGTCACAAACTTTTAAATCATTTTAGACATCACTGCCCTCACTGTCACAACTTTCAAATTTAAAATCAGAATCAGAATTCTGACTGAAGAAAATATTTAAAATGACTGGTGATTCACAGCTTGACTCTTTGATCTCTTCATTAGTTTGCTTCTGTACCTGACAGCTTGTTTCTTTCAGCTGCTGACTCTCTCAAGCTTTCTTGAAATCAATTGTCCAATATCTTCTTCACTGACCAAGGTTTTCAACATAACTGCCAACTTCCGTTGTTCAACTTTTAACCTCCAGAACTTTCATCTCCTTAGCAATAAGCAACAACTCCTCCTTTTTCAGATCTGAAAAGTTTGGTGATTCCAAACACATTTTTAATTTCTATTTGGACAAGTTCAGTTGGCCCACACTTAAGTTTTGTTTCCAAAACACACTCATCTGTACTTTGTGCAGAATCTCACTTCATATTGGGGTTTAAAACATTCACATTCTGCAGAAACTGACAAAGTTTCCACTTTCAAATCGACACAGATTGGAGTTGCCAAACATGGACCAAAATCCATCGCTGTACTTGAACCCCACACACACAATAAGCCTTTTAATGAGCTTGGGAAATCAGTTTACTAATAAATCACAAAAACTCCAAAGATTTCAGATCCCAAAACTCCAAATCGCAAGGACAAGCCCAAAATATGTTATGAACTAACAACCTTTTTAATTATGTTTGGGATTAAAGGACCTTTTGACAAGAATGTGCTAAAAAGCATTTAAATCCATTTATGCCTCTGAGAAGTCTGCTTTCCTCAGAATTAAAATGGCCTGCATTTGTACAGGTGCTTCTGAACAAACACCTATTGTTTTCAATATCTCAAGAACATCATAAATCCTTTTCACCTTCTTGCATGTTTGTCTCAACTGCCTTCTGTTTGCGATCTCCAAGAACAATCTGTGTTTAAAATGCTAATGCTTTGTCCTTGTGCCCCTGAAATATCCAAGCTAACTGATCAAGTATACAGGTACAATATTTTACCTCTGTAATTTACTTTACTAAGACATTTTTATATACGAGAAATATTAAATTAATATTAAAGGTTAACACAACTCCGTGACATATCTGAATAGTCAAGGTATTAAAGGTGAGTGGGAGAACGGATCAGTTCATGATAGAATGGACACAATGGGCCAAACGGCCTACTTCTGCTCCTGTATCTTATTGTCTCATATTTTACAAAGCACAGATGTTTTTTTCAACCCCAATTTGTAAATCACAGTTTTGGCTTTTGGAATGTAAATTGCACACATTTTTGCACAGCAAAGATATCGGTTTTGACCCAAAAACAGGACATATTTTGAAAAATACAACTTTTGTCTTTTTTTAGCAAAACACTCCATACTTTCCTTCAAAACACAACCTTCAGTTTTTGTTTATTAGAACCTCCACTTCTCCCAAAACAACCATTGTACACAAATTCTCCAAAACACCACAACCATTCCTTAATTGGGGAACACTTCCCCAAAATATTGGCAACATTTATGCTGGCATTGCTCGAACGCCCTAATCAGAGTGACCCACAGTCGCCAGGAGTGGGTGCTGCCACGCGAGCCATCATTCAAGTAAATGGCTCACGAGACTATCTTGTGACTTGAAGTCAAGCTGGTGTAAATACGATCAGTAACTCTCTCTCTGTTTTGTGCAAAGAATCTTGCATATAAGAACTAAAGAGAGTTGGGGTGTGGTTTGGTGAAACTCTGTGTCCTTCATTAATTCTCTGAGTCAACTCAAAGTGGGAGTTCGATTCCTCATCTACGTGTGCAGCCCAGACAGTTTGGGCACAGTTACACCAGGTGGACACATTGCCCAAAGCCTTAGGGATCAGCATTGTGGTGCACACAATAATCACGTCAAATAGGATGGAGTGATTAAACACCTTCAATGACCAAAAACCTGAGCATTACTGATACACGACTGGGCCAGGTTCAGAGGGGGCAAGTCCGGGAAATCCAGGGTGGAGATAAGGGAGAGGTTGGAGAAGGTCAGGTAGATATGGACTGGCCAGTCCATACATCTATATAAAAGCCTTTCACCACTTTGAGATAAAACCCAACGAGGTGATGTGGCGACACAGAGCACATACTGTACTTTATGACATACATAGTTCATAGTGTCCATCACAGGTTCAGCCTGTCGGGTGGTCTTGTGATGCTCTGTGGCTTCCGAGGCACTGGGCCCTCCCAATTTTGTGCCAGCTCCCCTTCTCGCTTCAGTCTGTATACGGACCTGAATCATTAACTGACCATCTCTCTCCATGGACACTGCCTAACCAGCTGAGTTCCTCCAGCTTCATTCTTTATTCCTCATTCTGGTGGTCCTTCACCTAAAGGCAGAATGGGCTCACAGGGAGAAACAGCCTCCTGCTCCTACTTTATTCTGTGTTGGGGAAAACCTATTCTAAATCCTCGTTCACTCCTTGAGGTGATCGGTCCTTGGCATCTGTTGGCCCTTGTACAGAACAAAGGCCACTCTTCTGCCTCTCACCCTGAAAGGACTCAGTTCAACCTTGTGCCATTTGGGGGATTAGTATTGGGGGAGTGTCAGGTATTGAAGGTTGGGGGTAAGACGTGGGTTTGTTGGTGGATCAGTTAAAGGTTATCTGCCCTCTCATTTCAACTGAATCCACATAGACCTGCATCATTCTGTGTCATATTAAGCCCTGACCACACAAATCCCCCCCATTCACTTTCCAATTTGATGAAGGGTGCAGAATATTAGCTGGATCTTGTTCTGATAATTGCGATGAAGACATCATCACACAGATTTTGCCAGGAAGCTAGGAGAGAGAGTGACCAAGGACATTTCAGACAGGAATCAATTCTCAACTCCTCGACTGAGTCTCATATCCTAATGCCTGCCCCATCTCTAAAACAATAGTGCGAATTGACTACAGCTGGAGCCACTTTCAGCTGCATTCTACGTCAAGAATCAGTCTGCAGAAGCAGAAACAGCCCTATGGAATGTTCTTTCAGGTGGCACCCTGAAAGGGACAGCTGCAGGAGAGGCGCCTCAGAGCGCACTCCAGCTCCTGTCAGCACGGGAGATCAGGGCAGGTGCGGCTGGCTCAGGATGTTGGGGCAGAGGAGGCTGTCAGGCAGCAGTGATGGGTGGTGTCGGGCGCGGTGATGGAGGCTCTCGGGTAAGGTGAATGGGGCTGTCGGACGCGGGAACGGTGAGTTGTCGGGCATGAGGAGGGGGGCTGTCAGGCGCGGGGATTTGGGTCCCTGGCTGATTATCATCAGGCGGCTGCATTCAGGTTCCTCGGGGGAATTGCTCAGACACGGAGATTATACCTCCCGAAGGAAGATTGGTAAGTACTCCTCCGAGCCGCATCAGGCTCTTTCACATGGCCTCCATACAGCCGTATTCGGGTAGAATATGTGACTTTACATTGGGGTATTCTGGCCACCTGAAGGAGGCTCATCAGGCCTGATCCAAAGGCTGCAAGAAGCCTTCAGCACCACTCAGTCCCAGAATGGCATTTTCTGCTTTGAACTGTTAGCCACCATTGTCAACTTCAAGAATTTAAAATTACTATGAAACTAGACATTTACATATGTAAATTGGAAACCAGAAATCAGACAGGCAGAGAATGATTACCAATGTGTACTGTGAGCAACCCTTCCAGATTTCTGTTGAAATTTTGTAGACCAGAAGGATGTTCTTAATTATAACGGGCACATGAGATTAAATTGCCAACAACAAATCCTTTCTATGTCTTGAGGAAGAGGATGTGCAAAATGTAAAGCAGAAGCTGTACCAATGCCTTCCAAGAAATGTTATCCAATTTGTTGGCAGGAAAATGTCTTAAAAGCTCTACCATGTGACTGTGTTCTTTAACTCCCGTTCAAACATTAATAGTGAGGTGAGTCTGTTCACCCACCACTGGTACCCCTCATTCTTACTGGCATGACTCAATAAAGACTGTGTTTTAGAGTTTGTGGTTTGTTACTGTACCTTTTTGTACCTTGACAGGAAATCGACTTCAACAAGGGTGAGAAAAAAAAAACACTCAAACCCCTTACATGGTGACAGATTGAAACTGGGTTACTGTCACTAAGAACATTCTTCCAAACATGCCAAGATCAAAATTCAATTGATTGTCATGGTATAAAGTGCAATATTACACAAAATTCACTTCATTCAGACATAAAGCAGACAGGGTCACATTAGCAGGAAGTTAGACATAGTGTTCCTTGCAGTCAAGAGGAAAAGAGAATTCCCTGAGTCCCCTACAGCCCCCAAACCCAGCCCTTGCCCACAAACACCCAGCCCCCTGCCCCCAAAATCCAGCGCAAACCATCAAATGCAGTCGCCTTGTTTAGAAAAGGTAATGGGGAGAATCTTGGGAATTATAGACCAGTATAGGATCTATGAGCATTTGCAGAAGTACAGACTTCTCAAGGACAGTCAACATGCCTTTGTGATGGTAAGGTCATGCCTCATAAGTCTAAATGAGTTTTATTTGAGGGGGGTAACAAAGGAAATGAATGAGGCTCGTGTGGTAGATGTGGTCTACATGGATTTTAGCAAGAATTTGACGAGACTCATCAGAAAGTAATTTGGCAAAGGATCAGGGTATCTTTGGCTGTGGATAAAAAATTGTCTTGTTGGAAGAAAGCAGAGAGCAGTGGAGTGCCACAAAGATCTGTTCTGGGACCCCTGCACTTGTTGATTTTTATAAATGACCTGGATGGAGGGGCAGAAGATGGGTCAGTAAGTCTGCAGATGATGTGAAGGTTGGAGGAGTTGTGGATGAAGCTGAAGGTTGTCGAAGGATACAAGAGGATACAGACAGGATGCAGATTTGGGCAGAAAAGTTGCAGATGGATTTCAATCCAGGTAAGTGTGAGGTGATGCATTTTGGAAGTACAAACCAGAAGGCTGGGTACAAGGTTACCAGTCGGTTTCTTGAGTGTGGATAAACTGAGGGAATTTGGGGTTCAAATCCAAACATCCCTCAAGGTTTCCGCTCAGGTTGATAGGATAGTTATGAAGGCCAATGGGATGATGAGCTTCATTAAACTTTTCTACGTGGTCTTGCGTGAAAGTGAGGCCATTTTGGCAGGAAAGCGCAGAAAAATTAACCACGATCACAGGAGTGGCCTCCACGTGAGACCTGGAGCAATATCTTCATGGAAACAAGCGACAACTTAACCAAATATCCAATATCATTTATAAAAATAGCACTGGCCTTCACGAAAAGATGTATCACGATCAACTGGATGTCCGATAGCACGCTGGGCTGGGGAAATGAACTGCTGTTACCTACAGAAAAAAAAATCACATAAACGTGACCCTTTGGTAAAGGTCTGTCAGCTGTACCTGGACCACATAGGGGCCCAGACACTAATATAAATGAACAATAAAAGGGGATAAAAGTAACCATTATATAAACCAAAACCAAGTTTCCCCAACTGGACTCATCTACTTGTAATCTCTGAAAATGTGGATATGAAAACAAACTGCAATAGAGAGAGAAAAAATTCAAAGTGCAAAAGGAAGAGTCTTTAAATGAATCCCTGAATGTGTGTTGAGTCTCGTGGTGAAGGGGTAGCAGCTATTCCTGAACCTGGCTATACCTCTTTCCTGATGGGAGCAGTGAGAACAGAGCGGGTGATGTGGATCCTTGATTGCTGCTGCTCTCTGACAGCAGCGTTCCCTGCAAATGTTCTCAATGGTGGAGGGTTTTTACCTGAGATGTCCTGGGCGGTGTCCATACTTTTGCAGAGCTTTTTGCTCAGGGGTATTGGTGTCACAACAGCTCAAACCTACTACAAACTGAACCTTTCACCCCTCACACCCGTAAACCCACTATTTTTCTTGCATCAATGTGCCTGCCTAAATGTTAAAGGTCCCTATTATTCCAGACTCCACCATCCTGCCCGGCCATGTGCTCCAGGCACCCGCAGCCTTCTGCACGTTCTCTTTCTACAAGTCCTTCAGCAGCCTTGTGTTTCCTCAGCACTGCCTGCTCCTCCACCAAGCTCTGCCACAAATCCATTCACTATGAGCTTCCTGCATCACTCCAGAGAAAAGCCCAAGGTTTCTCTCTCTGAATATTGCATTTACTTCATTTTGAAGGGCTGAATTCCTGCAGCTTCCCAATCAAACATCTGCAATCGCCTTTAAATTGTGCCGCTCTGCACAGATTTGTGCCACCTGCTTTTAAACAGGTTAAATCCTATGGGCATTCTGACAGTGTCCTTCCACTCTCTCTCTCTCTCACTCTCACTCTACCGGTGGAACTAAATCCTTCTGCTCAAATTGTTGCTTGGTCTGGGCTTCTGTCCTTTTGCCTGGATTCTCATCCTCTGCTATTTCAGTCTGAACCTTGCCGTCAGCCCGAGGAATAAAAACGTGTGGATATGGATCGGAATTCTTTCTGGCTGAAGCATCTCAAACACTGCTCTCATCTTCGTGTGTACACAGCTAGAGACAAGAACAAATCTTAGAAACATAGAAAAATAGGTGCAGAAGTAGGCCATTTGGCCCTTCAAGCCTACACCACCATTCAATATGATCATGGCTGATCAGTACTCGGTTCCTGTCTTCTCCCCATACCCCCTGATCCTCTTAGCCACAAGGGCCAAATCTAACCTACTCAACAAACACATTCTTCTGAATAACTGGGTGCTCATCAATGCTTTCAAAGCTCTGGATCCCCAGCACAATTTGCATCATTGTGCACGCAGACGAGTGCCCCAGAGTGGTCGATGCTGAATTTTTTTTTAAATTTAACCCTTGAATAAAATTAATCTTGACCTGGAGCACCTTTTACCATCTCGATCCTCTCTCTCCTTCCACATCATCCCTCTCCACCACTCCCCTGGGATAGGTGCAGAAGGTAGCATGTTAAACCGGAAAGTCTGAAGTTGCTGAGGTTGGGTGCAATGCACAGACGTGCTGGAGAACCTCAGCTGGTCACACCGCATCCTAAAGAGGTAAAGGACAACCAACATTTCATGCCTGGGCCCTCCGTCAGGAATGCCCGGAATGTTCCTGTGGTTGCGGTGTGACCCCCTGAGTCTCTCCAGCACATTAGTGCATTTGCAGGGAGTAGAAATCCTTTTCAGTAATGACTTTGGGAGTAAAATCCTGGGCAGCATAAGATCTGACTGATGAAGGAATTCTAATCCACTCGAGGTGAAGCGCCCTGTGCCATGTAACAGAGAGCTCGGAAAATGTTATCTGCAGTCCCCGCAATCAAAGATATATTTTCATTTTTAATTGCACGGCGAATACTAATTCGACAACCAACACCTTCATCCCCACCATGAAAAAAGGTCAAGTACGTAACAGTCATCCCTGTGGGCAGGATTCTAGCGGAGTTGAAAATCCGTGGGTGCCCGTATCTTGTCCTGAGTCACTGTGAAATCCATTTCCAGGATGTTGGCACTTAATTGCTGTGTGTTTTTTTGAACCTTGCTTAGTGCTAGGTGTTTGAATTAAGATTTTTCCATTAGTTTTTCCTTTTGAATTGAACATTACAATATATGTTAATGCACTTTCCAAAGTGTTTTACAATGTAAACAATATTTTAAAGAAAAATCTGAAGACTTCACCATCTGAGATGCAGGAACTAATCTGTGGCTTCAGCGGGTCTGCGCCCAGGGTTATTTGGATTAGTTGAAACAGGACCGTCTTCCAATGTCTGCAGTGAAACTGGGAGAAAGAGGGTTGGGCTGTCGGTGTCATAGTTAATGACGTCTCATTACAGAACTGAAAGCTTTCAGTCTGTGGTGAACTGATATTCTCATCCCACTGACCAGCATCCCTTCCTGCTCATTCCCATCCATGGGTCCGGGACTCCCTCGCCCTCACGGGTCCCCCTCACACTCGCAGTTCACCGATCGCCTCAACCACACGGATCCCCTCAACCACGTGGATTAACACCCCCACCTTCAGCCTCGCGGGTCCCCCTCAGATTTCTGGGTCCACGTCCCCGTCCCCCCTCAGCCTTCCGGGTCCCCGTCCCCCCTCAGCCTTCCGGGTCCCCGTCCCCCCTCAGCCTTCCGGGTCCCCGTCCCCCCTCAGCCTTCCGGGTCCCCGTCCCCCCTCAGCCTTCCGGGTCCCCGTCCCCCCTCAGCCTTCCGGGTCCCCGTCCCCCCTCAGCCTTCCGGGTCCCCGTCCCCCCTCAGCCTTCCGGGTCCCCGTCCCCCCTCAGCCTTCCGGGTCCCCGTCCCCCCTCAGCCTTCCGGGTCCCCGTCCCCCCTCAGCCTTCCGGGTCCCCGTCCCCCCTCAGCCTTCCGGGTCCCCGTCCCCCCTCAGCCTTCCGGGTCCCCGTCCCCCCTCAGCCTTCCGGGTCCCCGTCCCCCCTCAGCCTTCCGGGTCCCCGTCCCCCCTCAGCCTTCCGGGTCCCCGTCCCCCCTCAGCCTTCCGGGTCCCCGTCCCCCCTCAGCCTTCCGGGTCCCCGTCCCCCCTCAGCCTTCTGGGTCCTGATCACCCTCACCCTTCTGGGTCCTGATCACCCTCACCCTTCTGGGTCCTGATCACCCTCACCCTTCAGGGTCCTGATCACCCTCACCCTTCTGGGTCCTGATCACCCTCACCCCTCTGGGTCCTGATCACCCTCACCTCTCTGGGTCCTGATCACCCTCACCCCTCTGGGTCCTGATCACCCTCACCCCTCTGGGTCCTGATCACCCTCACCCCTCTGGGTCCTGATCACCCTCACCCCTCTGGCGGGATCCCGTCACCCTTCTGGGTCCTTGTCCCCTCTCCCAGCAGCCTCAGCATTCCACTGCCCCCCTCAGCCTCGCGAGTCCCCGACCACCCCCTCAGCCTCGCGGGTCCCCGACGCCCCCCTCAGCCTCGCGGGTCCCCGACGCCCCCCTCAGCCTCGCGGGTCCCCGACACCCCCCCTCAGCCTCTCGGGCCCCGACCCCCCCCTCAGCCTCGCGGCCCCCGCCCCCCCACCTCAGGCTCGCGGCCCCCGCCCCCCGACCTCAGGCTCGCGGCCCCCGCCCCCCCACCTCCGCCTCGCGGCCCCCGACTCACCTCCAACCTCGCGGGCCCCGACCCCCCCTCAGCCTCGCCGCCCCCGACCCCCCCCCTCAGCCTCGCGGGTCCCCGACCCCCCCTCAGCCTCGAGGGTCCCCGACCCCCCCTCAGCCTCGAGGGTCCCCGACCCCACCCTCAGCCTCGCGGGTCCCCGACACCCCGCCCTCAGCCTCGCGGGTCCCCGACACCCCGCCCTCAGCCTCGCGGATCCCCGACCCCCCCCTCAGCCTCGCGGATCCCCGACCCCCCCCTCAGCCTCGCGGGTCCCCCGACCCCCCTCAGCCTCGCGGGTCCCCCGACCCCCCTCAGCCTCGCGGGTCCCCCGACCCCCCTCAGCCTCGCGGGTCCCCCGACCCCCCTCAGCCTCGCGGGTCCCCCGACCCCCCTCAGCCTCGCGTGTCCCCCGACCCCCCTCAGCCTCGCGTGTCCCCCGACCCCCCTCAGCCTCGCGGGTCCCAATCCCCGAGCCCCCCCTCAGCCTCGCGGGCCCCGACACCCCCTCAGTCTCGCGGGTCCCCCGACCCCCCTCAGTCTCGCGGGCCCCGACCCCCCCCTCAGCCTCGCGGGCCCCGACCCCCCCTCAGCCTCGCGGCCCCCGACCCCCACCTCAGCCTCGCGGGCCCCGACCCCCCCCCTCAGCCTCGCGGGCCCCGACCCCCCCCCTCAGCCTCGCGGGCCCTGACCCCCCCCCTCAGCATCGCGGGCCCCGACCCCCCCTCAGCCTCGAGGGCCTCGACCCCCCTCAGCCTCGCGGCCCCCGCCCCCCCCTTCAGCCTCGCGGCCCCCGAACCCCCTTCAACCTCGCGGCCCCCGGCCCCCCTCAGATTCACGGGCCCCAAACCCCCCCTCAGCACCGCGAGCCCCGACGCCCCCCCTCAGCCTCGCGTGTCCCCGACACCCCGCCCTCAGCCTCGCGGATCCCCGACCCCCCCCCCTCAGCCTCGCGGGTCCCCCGACCCCCCTCAGCCTCGCGGGTCCCGATCCCCGAGCCCCCCCTCAGTCTCGCGGCCCCCGACCCCCCTCCAACCTCGCGGGCCCCGACCCCCCTCAGCCTCGCCGCCCCCGACCCCCCCCTCAGCCTCACGGGTCCTGACCCCCCCCCTCAGCCTCACGGGTCCAGACCCCCCTCTCAGCCTCACGGTCCCCGAACCCCCCTCAGCCTCGCGGGCCCCTACCCCCCCCTCAGCCTCGCGGGCCCCGAACCCCCCCTCAGCCTCGCGGGCCCCGAACCCCCCCTCAGCCTCGCGGGCCCCGACCCCCCCCTCAGCCTCGCGGCCCCCGCCCCCCTCCCTTCAGCCTCGCGGCCCCCGAACCCCCTTCATCCTCTCGGCCCCCGACCCCCCTCAGCCTCGCGGCCCCCGCCCCCCCACCTCAGGCTCGCGGCCCCCGACCCCCCTCCAGCCTCGCCGCCCCCGACCCGCCCCCTCAGCCTCGCGGCCCCCGACCCCCCTCAGCCTCGCGGCCCCCGAACCCCCCCTCAGCCTCACGGGCCCCGACCCCCCCCTCAGTCTCACGGGCCCCGACCCCCCCCTCAGCCTCGAGGCCCCCGCCCCCCCACCTCAGGCTCGCGGCTCCCGACCCCCCTCCAACCTCGCGGGCCCCGACCCCCCTCAGCCTCACGGTCCCTGAACCACCCTCAGCCTCGCGGGCCCCTACCCCCCCCTCAGCCTCGCGGGCCCCGACCCCCCCCCCTCAGCCTCACGGACCCCGACCCCGCTCAACCTCGCGGCCCCCGACCCCCCCCACCTCAGGCTCGCGGCGCCCGACCCCCCTTCAGCCTCGCGGCCCCCACCCCCCCACATCAGCCTCGCCGCCCCCGACCCCCCCACCTCAGGCTCGCGGCCCCCGCCCTCAGGCTCGCGGCCCCCGCCCCCCCACCTCCGCCTCGCGGCCCCCGACTCACCTCCAACCTCGCGGGCCCCGACCCCCCCTCAGCCTCGCCGCCCCCGACCCCCCCCCTCAGCCTCGCGGGTCCCCGACCCCCCCTCAGCCTCGCGGGTCCCCGACCCCCCCTCAGCCTCGAGGGTCCCCGACCCCCCCTCAGCCTCGAGGGTCCCCGACCCCCCCCCTCAGCCTCGCGGGTCCCCGACACCCCGCCCTCAGCCTCGCGGGTCCCCGACACCCCGCCCTCAGCCTCGCGGATCCCCGACCCCCCCCTCAGCCTCGCGGGTCCCCCGACCCCCCTCAGCCTCGCGGGTCCCCCGACCCCCCTCAGCCTCGCGGGTCCCCCGACCCCCCTCAGCCTCGCGGGTCCCCCGACCCCCCTCAGCCTCGCGGGTCCCCCGACCCCCCTCAGCCTCGCGTGTCCCGATCCCCGAGCCCCCCCGAACCCCCTCAGCCTCGCGGGTCCCGATCCCCGAGCCCCCCCGACCCCCCTCAGCCTCGCGGGTCCCCCGACCCCCCTCAGCCTCGCGGGTCCCCCGACCCCCCTCAGCCTCGCGGGTCCCCCGACCCCCCTCAGCCTCGCGTGTCCCGATCCCCGAGCCCCCCCGAACCCCCTCAGCCTCGCGTGTCCCGATCCCCGAGCCCCCCCGACCCCCCTCAGCCTCGCGGGTCCCCCGACCCCCCTCAGCCTCGCGGGTCCCCCGACCCCCCTCAGCCTCGCGGGCCCCGACACCCCCTCAGTCTCGCGGGTCCCCCGACCCCCCTCAGTCTCGCGGGCCCCGACCCCCCCTCAGCCTCGCGGCCCCCGACCCCCACCTCAGCCTCGCGGGCCCCGACCCCCCCCCTCAGCCTCGCGGGCCCCGACCCCCCCCTCAGCCTCGCGGGCCCTGACCCCCCCCCTCAGCCTCGCGGGCCCCGACCCCCCCTCAGCCTCGAGGGCCTCGACCCCCCTCAGCCTCGCGGCCCCCGCCCCCCTCCCTTCAGCCTCGCGGCCCCCGAACCCCCTTCATCCTCTCGGCCCCCGACCCCCCTCAGCCTCGCGGCCCCCGCCCCCCCACCTCAGGCTCGCGGCCCCCGACCCCCCTCTAACCTCGCGGGCCCCGACCCCCCTCAGCCTCGCCGCCCCCGACCCGCCCCCTCAGCCTCGCGGCCCCCGACCCCCCTCAGCCTCGCGGGTCCCCCGACCCCCCTCAGCCTCACGGGCCCCGACCCCCCCCTCAGTCTCACGGGCCCCGACCCCCCCCTCAGCCTCGAGGCCCCCGCCCCCCCACCTCAGGCTCGCGGCTCCCGACCCCCCTCCAACCTCGCGGGCCCCGACCCCCCTCAGCCTCACGGTCCCCGAACCACCCTCAGCCTCGCGGGCCCCTACCCCCCCCTCAGCCTCGCGGGCCCCGACCCCCCCCCCTCAGCCTCACGGACCCCGACCCCGCTCAACCTCGCGGCCCCCGACCCCCCCCACCTCAGGCTCGCGGCGCCCGACCCCCCTTCAGCCTCGCGGCCCCCGCCCCCCCACATCAGCCTCGCCGCCCCCGACCCCCCCACCTCAGGCTCGCGGCCCCCGCCCCCCCCCACCTCAGGCTCGCGGGCCCCGACCCCCCTTCAGGCTCGCGGGCCCCGACCCCCCCCCCTTCAGCCTCGCGGGTCCCCGACTACCACACACCCTAACGCCACCCCGACCCAAACTCCCTCACGGTTCCCCGGCCCCACCTCACAACCATCTCCCCGCCCGTTCCCCTCCGAGCTCCGGCCGCCCCGGACCCAAAGGGCGACCCGTGGAAACTCCCTCCTCCCTGGTCTCGCTCCCAAAATGCCCCGATTCCCGCCCGTGAAGCACCGACACGAACCTCTCCCGCTCGCGACCAACTGCTCCAAAGGCGGGAAAGATCAACAACATGGCGGCCCCCAGCGGTCGCTCTCGCGAGAGCTTGAGCCACCCCTCCACGGGATCTCTTGCCAGCCCAGTCCCACTGGGGAAGGGGCCGAGAGCTGCCTCGGGCCTCCAGTCCATCTCCCCTTCAGGCTGCACATTTCCACACCAGGACCTGCCCCACATTCCCCCCCAAGATTCCAGTCCATCCCACCTCCACCACCTTGGCCCAAAGCTCATTCCACGCTCCCACCCCCCTCTGAGGGAAGAAAATCCCCCTTCAATCTCAATCCATGTCCTCCTCTTTGAATCTCTTCCACTCTCCTTGGAAACAGCCTGTCCCCATGGACACGATCCGTCCCCCCTCACAATTTTCAAATCTTCCTCAATCTTCTACGCTCCAGGGAATAAAGTCCCAGCCTGTCCAACCTTCCCCTGGAACTCAAACCCCGAAAGCCAGACCACCTTCTTGTCCCTCTCCTCGACGCGCTGTCTCATTCCTATCCTTCCTCTCCTCCAGCCACCCAAACGGCACACAATGTTCCCAAGTTGGCCTCACCCATGCCTCGTCCAACTTCCTCGTGGCCTCCCACCTCCTGCACTCAATCCTCTCATTTCTGAAGGCCAAAATACCAGAAGCTTTCTTCACTCCCCCCACCACCCACCCCCCCCCCCCCCCATCTCCACATGGGACTCCACTTTCGGGCAGTTCTGTACCACAGTTCCTCAATCCCTTTGTTTGACAACACTCCTCAATGGTCTGCCATTTAACATTCAAACTCTTACGTTTTAAGAATCAATTGCAGAGATCCATGGATGTGAGAAGTCAGGAGGGTTAGGGACTGGGTGCAGGTCGATGAGACTGGCAGAATGATATTTCACCATGGACGAGAAGGGCAGAAGGGTCCCTTTTCTTTGCTGTGGGGTTTCTAGGGTAGAGTTCACACCATTCTCAGGAAGGAGGATGAGCAGACAGGTGTCATGGTCCATGGGTAGGAATGGTGATGAGATCCTGCCAGGAGAGATGAGGGAGTTAAGTGCGAAGGTGAAGGGCACAACCAAGGGGTCTCTGTCTGTCTGTGTGCGTGTGTCACTACGTCTGTGTGTTTCTCTCTATGTCTCTGTGTGTCTCTGTGTCTGTGTGTGTGTCTGTGTGTGTGTGTCTCTCTCTGTGTCTGTGTCTCTCTCTCTCTGTCTGTCTATCGGTCTGTGTGTGTATCTGTGACTGTGTGATTCTCTGTGTCTGTGTGTCTCTGTCTGTGTGTGTCTCTCTGTGTCTGTTTGTGTGTCTCTGTCTGTGTCTCTTTGTGTGTCACTGTCTGTGTGTGTGTCTCTCTCTCCCTGTGGCACAATGTGTGTCTCTCTGTGTCTGTATGTTTGTGTGTCTCTCTCTCTCTGTCTCTTTCTGTGTCTCTGTATCTGTGTGTGTGTCTGTCTGTGTCTCTCTGTCTGTGTCTCTCTCTCTGTCTGTGTCTCTCTCTGTGTCGCTGTCTGTGTGTCTCTCTGTCTGTGTCTCTATATCTGTGTGTCTGTGTGTCTATGTCTCTGTGTGTGTCTCTCTCTATCTATGTCTGTGTGTATGTATCTGTGTGTGTCTGTCTCTCTGTGTCGTGTGTTTGTCTCTGTCTCTGACTGTGTGTGTGTCTGTCTCTTTGTGTCGTGTGTGTGTCTCTCTCTGTCTGTGTGTGTGTCTCTCTGTCTGTCTGTGTCTGTCTGTGTGTGTCTCTGTCTGTCTGTCTCTCGCTGTCAGTGTCTCTCTCTCTGTCTCTGTCTGTGTGTGTTTCTCTGTGTGTCTGTGTGTGTGTATCTGTCTCTCTGTGTCTGTGTGTGTGTGTCTGTCTGTCTGGGTATGTGTGTGTCGCTCTCTCTCGGTGTCTCTAATATATGCTTATTCATTACCCACCATTATCCATCCCTACTGGTGGTGCGGGCTTTGTTCCCCAAGGCGTCCGTATTGGCTGCCCATAGACCATCTCTGCCCCAACGCATTCCTCGGTGTCACCTGCATTAAAATCAAGATGGCATCAGCACCTTTTTGGACACTTTTAGCTGTGTTTCCTCAGTTCTTCTGGCCAGTTTTGTGTTTCGTTCACACATTCCTGCTTCCTGGGGTTCACGGCACTCGTGGAAGATCGCCAGTTCCTGAAACAATTCTTCATTCATCTTATTTGTAACATTTTTACATTTAATTTAACATATGCATTAAAAAACTTAAATTTCTTGTTTGAAAATAAGATAAAATTAATGCATAGTGATTTAAAAAGTAACCCCTCCCACAGCTGCCCAATAGAAAATAATAAAGAGAGAAAACATCTAGATAGTATTTATAAAAATTGACCAAAACTCTCAAATAAAATCTTGGTTTTCTTGGTTTTAGGAGTCAGAAAGTTCGTGTTGGGTGGTTAAAACTTAATTCTGACAATTGGTAAATACACATCCCAAATCTTCAAAAGAGAAATTCAAATTTGTTCCGTGAATTCGATGTAATTATTTCAAGTGGGAATCAACGGCCTATTTCAGTGTGGCCATCGACCCATTCCCAAATACGCATCGGACTTCCAAGTTACTGCCACACATTTTAACCCTATAACAATTACAGCACAGAAACAGGTCACTTGGCCCTTCTTGTCTGCACTGAACTAAATACTCTCCTCTCGTACCACCTCTCTGCATTCCCCTCCCCTCCAATTTTCCCTGAAATGACAAAATGGACCCTGCCGCCACTATTTCTCCCGGAAGCTCACTCCACTCAGCCACCACTCTGAGTAAAGAAGTTCCCCCTCATGTTACTTCCAAACTTTTACCTCCTGTTTCAATCTCTGCTCCCGCAATGAAAAAAGTCTATCCACATCAACTCGTTCTATCCTCCTAGTAATTTTAAAGACCTCGATCAAATCCCCTCTCAACCATCTACAATCCATAGAATAAAGACTTCATTTGCTGAATCTTTCTTTGTAATCTAGTTGCTGATATCCAGGTAACATTGACTTAAATCTTCTCTGCACCCTCTCTACTTTGTTGATAGCTTTCCTCTCATTTGGTGACCAGAACTGCACACAGTACTCTCAACAGGGCCTCACCAATATCTTGTCTAGTCTCAACCTCACTGCCCGACTCCCGTATTCTATGCTATGGTTGATCAAGGCCAGCTATTTGAACAGATTCTTTTCGAGGTACTCTCTGATTACCCTCCAATAATTAACCTATCACTGTCAGGCTCACCTGGTTGGCTTTTGAAGCCGTTTTTAAACAAAGGAACATTAGATTACATCCATTCCTCTGGCACCTCACCCGTGGATAAACAGGTTTTAAATATTTCTGTCAGAGCCCTTGCAATTTCTACTCTTCTTTCCCTCAAGGCCAAGGGAATATCATGTCAGACCTCCATCCACCAACAGACAAAAATCAGCCATCACAAGGTGAAGGCAGGACAGTAGACCCACCTCTCCAGCACGAGTCATGGATCAAGTGAGCACTGACTGCAAGAAGTTTCTACATCCTCTTGGTGTCTATGTGGATTTCCTCCCACACTCCACAGCTCAAGGTGGCCGTAAGTTCATTGGCGAATTGGGAAGCTCAAGACCATGGGGTGGAAGTGCACATTCTGGTCCTGGGGGCATCAATTCAATTCAACTGCACGGATGAACCTTTGGGCACGACCTGATCTTTTTCTGGTTTCAAACTCATTATTTTTGAAAATTGTATGTGCACCTCTAATGCAACACGACTGCTGCTAAACAGGCTTCTTGATGCATATCCATGACAAGAACTCGGGAGAATCTGATTTGGTTACTAGACTTTTGAACAGAACAGTGTCTGGACATTTTATCCCTAAACTGAAACTTTATAGACATACAGAACAAAAACAGGGCAAAACAAGCTTGTGTCTCACCAATACCACAATTCACAGACACTTTTTAAGTTCTCAAGGGTGGCAGAAAACAAAAAGAACAGACAAACTCCTTCCACACTGTCACTTTGAGAGCTTTGGACTCACCATGCTATAAATATTGCCAAGCCATCACTCTCTCTCCAAATCAATGACCAAAAGTACTGGCTGAGCGATAGATTTGAGACATTTTACCCGCTATGTAGCAATCAGGCACAAGGGAAAGTGGTGCTTCCATTGTAAAGTATTTAGGAATCTCAGACCACAAACAACCTTCACCCCAAAAAACAAGCAATTCTCCACAATAAAACTAGGTTTCCTTCCTGTCTGCAAGCATCTGCTCTCTTGAGTCTGAATGGCACAACTGGGGAAACCGTTTCAAACCCATGACCTGAAACAGCATATTCTCTTCCCCTAATTGGAGCTGTCTTGAATTGGCCACCATTGCCCGAGCAAGAATGAACTGGGAGATCTCACACTTGCTCCTTCACAGGTGAGACCTCCCTGTTCATTGGAGCTCCATATTATCCATCTTGCTCTATTTTGTTAACCTTAATCAAGTCTCCTCTCATTCTCCAACACTCCCATGAAAAATAAAAATCATGTATCCTGAAGTTCGCGAGTCCGGACACCAGGTGGTGGTATTATACCTAGATCTCTCTCTCTCTCTCTCCCTCTCTCCCTCTCTCATCATGTATGCAGTACTCGGTGTGAACAGGCGGTGGCAGCACTTTACAGCCCTTGCAATCTGCAGCTTGGACAGGAGATGGTTGGTTTGTACCTCGTGGGCTCTTGCACCAAGATTGAAGATTTGGAGATTTCCCATTGATTGGCAGAGAACATGCACGACATCACATCCAACCCTGAGATTCCCTTTTTCCTGTAGACACGACCGAATTCCCACGAATGGATTGGGAAATCAATGTTCCCGGGTACACGTCCTATAGAAAAGACAGAAAGTTGAGAAGAGGGGGTGGGGTAGCTCTGTTGGTAAGAAATGAAATTCAGGCGTTTGAAAGGAAAGACATTGAAACAGGTGGGTAGAGTCTGGATAGAATTAAGAAATTGTAAAGGCATGAGGACCATAATGGGGGAAATTTACAGGCCTCCGAAAAGTAGTTCAGATATCGGTGGCAGTATCAATCAGGAATTAAGAGTGGCATGTCAAAGTGGTAGCAATACGGTAGTTATGGGGGACTTCAACATGAAGGTGGACTGGGATAATCAGACGGGGGCAGGAACACAAGAGTGAGTTTATTGAATGTCTACGAGATACTTTCTTGGAGCAGCTAGTGGAGGAACATACCATGAGGAAGTCGATTCAGGACTTGGTACATTGCAGCAACACAGAGTTAATAAGTGACCTCGATGTAGGAGAGCCATTAGGGAATAGTGAGCATGGTATGGTTACTTTTGAGCTGCAATTAGAAAGGGAAAAAGAAAGGAAGTCAGAAGCATCTGTACTGCAGTTAAATAAAGGGGATTATGCAGCTATGAGGGAGGATCTAGCCAAAATAAAATGGAAAGATACACTAGCTGGTAGGACAACTCGGGAAAAATGGCAGGTGTTTTTGGACATTTTCCACAGGATTCAGGACAAATTTATTCCAAAGTGGAGGAAATGCCCTAGGAGATGCAAATGGCAGCCGTGACTAACTAATGAAATCAAGTGCAATATCAAATCCAAAGGGAGTAAGTATAAGATAGCGAAGTGGAGTGGGAAGCTAGAGGATTGGGAAACCTTCAAAGAGCATCAGAGGGTAACTAAGAAAGTCATAAGAGAGGGGAAAATGAAGTATGAGAGGAAATTAGCAAATAATATCTTGGAGGATAGGAAAAGCTTTTTTAAATATGTGAAGAGGAAGAAATTGGTTCGGTCTAAAATTGGTCCATTAAGAATGGAAAAGGCTGGAATTATTACCGGAAACAAGGAGATGGCTGAGGAATTTAACAAATACTTTGCATCGGTCTTCACCAAGGAGGATATAGGTTATGGTCAGTTAGGGGGTAGTGGTCATGTGGTATCAAGAGACTTGGGGAACTTTCCTGGGGAAGTAGGGGATCTAATGGATATCCGGATCTAGAAGCAGGAGGTTGTGAGTAAATTGTTGGGACTGAGGGCTGATAAAACCCCAGGGCCTGATGGGCTGCATCCCAGGGTGCTTAAAGAAGTTGCTATGGAAATTGTGGAGGCACTGGTCGACATTTTCCAAAGTTCCATAGATTCAGGGGAGGTCCCTGAGGATTGGAGAATGGATGATGTGGTGCCGATTTTTAAGAAGGGAGGGAAGGAGAAAACGGTAAATTATAGACCGGTCAGCCTGACGTCAGTGGTGGGGAAGATATTGGAATCTATCATAAAAGGAGTAATAGCAGAACACTTAGGCAGAAATAATAGTATAAGGGCTAGTCAGCATGGATTCCTTAAGGGTAAGTCATGCTTGACTAATCTTCTGGAATTTTTCGAGGATGTGACAAAGAGGGTGGACTTGGGAGAGCCAGTGGATGGGGTGTATTTGGACTTCCAGAAGGCCTTTGATAAGGTACCGCACGGGAGACGAGTGGGCAAGATCAGGGAGCATGCAATTGGAGGTAAGGTGCTGACATGGATAGGAAATTGGTTAAGAAATAGGAAACAAAGGGTTGGAGTAAGCCGGTCCTTTTCAGGATGGCAGGATGTGACGAGTGAAGTGCCGCAGGGATCGGTATTGGGTCCTCAGTTGTTTGTAATTAATGTAAATGATTTGGATGAGGGGATTATTAATAACATGAGCAAATTTGCAGATGACACTAAACTGGGTGGCGGTGTGGGGTGTGAGGAGGATGTCAAGAAAATGCAGAGGGACTTGGACAGGTTGGGGGTGTGGGCTGCTGAATGGAAGATGACGTTCAATGTGAGCAAATGTGAGGTTATCCATTTTGGGGGTAATAATAGGAAAGCTGAGTATTATTTAATTGGAGACAAGCTCGGGAGTGGGGAGGAGCAAATGGATCTGGGTGTACTTGTTCACCGGTCACTGAAGGCTAACATGCAGGTTCAAAAAGCTGTGAAGAAGGCAAATGGCATGTTGGCTTTCATAAAGAGGGGATTGGAATATAGGAACAGAGACACCCTTCTGCAGTTGTACAGGGCCCTGGTGAGACCCCACCTGGAGTAATGCGTCCAGTACTGGTCTCCAGTTTTGAGGAAGGACATACTAGCTATAGAGGGTGCGCAGCGCAGATTTACAAGGTTAGTTCCAGGGATGGCGGGGTTGACATATGCTGAAAGGCTAGAGAAACTGGACTTGTATCCGATGGAGTTTAGAAGGATGAGGGGGGACATGATTGAGGTATACAAAATTATCAGGGGGATGGACAGGGTGAAGTCGGATTACTTGTTCCCAGTGATGGGGGAGACGAGGACTCGAGGGCATAGTTTAAGAATACAGGGAAGGCCCTTTAGGACGGAGATGAGAAAACATTTTTTTACCCAGAGAAGTGTGAATCTGTGGAATGCTCTGCCACAGAGGGTGGTAGAGGCAGATTCGCTGATTATGTTCAAAAGAGAGTTAGATAAGACTCTAGTGGGCAAAGGAGTTAAGGGTTATGGGGATAAGGCTGGAAAGGGGTACTGATAGTAGTGATCAGCCATGATCTGTAAAATGGTGGTGCTGGCTCGACAGGCCGGAGGGCCTACTCCTGCTCCTATTGTCTATTGAACCATTCCTCCAAGGTCCCTCTGTTCCTCAATGCCCTCCCCTTCACTGCATACGTCTTGGTTATTCTTCCCAAAATAAAGCACCTCACACTTACCTACATTAAACTCCATCTGCCATCTTTCCAAACAGTCCAAATCCTTTTGTAGTCCATGAAAACCCTCCTCACTCTCCACAACTCTTGAAAATAAGCAAAAAGTATTACGTTATGTTAAGCTTTTCTTTGAAAATTTTAATAAAATTTAATAGAATATTTCAGGCCAATGGGACGCTAGGCATCATTAATCTTTCTATGTACCGCGTGGTCGTGTGTGAAAGTGTGGCCATTTTGGCCAAAAAAGCGCAGCAAAACGAACCGCGATCACAGGAGTGGCCTCCACAGGCGACCCGCAGCAATATGTTTGAGGTAATTTCGTAGAAACAAACGACAACTTAAGCAAATATCAAATCTCATTTATAAAAATGGCACTGGCCTTGTCCTTTGACTGTTGGTTCCGTGATTAGTCAGGGATGACTCAAGAATGGGGGGGGAAAGAAAGTGTTTGAAAACAATGAAATAACAAATGAAGGGCAGGGGAGTGGATGTGGGGTGTGTGGATTTTAGTGAGGCCTTTGACAGGGTTGCCCAGGGTAGATTCATTCTGATTGTCATGAGCCAAAGGATCTGTGGAACCTTGGCTGTGTGGATTCAGAATTAGTTTGCCTGCAGAAAGAGGTTCTCAACCTTCATCTTCTCACTCACCTACCACCTTAAGTAATCTCTGAACATTAAGGGATTGCTTCATGTGGTAGGTGAGTGGGAAGGGAAGGTTGAGGATGACGGTTCTAGATTGTTCATATGATTATTTTAAAATAGGGTTTGAACTTTCTTACCACCCACTTACCACTAAAAGTGGTATGTGAGTGGAAGGAAAAAGGTTGAGAACCATTGGTTTAGTACGTTATATTTAAGGAATGAATATATGGGCTAGAACAACATTAAGGCCTGAAGGGCCTGTACTGTGCTGTGTTCTCTGGATCTGCTGATCAATGGCCAGGGTTACCCATCCAGTATGGACACTGCAACTGAGTAAGGCAAGAGGAAACTTCTTCAGTATTTCCAGCCCATCTGTAACCATGACCTAAACGTCAATATTGGTCTCAGCTCAGAAAACAACGGGGAGGCCACAACTACAATTCAGAGGTTCAGAGATTGTGGTGGATTGAGAGACAGGATCGCCCTCGCTGGACGGTAAGGCACCTGAATGATGATATTTGGTGTCCAAAATAGGAACTTCTCTTATTTTTGATCATTGAGCCCATGGTAAAACCTTCATTTCACTTCAAGTCACACTTTCCAAGAATGTGTCGACAACATTGAGGACCAGCTGTAGGCCCTGGTGGGTTCACCTTCAAGTCCCAGCAACAACCTAACCAATCTCTGCACTCCTTCAATCACATGGATTCTGCAATTTGGTGACTTGGTCCTCCAAATATGAAACAGCTAAAGCAACCTGAAAAAATCCCGTTTAATCCAAATATTTTTAGTCTCTTCCAGGAAAAATATTCTAGGATCCATTGGGAGTGTTCAAAATTTTAATTTTGGACCAAAATGTATATATTTTGGACAAACCCAAGTAGAATATATAAACATAGAAAAATAGGTGCAGGATTCGGCCATTTTGCCCTTCAAACCTACCCTGCCATTCAATACGATCATGGCTGATCAGTACCCAGTTCCTGCCTTCTCTCCATACCTCCTGATCCCCTTAGCCACAAGGGCCAATTCTAACCTACTCTTGAACATTGACAAGGAACCAGCCTCAACTACTTTCTGTAGCAAAGAATTCCATAGATCCATCATCCTCCAAGAGAGGAAATCTTTCCTCATCTCGGTCCTGAAAACCTTCCCCCAATGCCTGAAGAGGGCGCATAAAATCAGTGAACTGGTGCGGACTCGAAAGGCCAACATGGCCTGTTTCCGCTCCGTAAATGGTTATATGGTTATAGTATGGTTATCCTTAAACTGTAACCCCTGGTTCTGTTTTTCCCAGCATTGCAAACAACCTACCCGCATCTAGTCTATCTAAACCCTTTAGAATTTTGTTTCTATAAGATCCACCTTCAATTTCCTAAATTCCAGAGAATACAAGCCTAGTCTATCCAACCTTTCTTCATCTGCAAGTCCTTCCATCCCTGGTATCAGTCTAGTGAATCTTCTCTGCACCCACTCCACGGCGAGGATGTCCTTCCTCGGATTAAAGAGGCCAAAACAGCACGCAGTATTGCAGGTGTGGTCTCACCAAGGCCGTGTATGGCTGCAGCAGGATCTCTGTACTCAAGTCCTCTTGCTATGAATGCCTTCCTCACCGCCTGTTGCACCTGCATGCCCACTTTCAACGACTGATGCACAGCAACACCCAAGTCTCTCTGCATTTCCTGAACAGATACCGTTGAGATAATAGTCCTCTTTCCTGTTCTTGCCTCCAAAGTGGATCACCTCACATTTATCCACATAAAAGAACCTACTTTATTACATCCAAGACAAATCTGATAATGTCAAATTAAATTTATTTAAATTGGGTTTCAAGTATAATCGATGTAAAAAAGATTATATTGTGCCAGTCTCGACCTGACATTAATAATTTTAGTTGTACTTAATGATTTTCATATTTTAACTTTCAAATCAGATTCCCATTTTAATCTTGATTGATGAATTTCTAATTTAGCAGCTTTTTTTCTGTACATTTCTGAAATAACTCCATTAGTGATCACAGACAAAGGAACAGAACCAGGCCACTAGGCCCATCGAGTCTGTTCCATAAATCTACACTAAGCTACTCTACACTAGTTCTCATTTTTGGCCTTTCCCCCATAATCCCTTGATGCTCTCACTAATGAGATATTTGTCGTTCTTTTTAAAATACTCCCAGCGATCTGGCTTCCACTGCTGTATGCCGCAGTGAGTTCCACACATCCACGACCCTCTGGCTAAAGAAGTTCTTCCTGATCTCTTTTATACGGATAACCTCTCATTTTCAGACTATGAATAGTTTTCCGCCTGTTTAATATTTCCACTCGGAGACGAGGCTTGTATTATACGTTATCTTTTCTAATGGAATACAAGACCTCCTTTCTGAATGCCACCATTGAATACTCGTCATTTTCTAGCCCCAGCTAAAGCCAATCTCAAAGAGCAATTTGAGACTCATCTAATTTTAATTCTAAACTCAATTTCTTCATATCACCCAATAAAAATACCTTAGGATCAAGTGAAAGTTTAAATTTTAATAAGTTCCTTGATTCTATCCCAGAAAGGTTTCACATAATCAAGTCGAGTGCAAGAAAGAGCCAACTTGCTCATGGCACCTAAAGCACCAATTTACGTGAAACTCCACGAGTTCCACCTACCTACTTCCCTTGCCCATAACCCTCCCACCCCCTCGCATCCATGTACTCATATAACCTCATCTTAAATGACAGAATTGACCCTGGCGCAACTTCTTCCAGTAGATCATTCCACTCAGCCACCACTCTGAGTGAAGAAGCATCCTCCTGTATTACTTAAGTTTTGCCCCTTAACTTATGACCCCTTGTTCCAATCTCTGCTCCCCTTAGGGGAAAGAGCCTATTCACGGCTACTCTATCTATTCCATTGATAATTTTAAATACCTCTATCAAATCCCCGCTCAACCCTCTACGCTCCAATGAATGAAGTCCCAGTCTACTCAATCTTTCTACGTATTCAAAATACTGCAATCCAGGCAACATTTTCGTCAAACTTCTTTGCACTCTCTCTACCTTATTGATATCCTTCCTATAATTTGGAGTCCAGAACGGCATACAATACTCCAAACTTGGCCTCACCAACACTCTGAACATCACCTCCCCAGATCCTATATTCCATGCTATGATTTATAAAGGCCAGCGTACCCAAAGCCTTCTTTCTCCATGGGAATCCACCTTCAAATTTAAAACTAATTTGGCAGGGGGAAGGGAACAGGACTGATAGGGAAGCAGATAGGAGAGTGAATATAGGGGTGGTTCTGTTAGACGGTGAAACAATAAGGAAAAAGGGAACTAAAAGTGATAGGAGAGTAGGGGCAAGTGCATCGAGAACAAAGATGGATGGAGAATGGAGATATGGTATCAAGGTATTGTGTATGAATGCACGGAGTGTAAGGAATAAAATGGATGAGCTTGAGGCGCAAATGGCAATGGGAGGTTATGACATTGTCGGAGTTACGGAGACATGGCTGCGGGAAAGGCAGGATTGGGAAATCAGTGTTCCCAGGTACACATCCTATAGAAAAGACAGAAAGTTAGGAAGAGGAGGTGGGGTAGCTCTGTTGGGAAGAAATGAAATTCAGGCCTTTGAAAGGAAAGACATTGAAACAGGTGGGTAGAGTCTGTTTGGATAGAATTAAGAAATTGTAAAGGCATGAGACCATAATGGGGGTCATTTACAGGCCTCCGAAAATTAACTTAGATCTCGGTAGAAGTATAAATCAGGAATTAACAGTGGCATGTCAAAGTGGTAGCAATACAGTAGTTATGGGGGACTTCAACATGAAGGTGGACTGGGATAATCAGACGGGGGCAGGAACACATGAGTGAGTTTATTGAATGTCTACGAGATACTTTCTTGGAGCAGCTAGTGGAGGAACATAGCATGGGGAAGTCGATTCTGGACTTGGTGCTGTGCAGCAACGCAGAGTTAATAAGTGACTTCGATGTAGGAGAGCCATTAGGGAATAGTGAGCATGGTATGGTTACTTTTGAGCTGCAATTAGAAAGGGAAAAAGAAAGGAAGTCGGAAGCATCTGTACTGCAGTTAAATAAAGGGGATTATGCAGCTATGAGGGAGGAGCTAGCCAAAATAAAATGGAAAGATACACTAGCTGGGAGGACAACTGGGGAAAATGGCAGATATTTTTGGACATTTTTTTTACAGGATTCAAGACAAATTTATTCCAAAGTGGAGGAAAGGCTCTAGGAGATGCAAATGGCAGTCGTGGCTAACTAATGAAATCAAGTGCAATATCAAATCCAAAGGGAGTAAGTATAAGATAGCAAAGTGGAGTGGGAAGCTAGAGGATTGGGAAACCTTCAAAGAGCATCAGAGGGTAACTAAGAAAGTCATAAGAGAGGGGAAAATGAAGTATGAGAGGAAATTAGCAAATAATATCATGGAGGATAGCAAAAGCTTTTTTAAATATGTGAAGAGGAAGAAATTGGTTCGGTCTAAAATTGGCCCATCAAGAATGGAAAAGGGTGGAATTATTACCGGAAACAAGGAGTTAGCTGAGGAATTGAACAAATACTTTGCATTTGTCTTCACCAAGGAGGATATAGGTTATGGTCAGTTAGGGGGTAGTGGTCATGCGGTATCAAGAGACTTGGGGAACTTTCCTGGGGAAGTAGGGGATCTAATGCATATCCAGATCTAGAAGGAGGAGGTTGTGAGTAAATTGTTGGGACTGAGGGCTGATAAATCCCCAGGGCCTGATGGGCTGCATCCCAGGGTGCTTAAAGAAGTTGCTATGGAAATTGTGGAGGCACTGGTCGACATTTTCCAAAGTTCCATAGATTCGGGGGAGGTCCCTGAGGATTGGAGAGTGGCTGATGTGGTGCCGATTTTTAAGAAGGGAGGGAGGGAGAAAACGGGAAATCATAGCCTGACGTCAGCCTGACGTCAGTGGTGGGGAAGATATTGGAATCTATCATAAAAGGAGTAATAGCAGAACACTTAGGCAGAAATAATAGTATAAGGGCTCGTCAGCATGGATTCCTTAAGGGTAAGTCATGCTTGACTAACCTTCTGGAATTTTTCGAGGATGTGACAAAGAGGGTGGACTTGGGAGAGCCAGTGGATGTGGTGTATTTGGACTTCCAGAAGGCCTTTTATAAGGTACCGCACGGGAGACTAGTGGGTTAGATCAGGGAGCATGGTATTGGAGGTAAGGTGCTGACATGGATAGGAAATTGGTTAAGAAATAGGAAACAAAGGGTTGGAGTAAGCGGGTCTTTTTCAGGATGGCAGGATGTGACGAGTGGAGTGCCGCAGGGATCGGTATTGGGTCCTCAGTTGTTTGTAATTTATGTAAATGATTTGGATGAGGGGATTATTAATAACATGAGCAAATTTGCAGATGTCAGGAAAATGCAGAGGGACTTGGACAGGTTGGGGGTGTGGGCTGCTGAATGGAAGATGACGTTCAATGTGAGCAAATGTGAGGTTATCCATTTTGGGGGCAATAATAGGAAAGCTGAGTATTATTTAAATGGAGACAAGCTAGGGAGTGGGGAGGAGCAAATGGATCTGGGTGTACTTGTTCACCGGTCACTGAAGGCTAACATGCACGTTCAGAAAGCTGTGAAATGGGCAAATGGCATGTTGGCTTTCATAAAGAGCGGATTGGAGTATAGGAACAGAGACGCCCTTCTGCAGTTGTACAGGGCCCTGGTGAGACCCCACCTGGAGTATTGCACCCAGTACTGGTCTCCAATTTTGAGGAAGGACATACTAGCTATAGAGGATGTGCAGCGCAGATTTACAAGGTTAGTTCCAGCGATGGCGGGGTTGACATATGCTGAAAGGCTAGAAAAACTAGACTTGTATCCGATGGAGTTTAGAAGGATGAGGGGGGACATGATTGAGGTATACAAAATTATCAGGGAGATGGACAGGGTGAAGTCGGATTACTTGTTCCCAGTGATGGGGGAGACGAGGACTAGAGGGCATAGTTTAAGAATACAGGGTAGGCCCTTTAGGACGGAGATGAGAAAACATTGTTTTACCCAGAGAAGTGTTAATCTGTGGAATGCTCTGCCACAGAGGGTGGTAGAGGCAGATTCGCTGATTATGTTCAAAAGAGAGTTAGATAAGACTCTTGTGGGCAAAGGAGTTCAGGGTTATGGGGATAAGGCTGGAAAGGGGTACTGATAGTAGTGATCAGCCATGATCTGTGAAATGGCGGTCACTGAAGGCTCGACAGGCAGAAGGGCCTACTCCTGCTCCTATTGTCTATTGAACCATTCTTCCAAGATCCCTCTGTTCCTCAATGCCCTCCCCTTCACTGCATACGTCTTGGTTATTCTTACCAAAATAAAGCCCCTCACACTTACCTAAATTAAACTCCATCTGCCATCTTTCCAAACAGTCCAAATCCTTTTGTAGTCCATGAAAACCCTCCTCACTCTCCACAACTCTTGAAAATAAGCAAAATGTATTACGTTATGTTAAGCTTCTCTTTGAAAATTTTAATTTCACATGCATTAAATGCGTACGTAAATTTCTCATTCAAAGATAATGAAAAATTAATACATAGTATTTTTTTTAATTCCCCCTGCCCAACAACCCAATAGAAAAGAAAGATAACATCTGGAAAGTATTTATAAAAAAATTACTAAAAAACTATCAAATAAAATCTAACAAATATTCTGGATTTTAGGAGCCAGAAGGTTCAGGTTGGGCGATTACAACTTAATTCCTACAGTTTATAAATAGGATTCCCAAATCTTTCCAAAAATTTCAAATTTGTTACAGAAATTACATGTAATTATTTCAAGTGTCAAGGGACTTGGGGGGTTCTCGTTCAGGAAAACATAGTGAGTGGGAAACCACCAGGTTGGATCGGCAGGAAAAGAAAGCAAATTCTATGTTGGCTTTTGTTTCTAGGGTAGGGAGGTGTTGATGGGGCATGGGAGAGACCTCATTTGGAGAACTGCGAAGTTTATCTTAAAAAGGATGTGCTGATGTTGGAGAGAGAGCAGAGATTTACCAGGATGATATATCTCCACTCTTCATTGGAGTATAGAAGAAGGAGAGGAGATTTCAGAAACCTTTCCAATGCTGAAAGGATTGGACAGTAGATGTGAATAATGTTTCCCTTGGATAAAAAGACATTGTCTTAGAATTGGAAGGTACCTATTTAAAGCAGATGAGAAATTTATTTCACCAGAAGGTCATGGAATTTGTTGCTGGATTGTTTTTTTTTTTGTTTTTTTTTAAATTTTTTTATTTTTCACACCATCAATCACAATAGCCATGATATACACTTTTTCTTTTCCACACATTTACAGTGACTTTTTCTCCCTCCCCCCTCCCTCCTCCCAAGCCACCCCCCCATCCCCCCCCCTCTCATCCATTTTAGTTATACAATCTAGGTTGCATTAATTCAGTTAGACAATGTTGTCATTCAACAAAAATACACCAGAAATTCTACTGAGTCCATTCTTTTCTTTTCTTCTCCTTCCATCAACTTAGGTAATGTTTGTTCCCGGTAGGTTTTCGCTATTGTATTTAATGTAAGGCTCCCATACTTGTTCGAATATTTCAATATTATTTCTTAAACTATATGTTATTTTTTCTAATGGAATACATTTATTCATTTCTATATACCATTGTTGTATTTTCAAATTATCTTCCAATTTCCAGGTTGACATAATACATTTTTTTGCTACAGCTAGGGCTATCTTAACAAATCTTTTTTGTGCATCCTCCAAGTCAATTCCAAATTCTTTATTTTTTATGTTACTTAGGAGAAAGATCTCTGGATTCTTTGGTATATTGTTTTCTGTTATTTTATTTAATATCTGATTGAGATCATCCCAAAATTTTTCTACTCTCTCACATGTCCAGATTGCATGAATTGTTGTTCCCCTTTCTTTTTTACATCGAAAACATCTATCAGATACTGTTGGGTCCCATTTATTTAACTTTTGCGGTGTAATGTATAGTCTGTGTAACCAATTATATTGTATCATACGCAGCCTCGTATTTATTGTATTTCTCATCGTTCCAGAGCATAACTTCTCCCATGTTTCCTTTTTTATCTACAACAATGGCTCACAGAGCCGAGTAAAAGTGCGCAACCGCGCATGCGCGAGGAGTCGCGCATGCGCGATGCGCATGAAAAAAAACACACCGACGGGAGGGGGGACCAGCTGGGGAGTCGATCTCCACAGCCAGCAACGACAGCTGCAGAACACCTGCAGCAAGAAGAGACCACAGAAGACAATGGAAACAAGAAAGAAGAGGAGGAAAGGGCAGCAAAGGAACAACAGATGGTCAACCTAGAGGAAGAAGAAGAGGAAGAGGAAGAGTACAGGGAAATAGAAGAAGAAAAGAAAGGCAAGGTAAAGGAGGTACTTGCTCTTGTTAGAGGATACATGGAGTCATTTAAAGAATGGCAAACACAGGAATTCAATGATTTAAGAAGAAGAATAAACAACACAGAAAAGAAAATAAATAAAATGGATATGACCTTAACAGAAATGGGGAAAAAAATGGACAAGATGGAAGAACGGGCAATAGCAGCAGAAATGGAGGTAGAAGACTTAAAAAAGAAATTGGAGGAATCTAATAAAAAAACTAAAGAGACACAAGAATTACTAGCCCAAAAAATAGATATAATGGAAAACCATAACAGAAGAAATAACATAAAGATAGTGGGCCTTAAGGAAGATGAAGAAGGCAAGAATATGAGGGAGTTTATAAAAGAGTGGATCCCTAAGACCCTAGGATGTCCAGAACTACAGCAAGAAATGGAAATAGAAAGGGCACATAGAGCATTGGCCCCTAAACCACAACCACAACAAAAACCAAGATCTATTGTAGTAAAATTCCTAAGATATACTACAAGAGAAAAGGTACTGGAGAAGACAATGGAAAAAGTAAGAGAGGGCAACAAACCACTGGAGTATAAAGGGCAAAAAATCTTCATTTATCCAGATATAAGCTTTGAACTCCTAAAGAAGAGAAAAGAGTTCAATGCAGCAAAAGCGATTTTATGGAAGAAAGGATATAAATTTACACTGAAGCATCCTGCGGTATTGAAAATATTTATTCCAGGACAACAAAACAGACTATTCTCGGATCCAGAAGAAGCACGAAAATTTGCAGAACAATTACAAAAATAGACTGAAGGATGAAGACGGGTAATGAGAGCAAAAATTATCACGATTGATATGTATGTGGGTAAAGACAAAAATAGACTGAGGGATGAAGACGGGTAAGGAGGGTAAAAATGACCACGATTGATATGTATGCGGGTAAAGAGGTATAAGAGTGAATAGAGACAATGGGCATATGTGAAAGTATCTGTAATTAGAGGAAAACATAGAGAGTATAGACAAGAATTAATAAGGGAAGGTAATGGAATAGAGAGAATAAGGAGGGAACTAAAAGAGTGACCTTTGTGACATATAAAAAACGAAATCTTTTCTGGGGGGGGCTGGGTGGGGGGAAAAGAGCGGTCACTGCAAAATCAGTTGACGCTTGCGAGTGGATTCGCAAATCCAAATGGAGAGGGGAGATGTGGTTGTCCGACAAGGGATAAAGGGCAACTCAGGAGGGGAAGGGGAGATTGGGAATAAAGAAGATAGAAATAGGAGAATAAGGAAAATGTTGGATGTTGTAGGAATGTTGTCTGGTAAAGAGTTGAAAATAAGAAAAAAGAAATGGAAAAGGAGGAAAGGTAATGATGGAAAAACGGAAAGAGAAGATAAACAAAATATAAAATGGCTACGCTGAACTATATGACTCTAAATATTAATGGAATACATAACCAAATTAAAAGGAAGAAACTACTAAATTTACTGAAAAAGGAAAAAATAGATATAGCATTTGTCCAAGAAACACATTTAACTGAATTGGAGCACAAGAAATTAAAGAGAGATTGGGTAGGACATGTAACAGCAGCATCGTATAATTCAAAAGCAAGAGGAGTGGCTATATTAATTAGCAAAAATGTGCCATTTAAAATAGAAGAGGAAATAATAGATCCAGCAGGGAGATATGTTATGATAAAATGTCAGATATATTCAGAGCTTTGGAATCTACTTAATATATATTCACCTAACGAAGAAGATCAAAAGTTTATGCAAGATATCTTTTTGAAGGTAGCTAATACGCAAGGGAACATACTAATAGGAGGGGATTTCAATCTGAATTTGGATCCAAATATGGATAAAACGGGGGGAAGCAGGATTCTTATCGTGCTCACAAATTCCTTCGTCACTCCTCGAACGATGATCAGTATTCTGACTCAAGCGTTTTCTGGCCCTGTGACGACAAGCGGGCCTAACGTTCCAATGGCAAATGAGGCAGGGAGGATGTTTCCTGTAATAGAGGTAGTAAAAGTTCCATTAGAGAGGAATACGTTGCCTTTAACTGATAACATGCGGTGGGGTCTCGGTTCATTTGGTGATGTCTGGGATCTCTCTATCAATATAAAAAATGAAAATAAAGGCTGGGTCTCTCTGTGGGGGGGGGGGGGTGTCTAATATTTGCTTATGTCATAATCTAATTCATCCCAACTAGCAGTGCGGGCTTTGTTCCCCAAGGCGTCCGTATTGGCTGTCCATGGACCATCTCTGTTCCAATGCAGTCCTCAGTGTCACTTGCATTTAAATCAATGATGGCATCAGCACCTTTTGGCCAATTTTAGCTGTGTTTACTCAGTCAATCTGGCCAGTTTAGTTTTTCATTCAGTACTGGTGTCTGGGGTTAATGGGAGTAGTGGATGATTGATAATTCCTGAAATAATTCTTCATTCATCTTATTTTTTTTTAAATTATTTAATTTCACATATGCATTAAAAACTAATTTTTTATTTGAAATAACATCAAATGAATGCATAGTGATTAAAAAAATTAACCCCTTGTCTTGGGATGATGGTTTTGGGATGTTTGTGCCTGAGGTTTGTCTCTGAAGTGGACGCTGCTGATGGGTTGATCCCAGAATGGGGGGGTGGGGGGGTTTGTGGGCAAGGGCTGGTTTGGAGGCTGCAGGGAATTCTCTTGCTCTTGACTGCAAGAACCATTTCATTTAATTTTTGCTGATGTAAAGAAAAAAAGAAAAAACATCTGGATAGTATTTATAAATATTTACCAAATCTTTCAACTAAAATCTAACATCTTAAATTTCTTGATTTTAGGAGTCGGAAGGTTCATGTTGGGCTTACAAGTTACTGCCACACATTTTACCCCTATAACAATTACAGCACAGAAACAGGTAATTTGGCCCTTCTCGTCTGCTCTGAACTAAATACTCTCCTCCAGTACCACCTCTCTGCATTCCCCTCCCCTCCAATTTTTTCTGAAATGACAAAATGGACCCTGCTGCCACTATTTCTCCCAGAAGCTGACTCCACTCAGCCACCATTCTGAGTCAAGAAGTTCCCCCTCATGTTACTTCTAACAAGACCTCTTGTTTCAATCTCTCCCACTTGCAATGGAATTGCCTATCCACATCAACTCTATCCATCCTTCTTGTAATTTTAAATACTCTACCAAATCCACTCTCGGCTTTCAAGTTGACAGTAATGCAGTCATGGATGGTCGGATGAATTCTCTTGGGGAAGAGTTCATAGTGGCTCAAAAGTGCTTGATTAGATGCAAGGAGAGCTGCCACTGAATGTTGCATGTATTTGGTTCTGGGTTTCGAAGGTACCTCAGCTCTCTCTCTTTTGTACTCGGTCCAAAAGACATTGCTGATCTTATTTGGAATTAGACCAGTTTCAATGAAGCAATGCTGAAGATTTTTGCTGGAGGGGGGGAATAAGCATTGCATTAAATTAAGCTGCGGCTGGTCATCCTTAAGTGTTGATCTGCAGTCCAAGTCTGGTGAGCTTTCTGGGATGGGCTAACGTTCCAGGCAACTCCTTCTTCACACAACAGGATTCAACATTTAATAGGACGGGGGGTGGGGGAATAATCTTGGGTTAAGTTCCATTTGTGTTTTAGTTCATAAAGCCCATTGGATTTTGACTTCTATCGGGAGCACAGTGGGATATGAACAACATTTCTTGTTGTTTTCAGAGTATATCTTTCCCCTGGTTTATAATTCTTTGTGTGAATCATTTTTTTACTCCTGTCCAAGTTAGTAACAGGAAACACTGTGGGAGTGGGACGCTGTTTCATCGCTGGTAAAGTCCAACAACTGGTGAAACATTCACATGATTGAAGCTCTCTGGAAGGCAGGTTTCCAATTACTGCAGGTAACTTTCAGTTCAAGATCGTTCACCCCATCTTCCTCACTCGTGCACAGTGTCACGCCCATCAATGATGGAGGGAGGAAAGTTGGTTTGAAAATGAGCAAATTGTTTACGTCAGAGCCAAGTCTGAAACCACCTTTTATTGAACCAAGCGAGATGCAGGACTGGTCACGGTGGCTGCTGGGGGCCACATGCAGATAGCCTTGCCCACAAGGAATCTTTTGAGTCCTCATTCTCAACATAGGGTGGCAGTGTCCTAGGGTCTCCTTCTTTCGCCTTGTCTTCCTTAATCATCTGGAGCCTGATTTCTTTCCCCTCTCATTCAGCCTGCATTATTTTCTGCATCCTCTCCCTGTTACTCCCTTGCTTTCTGTTCCCTTCATTTTCTCCCTCATCATTAATATTAGCAAAGATGACTGGCTTGGTTTAGTCTGTAACATGTTTGAGTTTCAAGTGGAACATTTAACGTGGGCTCAGTGCTGTTTTGAAATATTAGCAGAACAGAGGATGACACCAGTCACTAATAGATAGAAGAGAAAAAGATCCCCCTCTCTCTGGTAAGGTCGTGGGCAAGAGACCTAAGAGAGGAACAAGTCTGAATAAACATCTTTCCTGATTAACTGTGTCCGGTGCATTGATTGAGTGGTGGTGTTGCAGCAGACCCCACTCTTATCCATAATTGATTGGAAACTAATGGAGCGCCAGAATAGCGTACATAGTTGAAGAAATTAAATTCCAAGACTTTGCTCTGCAAAGTGTTTCAACTTCAAAAGTACAGCCCCTCATGGCCAATCCCGGGAATTTACTGGGACAGGGTCCAGTGGAAAAGGGACACTGTCCAAATGCCAGTGTCAAATGATGTCATTTCACGCCACCTATAACCCTACTCATATCCTCGGTGTTTGCCGATGTCGGCCTGATGGTAAAACCAGTGGAAGAGAGACAGCAGAGAATCACCCGTTTCCAGTCGAAGGCAGAACACTCCGCTCCCCAGGGATGAGTTGTGTTCAGTGGAAAAGCAATCTTGTGTCCCAGTGGAAATGGCACCAAGGGCTTCCTAACCTGAGACACTGCATGGCCAATGAACTGGGATTCCCGTGGAAAAGGGTTTCAGACTGCTTTGTAAAATCTGCATGCAATGCTTCAACCGAAATGAAGGCCAATGGGATGATGAGCTTCATTTCGTGGTCGTGCGTGAAAGTGAGGCCATTTTGGCAGGAAAGCGCAGAAAAATTAACCACGATCACAGGAGTGGCCTCCACGTGATACCTGGAGCAATATCTTCATGGATACAAGCGACAACTTAACCAAATATATAATATCATTTATAAAAATAGCACTGGCCTTCGCGAAAAGATGTATCACGATCAACTGGATGTCCGATAGCACGCTGGGCTGTGGAAATGAACTGCTGTTACCTACGGAAAAAAAAATCACATAAACGTGACCCTTTGGTAAAGGTCTGTCAGCTGTACCTGGATCACATAGGGGCCCAGACACTAATATAAATGAACAATAAAAGGGGATAAAAGTAACCATTATATAGACCAAAACCAAGTTTCCCCAACTGGACTCATCTACTTGTAATCTCTGAAAATGTGGATATGAAAACAAACTGCAACAGAGAGAAAAAAATTCAAAGTGCAAAAGGGAGAGTCTTTAAATGAGTCCCTGAATGTGTGTTGAGTCTGGTGGTGAAGGGGTAGCAGCTGTTCCTGAGCCCGGCTATACCTCTTCCCTGATGGGAGCAGTGAGAACAGAGTGGGTGATGTGGATCCTTGATTGCTGATGCTCTCTGACAGCAGCGTTCCCTGCAAATGTTCTCAATGGTGGAGGGTGTTTACCTGAGATGTCCAGGGCGGTGTTCATACTTTTGCAGAGATTTCTGCTCAGGGGTATTGGTGTCACAAGAGAATAGCTCAAACCTACTGCAAACTGAACCTTTCCCCCTTCACACCCGTAACCCACAATTTTTCTTGCATCAATGTGCCTATCTAAATGTTAAAGGTCCCTATTATTCCAGACTACACAATCCTGCCCGGCCATGCGCTCCAGGCACCCGCAGCCTTCTGCACGTTCTCTTTATACAAGTCCTTCAGCAGCCTTGTGTTTCCTCAGCACTGCCTGCTCCTCCACCAAGCTCTGCCTCAAATCCATTCACTCTATGAGCTTCCTGCATCACTCCAGAGAAAAGCCCAAGGTTTCTCTCTCTGGATATTGCATTTACTTCATTCTGATGGGCTGAATTCCTGCAGCTTCCCAATCCAACATCTGCAATCGCCTTTAAATTGTGCACCTCTGCACAGATTTGTGCCACCTGCTTTTAAACAGGTTAAATCCTATGGGCATTCTGACAGTGTCCTTCCACTCTCTCTCTCTCTCTCTCTACCGGTGGAACTAAATCCTTCTGCTCAAATTGTTGCTTGGTCTGGGCTTCTGTCCTTTTGCCTGGATTCTCATCCTCTGCTATTTCAGTCTGAACCTTGCCCTCACCCGAGGAATAAAACCGTGGGGATATGGATCGGAATTCTTTCTGGCTAGAGCATCTCAAACACTGCTCTCATCCTCGTGTGTGCACAGCTAGAGGCAAGAACAAATCTTGTCCTTAGTCACTGTGAAATCCATCTCCAGGATGCTGGCACTTTATTCCTGTATGTTTTTTTTTAACCTTGCTTAGTGCTAGTTTTTCCTTTTGAATTGATCATTACAATATATGTCAATGCACTTTCCAAATTGTTTCACAATGTAAACAAAATTTTAAAGAAAAATCTGAAGACTTCACCATCTGAGATGCAGGAACTAATCTGTGGCTTCGGCGGGTCCGCGCCCAGGGGTATTTGGATTATTTTAAACAAGACCATCTTCCAATGTCTGCAGTGAAACTGGGAGAAAGAGGGTTGGGCTGACGGTGTCATAGTAAATGACGTCTCATTACAGAACTGAAAGCTTTCAGTCTGTGGTGAACTGATCTTCTCGTCCCACTGACCAGCACCCCTTCCTGCTCATTCCCATCCATGGGTCCGGGACTCCCTCACCATCATGGGTCCCCCTCACACTCGCAGTTCCCCAATCCCCTCAACCACACGGATCCCCTCAGCCACGCGGGTTCCCAACCCCACCTTCAGCCTCGCGGGTGCCCTCAGCCTTCTGGGTCCCAATCTCAAAGAGCAATTTGAGACGCATCTAATTTTAATTCTAAACTCAATTTCTTCATATAACCCAATAAAAGTACCTTAGGATCAAGTGAAAGTTTAAATTTTAATAAGTTCCTTGATTCTATCCCAGAAAGGTTTCACATAATCAAGTCGAGTGCAAGAAAGAGCCAACTTGCTCATGGCACCTAAAGCACCGATTTACGTGAAACTCCACGAGTTCCACCTACCTACTTCCCTTGCCCATAACCCTCCCAGCCCCTCGCATCCATGTACTCATATAACCTCATCTTAAATGACAGAATTGACCCTGGCGCAACTTCTTCCAGTAGATCATTCCACTCAGCCACCACTCTGAGTGAAGAAGCATCCTCTTGTATTACTTCTCAAGTTTTGCCCCTTAACTTATGACCCCTTGTTCCAATCTCTGCTCCCCTTAGGGGAAAGAGCCTATTCACAGCTTATTCCCTTGATAATTTTAAATACCTCTATCAAATCCCCGCTCAACCCTCTACGCTCCAATGAATGAAGTCCCAGTCTACTCAATCTTTCTACGTATTCAAAATACTGCAATCCAGGCAACATTTTCGTCAAACTTCTTTGCACTCTCTCTACCTTATTGATATCCTTCTTATAATTTGGAGTCCAGAACGGCATACAATACTCCAAACTTGGCCTCACCAACACTCTGAACATCACCTCCCCAGATCCTATATTCCATGCTATGATTTATAAAGGCCAGCATACCCAAAGCCTTCTCTCTCCATGGGAATCCACCTTCAAATTTAAAACTAATTTGGCAGGGGGAAGGGAACAGGACTGATAGGGAAGCAGATAGGAGAGTGAATATAGGGGTGGTTCTGTTAGACGGTGAAACAGTAAGGAAAAAGGGAACTAAAAGTGATAGGAGAGTAGGGGCAAGTGCATCGAGAACAAAGGTGGAGGGAGAAAGGAGATATGGTATCAAGGTATTGTGTATGAATGCACGGAGTGTAAGGAATAAAATGGATGAGCTTGAGGCGCAAATGGCAATGGGAGGTTATGACATTGTCGGAGTTACGGAGACATGGCTGCGGGAAAGGCGGGATTGGGAAATCAATGTTCCCGGGTACACGTCCTATAGAAAAGACAGAAAGTTAGGAAGAGGAGGTGGGGTAGCTCTGTTGGTAAGAAATGAAATTCAGGCGTTTGAAAGGAAAGACATTGAAACAGGTGGGTAGAGTCTGTTTGGATAGAATTAAGAAATAGTAAAGGCATGCGACCATAATAGGGGTCATTTACAGGCCTCTGAAAAGTAACTCAGATATCGGTAGAAGTATAAATCAGGAATTAAGAGTGGCATGTCAAAGTGGTAGCAATACAGTAGTTATGGGGGACTTCAACATGAAGGTGGACTGGGATAATCAGACGGGGGCAGGAACACAAGAGTGTGAGTTTATTGAATGTCTACGAGATACTTTCTTGGAGCAGCTAGTGGAGGAACATACCATGGGGAAGTCGATTCTGGACTTGGTGCTGTGCAGCAATGCAGAGTTAATAAGTGAGAGCCATTAGGGAATAGTGAGCATGGTATGGTTACTTTTGAGCTGCAATTATAAAGGGAAGAAGAAAGGAAGTCGGAAGCATCTGTACTGCAGTTAAATAAAGGGGATTATGCAGCTATGAGGGAGGAGCTAGCGAAAATAAAATGGAAAGATACACTAGCTGGGAGGTCAACTCGGGAAAAATGGCAGGTGCTTTTGGACATTTTCCACAGGATTCATGACAAATTTATTCCAAAGAGGAGGAAAGGCTCTAGGAGATGCAAATGGCAGTCGTGGCTAACTAATGAAATCAAGTGCAATATCAAATCCAAAGGGAGTAAGTATAAGATAGCAAAGTGGAGTGGGAAGCTAGAGGATTGGGAAACCTTCAAAGAGCATCAGAGGGTAACTAAGAAAGTCATAAGAGAGGGGAAAATGAAGTATGAGAGGAAATTAGCAAATAATATCATGGAGGATAGCAAAAGCTTTTTTAAATATGTGAAGAGGAAGAAATTGGTTCGGTCTAAAATTGGTCCATTAAGAATGGAAAAGGCTGGAATTATTACCGGAAACAAGGAGATGGCTGAGGAATTTAACAAATACTTTGCATCGGTCTTTACCAAGGAGGATATAGGTTATGGTCAGTTAGTGGGTAGTGGTCATGCGGTATCAAGAGACTTGTGGAACTTTCCTGGGAAGTAAGGGATCTAATGGATATCCGGATCTAGAAGGAGGAGATTGTGAGTAAATTGTTGGGACTGAGGGCTGATAAAACCCCAGGGCCTGATGGGCTGCATCCCAGGGTGCTTAAAGAAGTTGCTATGGAAATTGTGGAGGCACTGGTCGACATTTTCCAAAGTCCATAGATTCGGGGGAGGTCCCTGAGGATTGGAGAGTGGCTGATGTGGTGCCGATTTTTAAGAAGGGAGGGAGGGAGAAAACGGGAAATTATAGACCGGTCAGCCTGACGTCAGTGGTGGGGAAGATATTGGAATCTATCATAAAAGGAGTAATAGCAGAACACTTGGGCAGAAATAATAGTATAAGGGCTAGTCAGCATGGATTCCTTAAGGGTAAGTCATGCTTGACTAACCTTCTGGAATTTTTCGAGGATGTGACAAAGAGGGTGGACTTGGGAGACCAGTGGATGTGGTGTATTTGGACTTCCAGAAGGCCTTTGATAAGGCACCGCACGGGAGACTAGTGGGCAAGATCAGGGAGCATGGAATTGGAGGTAAGGTGCTGACATGGATAGGAAATTGGTTAAGAAATAGAAAACAAAGGGTTGGAGTAAGCGGGTCTTTTTCAGGATGGCAGGATGTGACGAGTGGGGTGCTGCAGGGATCGGTATTGGGTCCTCAGTTGTTTGTAATTTATGTAAATGATTTGGATGAGGGGATTATTAATAACATGAGCAGATTTGCAGATGACACTAAACTGGGTGGCGGTGTGAGGAGGATATAAGGAAAATGCAGAGGGATTGGACAGGTTGGGGGTGTGGCCTGTTGAATGGAAGATGACGTTCAATGTGAGCAAATGAGCAGGGGAATCACGTTGCTCTCCATTGCAGGCAAAATCTTCGCTAGGATTCTACTAAATAGATGTGGTATCAGATGTGGGGGATCCGAGGCGGGGAATCAGAGGTGGGGAAAGAGATGTGGAGAAAGAGAGGCAGGGAAAGAGGCAAGGGAAGAGAGGCGGGGAAAGAGGCACGGAAAGAGAGGTGGGAAATGAGAGGCGGGGAATCAGAGTCGTGGTATCAGAAGCGGGGAATTTGAGGTGGAGAATCTGAGGCGGGGAATCAGAGGCGTGGAATCCGAGGCGTGGAATCAGAGGCAGGAAAAGAGATGTGGGGAAAGAGAGGCCGGGAAAGAGGCACGGAAAGAGAGGCGGGAAATCAGAGGCGAGGAATCAGAGGCGGGGAATCAGAGTCGGGGAATCAGAGTCGGGGAATCAGTGTCAGGGAATCAGAGGTGGGGAATCAGAGGCGGGGAATCAGAGGCGGGGAATCAGAGGCGGGGAATCAGAGGTGGGGAATCAGAGGGCAGAAAAGAGATGTGGGGAAAGAGAGGCAGAGAAAGAGGCGTGGAAATAGACGCAGTGAAAGAGAGGAGGGGTATCAGATGCGGGGAATCCGAGGCGGGGAATCAGAGGCAGGAAAAGAGATGTGGGGAAAGAGAGTCCGGGAAAGAGGCACGGAAAGAGAGGCAGGGAATCAGAGGCGGGGAATCAGAGGCGGGGAATCAGAGGCGGGGAATCAGAGGCGGGGAATCAGAGGCGGGGAATCAGAGGCGGGGAATCAGAGGCGGGGAAGCAGAGGCGGGGAAGCAGAGGCGGGGAAGCAGAGGCGGGGAAGCAGAGGCGGGGAAGCAGAGGCGGGGAAGCAGAGGCGGGGAAGCAGAGGCGGGGAATCAGAGGCAGGGAATCAGAGGCGGGGAATTTGAGGTGGGGATTCTGAGGTGGGAAATCAGAGGCTGAGATTGAAAGGGGGAGAATCAGAAGGGGGAAAAGAAATGTGGGGAAAGAGAGGCATGGAAAGAGCCAGGGACTCTGAAGCAGGGAATCGGAGGCAGGGAAACAGAGTCGGAGAAACGGAGGCGGGGAATCAGAAGCGGGGAATCAGAGGGTGGAAAAGAGATGTGGGGAAAGAGAGGCAGGGAAAGAGGCGCGGAAATAGACGCAGGGAAAGAGAGGCGGAGTATCAGATGTGGGGAATTCAAGGCGGGGAATCAGAGGCGGGGAAAGAGATGTGGGGAAAGAGAGGCAGGGAAAGACGCAAGGAAATAGAGGTGGGGAATCAGAGGCAGGGAATCAGAGGCGGAGAATCAGAGGCAGGGAATCTGAGGCGGGGAATCTGAGGTGGGGAATCTGAGGCGGGGAATCAGAGGCGTGGAATCAGAGGGGGGAATAGAGATGTGGGAAAAGAGAGGCGGCGAAAGGGAGGCGGGGAAAGTGTCAGAGACTCTGAAGCAGGGAATCGGAGTCGGGGAATCAGAGTCGGGGAATCAGAGTCGGGGAATCAGAGTCGGGGAATCAGAGTCGGGGAATCAGTGTCGGGGAATTAGAGTCGGGGAATCAGAAGTGGGGAATCAGAGGCGGGGAATCAGAGTCTGGGAATCAGAGGAAGGGAATCAGAGGCAGGGAATCAGAGGAGGGGAATCAGAGGCGGGGAATCAGAGGCGGGGAATCAGAGGCGGAGAATCAGAGGCGGGGAATCAGAGGCGGGGAATCAGTGGGCGGAAATGAGATGTGGGAAAAGAGAGGCAGAGAAAGAGGAACGAAAATAGTGGCAGGGAAAGAGAGGCGGGGAATCAGAGGCGGGGAACCACAGGCGGGGAAACAGAGGCTGAAATTAAAAGGGGGTGAATCAGAGGGGGGAAAAGAGATGTGGGGAAACAAGGGCAGGGAAAGAGCCAGGGAAAGAGCCAGGGACTCTGAAGCAGGGAATCGGAGGCAGGGAAACAGAGGAAGGGAATCAGAGTCGGAGAAATATAGGCGGGGAATCAGAAGCGGGGAATCAGAGGCGGGGAAGCAGAGGCGGGGAATCAGAGGCGGGGAATCAGAGGCGGGGAATCAGAGGCGGGGAATCTGAGGTGGGGATTCTGACGCAGGGAATCTGAGGTGGGGAATCTGAGGTGGGGAATCCGAGGCTGAGATTCAAAGGGGGAGAATCAGAAGGGGGAAAAGATATGTAGGGAAAGAGAGGCATGGAAGGAGCCAGGGACTCTGAAGCAGGTAATCGGAGGCAGGTAAACAGCGTCGGAGAACGGAGGCGGGGAATCAGAAGCGGGGAATCAGAGGGCGGAAAATAGATGTGGGGAAAGAGAGGCAGGGAAAGAGGCGCGGAAATAGACGCAGGGAAAGAGAGGCGGGGTATCAGATGTGGGGAATTCAAGGCGGGGAAAGAGATGTGGGGAAAGAGAGGCAGGGAAAGAGGCAAGGAAATAGAGGCGGGGAATCAGAGGTGGGGATTCAGAGGCAGGGAATCAGAGGGAGGGAATCAGAGGCAGGGAATCTGAGGCAGGGATTCTGAGGTGGGGAATCTGAGTCGGGGAATCAGAGGCGTGGAATCAGAGGGGGGAATAGAGATGTGGGAAAAGAGAGGCGGCGAAAGGGAGGCGGGGAAAGAGTCAGAGACTCTGAAGCAGGGAATCGGAGTCGGGGAATCAGAGGTGGGGAATCAGAGGCGGGGAATCAGAGGCGGGGAATCAGAGGCGGGGAATCAGAGGCGGGGAATCAGAGGCAGAGAATCAGAGGCGGGGAATCAGAGGCGGGGAAATCAGAGGCGGGGAATCAGAGGCGGGGAATCAGAGGCTGAAATTAAAAGGTGGTGAATCAGAGGGGGGAAAAGAGATGTGGGGAAAGAGAGGCAGAGAAAGAGGCGTGGAAATAGACGCAGGGAAAGAGAGGCGGGGTATCAGATGTGGGGGATCCGAGGCGGGGAATCAGAGGTGGGGAAAGAGATGTGGAGAAAGAGAGGCAGGGAAAGAGGCAAGGTAAGAGAGGCGGGGAAAGAGGCACGGAAAGAGAGGTGGGAAATGAGAGGCGGGGAATCAGAGTCGTATTATCTGAGGTGGGGAATCTGAGGCGGGGAATCAGAGGCGGGGAAAGAGATGTGGGAAAAGAGAGGCAGAGAATGAGGCACGAAAATAGTGGCAGGGAAAGAGAGGCAGGGAATCAGAGGCGGGGAATCAGAGGCGGGGAATCAGAGGCGGGGAATCAGAGGCGGGGAATCAGAGGCGGGGAAGCAGAGGCGGGGAATCAGAAACGGGGAATCAGAGGGGGGAATAGAGATGTGGGAAAAGAGAGGCAGCGAAAGGGAGGCGGGGAAAGAGTCAGAGACTCTGAAGCAGGGAATCGGAGTCGGAGAAATGGAGGCGGGGAATCAGAGGCGGGGAATCAGAGGCAGGGAATCAGAGGCAGGGAATCAGAGGCAGGGAATCAGAGGCGGAGAATCAGAGGCGGGGAATCAGAGGCGGGGAATCAGAGGCGGGGAATCAGAGGCGGGGAACCAGAGGCGGGGAATCAGAGGCTGAAATTAAAAGAGTGTGAATCAGAGGGGGGAAAAGAGATGTGGGGAAAGAAGGGCAGGGAAAGAGCCAGGGAAAGAGCCAGGGACTCTGAAGCAGGGAATCGGAGGCAGGGAATCGGTGGCAGGGAAACAGAGGAAGGGAATCAGAGTCGGAGAAATGGAGGCGGGGAATCAGAAACGGGGAATCAGAAGCGGGGAATCAGAGGACGGAAAAGAGATGTGGGGAAAGAGAGGCAGAGAAAGAGAGGCGGGGTATCAGATGTGGGGATTCAGAGGCAGGGAATCAGAGGGGGGGAATCAGAGGCAGGGAATCCGAGGCAAGGAATCAGAGGCGGGGAATCAGAGGCGTGGAATCAGAGGCGTGGAATCAGAGGCGGGGTATCTAAGGTGGGGAATCGGAGTCGGGGAATCAGAGTCGTGGAATCAGAGGCGGGGAATCAGAGGAGGGGAATCAGAGGCGGGGAATCAGAGGCGAGGAATCAGAGGCGGGGTATCAGAGGCGGGGTATCAGAGGCGGGGTATCAGAGGCAGAGGAACGGAGGCGTGGAATCAGAGGTGGGGAATCAGAGGGCAGAAAAGAGATGTGGGGAAAGAGAGGCAGAGAAAGAGGCGTGGAAATAGACGCAGGGAAAGAGAGGCGGGAAATCAGAGGTGGGGAATCAGAGGCGGGGAATCAGAGGCGGAGAAAAGGCGGCGTGGAATCAGAGGTGGGGAATCAGAGGGCGGAAATGAGATGTGGGAAAAGAGAGGCAGAGAAGGAGGCACGAAAATAGTGGCAGGGAAAGAGAGGCAGGGAATCAGAGGCGGGGAATCAGAGGCAGGGAATCAGAGGCAGGGAATCAGAGGCAGGGAATCAGAGGCGGGGAATCAGAGGGCGGAAAAGAGATGTGGGGAAAGAGAGGCAGAGAAAGAGGCGTGGAAATAGACGCAGGAAAAGAGAGGCGGGGTATCAGATGTGGGGGATCCGAGGCGGGGAATCAGAGGTGGGGAAAGAGATGTGGAGAAAGAGAGGCAGGGAAAGAGGCAAGGAAAGAGAGGCGGGGAAAGAGGCACGGAAAGAGAGGTGGGAAATGAGAGGCGGGGAATCAGAGGCAGAGGAACGGAGGCGTGGAATCAGAGGTGGGGAATCAGAGGGCAGAAAAGAGATGTGGGGAAAGAGAGGCAGAGAAAGAGGCGTGGAAATAGACGCAGTGAAAGAGAGGAGGGGTATCAGATGCGGGGAATCCGAGGCGGGGAATCAGAGGCAGGAAAAGAGATGTGGGGAAAGAGAGTCCGGGAAAGAGGCACGGAAAGAGAGGCGGGAAATCAGAGGCGGGGAATCAGAGGCGGGGAATCAGAGGCGGGGAATCAGAGGCTTGGACTCAGAGGAGGTGTATCAGAGGCGGAGAAAAGGCGGCGTGGAATCAGAGGTGGGGAATCAGAGGGCGGAAATGAGATGTGGGAAAAGAGAGGCAGAGAAGGAGGCACGAAAATAGTGGCAGGGAAAGAGAGGCAGGGAATCAGAGGCGGGGAATCAGAGGCGGGGAATCAGAGGCGGGGAATCAGAGGGCGGAAAAGAGATGTGGGAAAAGAGAGGCAGAGAAGGAGGCACGAAAATAGTGGCAGGGAAAGAGAGGCGGGGAATCAGAGGCGGGGAATCAGAGGCGGGGAATCAGAGGCGGGGAATCAGAGGCGGGGAATCAGAGGCGGGGAATCAGAGGCGGGGAATCAGAGGCGGGGAAGCAGAGGCGGGGAAGCAGAGGCGGGGAAGCAGAGGCGGGGAAGCAGAGGCGGGGAAGCAGAGGCGGGGAATCAGAGGCGGGGAATCAGAGGCGGGGAAGCAGAGGCGGGGAAGCAGAGGCGGGGAAGCAGAGGCGGGGAAGCAGAGGCGGGGAAGCAGAGGCGGGGAAGCAGAGGCGGGGAATCAGAGGCAGGGAATCAGAGGCGGGGAATTTGAGGTGGGGATTCTGAGGTGGGAAATCAGAGGCCGAGATTGAAAGGGGGAGAATCAGAAGGGGGAAAAGAAATGTGGGGAAAGAGAGGCATGGAAAGAGCCAGGGACTCTGAAGCAGGGAATCGGAGGCAGGGAAACAGAGTCGGAGAACGGAGGCGGGGAATCAGAAGCGGGGAATCAGAGGGCGGAAAAGAGATGTGGGGAAAGAGAGGCAGGGAAAGAGGCGCGGAAATAGACGCAGGGAAAGAGAGGCGGAGTATCAGATGTGGGGAATTCAAGGCGGGGAATCAGAGGCGGGGAAAGAGATGTGGGGAAAGAGAGGCAGGGAAAGACGCAAGGAAATAGAGGTGGGGAATCAGAGGCAGGGAATCAGAGGCGGAGAATCAGAGGCAGGGAATCTGAGGCGGGGAATCTGAGGTGGGGAATCTGAGGCGGGGAATCAGAGGGGGGAATAGAGATGTGGGAAAAGAGAGGCGGCGAAAGGGAGGCGGGGAAAGTGTCAGAGACTCTGAAGCAGGGAATCGGAGTCGGGGAATCAGAGTTGGGGAATCAGAGTCGGGGAATCAGAGTCAGGGAATCAGAGTCGGGGAATCAGAGGCGGGGAATCAGAGGCGGGGAATCAGAGGAGGTAAATCAGAGGCGGGGAATCAGAGGCGGGGAATCAGAGGCGGGGAATCAGAGGCGGGGAATCAGAGGCGGAGAATCAGAGGCGGGGAATCAGAGGCGGGGAATCAGTGGGCGGAAATGAGATGTGGGAAAAGAGAGGCAGAGAAAGAGGCACGAAAATAGTGGCAGGGAAAGAGAGGCGGGGAATCAGAGGCGGGGAACCACAGGCGGGGAACCACAGGCGGGGAATCAGAGGCGGGGAATCGGAGGTGGGGATTCTGAGGCAGGGAATCTGAGGTGGGGAATCTGAGGTGGGGAATCCGAGGCTGAGATTCAAAGGGGGAGAATCAGAAGGGGGAAAAGATATGTAGGGAAAGAGAGGCATGGAAAGAGCCAGGGACTCTGAAGCAGGTAATCGGAGGCAGGTAAACAGAGTCGGAGAACGGAGGCGGGGAATCAGAAGCGGGGAATCAGAGGCAGGGAATCAGAAGCGGGGAATCAGAGGGCGGAAAAGAGATGTGGGGAAAGAGAGGCAGGGAAAGAGGCGCAGAAATAGACGCAGGGAAAGAGAGGCGGGGTATCAGATGTGGGGAATTCAAGGCGGGGAAAGAGATGTGGGGAAAGAGAGGCAGGGAAAGAGGCAAGGAAATAGAGGCGGGGAATCAGAGGTGGGGATTCAGAGGCAGGGAATCAGAGGCGTGGAATCAGAGGGGGGAATAGAGATGTGGGAAAAGAGAGGCGGCGAAAGGGAGGCGGGGAAAGAGTCAGAGACTCTGAAGCAGGGAATCAGAGTCGGGGAATCAGAGTCGGGGAATCAGAGTCGGGGAATCAGAGGCGGGGAATTAGAGGCAGAGAATCAGAGGCGGGGAATCAGAGGCGGGGAATCAGAGTCGGGGAATCAGTGGGCGGAAATGAGATGTGGGAAAAGAGAGGCAGAGAAAGAGGCACGAAAATAGTGGCAGGGAAAGAGAGGCGGGGAATCAGAGGCGGGGAATCAGAGGCGGGGAATCAGAGGCGGGGAATCAGAGGCTGAAATTAAAAGGGGGTGAATCAGAGGGGGGAAAAGAGATGTGGGGAAAGAAGGGCAGGGAAAGAGCCAGGGACTCTGAAGCAGGGAATCGGAGGCAGGGAAACAGAGGAAGGGAATCAGAGTCGGAGAAATGGAGGCAGGGAATCAGAAGCGGGGAATCAGAAGCGGGGAATCAGAGGACGGAAAAGAGATGTGGGGAAAGAGAGGCAGAGAAAGAGACGCGGGGTATCAGATGTGTGCAATCCGAGGCAGGGAATCAGAGGCGTGGAATCAGAGGCGGGGAATCAGATGCGGGGAATCTGAGGTGGGGAATCTGAGGCGGGGAATCAGAGGCGGTGATTCAGAGGGGGGAATAGAGATGTGGGGAAAGAAGGGCAGGGAAAGAGCCAGGGACTCTGAAGCAGGGAATCGGAGGCAGGGAATCAGAGGCAGGGAAACAGAGGAAGGGAATCAGAGTCGGAGAAATGGAGGCGGGGAATCAGAAGCGGAGAATCAGAGTCGTATTATATGAGGTGGGGAATCTGAGGTGGGGAATCAGAGGCGGGGAAAGAGATGTGGGAAAAGAGAGGCAGAGAAGGAGGCACGAAAATAGTGGCAGGGAAAGAGAGGCGGGGAATCAGAGGCGGGGAATCAGAGGCGGGGAATCAGAGGCGGGGAATCAGAGGCGGGGAATCTGAGGTGGGGAATCAGAGGCTGAGATTCAAAGTGGGAGAATCAGAAGGGGGAAAAGAAATGTAGGGAAAGAGAGGCATGGAAAGAGCCAGTGACTCTGAAGCAGGGAATCGGAGGCAGGGAAACAGAGTCGGAGAAACAGAGGCGGGGAATCAGATGCGGGGAATCTGAGGTGGGGAATCAGAGGCGGTGATTCAGAGGGGGGAATAGAGATGTGGGGAAAGAAGGGCAGGGAAAGAGCCAGGGACTCTGAAGCAGGGAATCGGAGTAGGGGAATCAGAGTCGGGGAATCAGAGTCGGGGAATCAGAGGAGGGGAATCAGAGGCGGGGAATCAGAGGCGGGGAATCAGAGGCGGGGAATCAGAGGCGGGGAATTAGAGGTGGGGAATCAGAGTCGTCGTATCAGAAGCGGGGAATTTGAGGTGGAGAATCTGAGGCAGGGAATCAGAGGCGTGGAATCCGAGGCGGGGAATCAGAGGCAGGAAAAGAGATGTGGGGAAAGAGAGGCCGGGAAAGAGGCACGGAAAGAGAGGCGTGAAATCAGAGGCGAGGGATCAGAGGCGGGGAATCAGAGTCGTGGTTTCAGAGGCGGGGAATCAGAGGCGGGGAATCAGAGGCGGGGAATCAGAGGCGGGGAATCAGAGGCGGGGAATCAGAGGCGGGGAATCAGATGGGGGAATAGAGATGTGGGAAAAGAGAGGCGGCGAAAGGGAGGCGGGGAAAGAGTCAGAGACTCTGAAGCAGGGAATCGGAGTCGGGGAATCAGAGTCGGGGAATCAGAGTCGGGGAATCAGAGTCGGGGAATCAGAGTCGGGGAATCAGAGTCGGGGAATCAGAGGCGGGGAATCAGAGGCGGGGAATCAGAGGCGGGGAATCAGAGGCGGGGAATCAGAGGCGGGGAATCAGAGGCGGGGAATCAGAGGCGGGGAATCAGAGGCGGGGAATCAGAGGCGGGGAATCAGAGGCGGGGAATCAGAGGCGGGGAATCAGAGGCGGGGAATCAGAGGCGGGGAATCAGAGGGCGGAAAAGAGATGTGGGGAAAGAGAGGCAGGGAAAGAGGAACGGAAAGAGAGGCGGGAAATCAGAGGCGAGGAATCAGAGGCGGGGAATCAGAGTCGTGGTATCAGAAGCGGGGAATTTGAGGTGGAGAATCTGAGGCGGGGAATCAGAGGCAGGAAAAGAGATGTGCGGAAAGAGAGGCCGGGAAAGAGGAACGGAAAGAGAGGCGGGAAATCAGAGGCGGGGAATCAGAAGCGGGGAATCAGAGGGCGGAAAAGAGATGTGGGGAAAGAGAAGCAGGGAAAGAGGCGCGGAAATAGACGCAGGGAAAGAGAGGCGGGGAAAGAGGCAAGGAAATAGAGGTGGGGAATCAGAGGCGGGGAATCAGAGGCGGGGATTCAGAGGCGGGGAATCATAGGCGGGGAATCAGAGGCGGGGAATTAGAGGTAAGGAATCTGAGGTGGTGAATCAAAGGCTGAGATTCAAAGGGGGTGAATCAGAGGGGGGAAAAGAGATGTGGGGAAATAGAAGCCGGGAAAGAGGCAGAGACGCTGAAACAGGGAATCGGAGGTAGGGAAACAGAGGCAGGGAATCAGAGTCGGAGAAACGGAGGTGGGGAATCAGAAGCGGAGAATCAGAGGGCGGAAAAGAGATGTGGGGAAAGAGAGGCAGAGAAAGAGGCGCGGAAATAGACGCAGGGAAAGAGAGGCAGGGTATCAGATGTGGGGGATCTGAGGCGGGGAATCAGAGGTGGGGAAAGAGTGGAGAAAGAGAGGCAGGGAAGGAGGCAAGGAAAGAGAGGCGGGGAAAGAGGCACGGAAAGAGAGGTGGGAAATCAGAGGCGGGGAATCTGAGGCAGGGAGTCATAGGCTGGGAAAGAAATGTGGGAAAAGAGAGGCAGAGAAGGAGGCACAAAAATAGTGGCAGGGCAAGAGAGGCGGGGAATCAGGGGTGGGGAATCAGAGGCGGGGAATCAGAGGCGGGGAATCAGAGGCGGGGAATCAGAGGCGGGGAAAGAGATGTGGGAAAAGAGAGGCAGAGAAGGAGGCACAAAAATAGTGGCAGGGCAAGAGAGGCGGGGAATCAGAGGCGGGGAATCAGAGTCATGGTATCAGAGGCGGGGAATCTGAGGAGGGGAATCAGAGGCGGGGAATCAGAGGCGGAGAATCAGAGGCGGAGAATCAGAGGCGGGGAATCAGAAGCGGGGAATCAGAGGGCGGAAAAGAGATGTGGGGAAAGAGAGGCAGGGAAAGAGACGCGGAAATAGACGCAGGGAAAGAGAGGCGGGGTATCAGATGTGGGGAATCCGAGGCGGGGAATCCGAGGCGGGGAATCCGAGGCGGGGAATCAGAGGCGGGGAATCAGAGGCGTGGAATCAGAGGCGTGGAATCAGAGACGGGGAATCTGAGGTGGGGAATCTGAGGCGGGGAATCAGGCGGGGATTCAGAGGCGGGGATTCAGAGGTGGGAAGAGAGATGTGGGAATGGAGAGGCGGGGAAAGAGCCAGGGACTGAAGCAGGGAATCGGAGTCGGGGAATCAGAGTCGGGGAATCAGAGTCGGGGAATCAGAGTCGGGGAATCAGAGGCGGGGAATCAGAGGCGGGGAATCAGAGGCGGGGAATCAGAGGCGGGGAATCAGAGGCGGGGAATCAGAGGCGGGGTATCAGAGGCGGGGTATCAGAGGCAGAGGAACGGAGGCGTGGAATCAGAGGTGGGGAATCAGAGGGCGGAAAAGAGATGTAGGGAAAGAGAGGCAGAGAAAGAAGCGTGGAAATAGACGCAGTGAAAGAGAGGAGGGGTATCAGATGCGGGGAATACGAGGCGGGGTATCAGAGGCGGGGAGTCAGAGTCGGGGAATCAGAGGCGGGGAGTCAGAGGCGGGGAATCAGAGTCGGGGAATCAGAGGCGGGGAATCAGAGGCAGGGAATCAGAGGCGGGGAATCAGTGGGCGGAAATGAGATGTGGGAAAAGAGAGGCAGAGAAAGAGGCAGGAAAATAGTGGCAAGGAAAGAGAGGTGGGGAATCAGAGGCGGGGAATCAGAGGCGGGGAACCAGAGGCGGGGAATCAGAGGCTGAAATTAAAAGAGGGTGAATCAGAGGGGGGAAAAGAGATGTGGGGAAAGAAGGGCAGGGAAAGAGCCAGGGAAAGAGCCAGGGACTCTGAAGCAGGGAATCGGAGGCAGGGAAACAGAGGAAGGGAATCAGAGTCGGAGAAATGGAGGCGGGGAATCAGAAGCGGGCAATCAGAGGCGGGGAATCAGAGGACGGAAAAGAGATGTGGGGAAAGAGAGGCAGAGAAAGAGAGGCGGGGTATCAGATGTGTGCAATCCGAGGCAGGGAATCAGAGGCGGGGAATCAGAGGCGGGGAATCAGGGGTGTGGAATCAGAGGCAAGGATTCAGTGGGGGGAATAGAGATGTGGGAAAAGAAAGGCGGGGAAAGAGCCAGGGACTCTGAAGCAGGGAATCGGAGTCGGGGAATCAGAGGTGGGGAATCAGAGTGCGGAAAAGAGATGTGGGGAAAGAGAGGCAGAGAAAGAGGCGTGGAAATAAACGCAAGGAAAGAGAGGTGGGGAATCAGAGGCGGGGAACCAGAGGCGGGGAATCAGAGGCATGGAATGAGAGGCGTGGAATCAGAGGCGTTGATTCAGAAGGGGGAAAAGAGAGGCGGGGAAAGAGCCAGGAACTCTGAAGCAGGGAATCGGAGTCGGGGAATCAGAGGCGGGAAAGAGAGGCAGGGAATCAGAGGCGGGAAAGAGAGGCAGAGAATCAGAGGCGGGGACTCAGAGGTGGGGTAAGGGAGGCAGGGAATCAGAGTCAGGGAATCGGAGGAGGAGTATCAAAGGCGGGGAATCAGAGGTGGGGAAGAGGGGGGAAACGGAGGTGGATAAACAGAGGCGGGGAAACGGCGGCGGCGAAACAGGCAGGGAAACAGCGGCGTTGGAACAGATGGTTGGAAGTAGAATGGACGAAAGAGAGGTGGAGAAATCGAGGAAGGGAAACAGAGGAGTAGGAGAGACGGGGAAAAAGAGGTGGGGAAAGAGTGCGGTGGAAAAAGAGAAGTGATAAGAGATGGGTAGAATCTAAAGTGGAGAAACAGAGGTGTGGAATTAGTCTGGTTGAAAAAGAGAAGCGGAAAGCGGGGTAGAAACAGAGTTGGGGAAATGGAGGTGTGGAAACAGAGGTGTTAAAAATGAGGTAGGGGAAGAGAAGGCTGGGTACAGGGTCAATAGGCAATTACTTGAAGGTGTGGATAAGCAGAGGGACTTTGGGGTTCAAATCCAAACATCCCTCAACGTTGTTGCCACAGAGGTTAGTTATAGGATAGTCATGAAGGCCAATGGGATGCTGAGCTTCATTAACTTTTCTACGTGGTCGTGCGTCAAAATGAGGCCATTTTGGTAAGAAAGCGCAGGAAATTACTACGATCACAGGAATGGCCTCCACGTGCATCCTCGAGCAATATCTACATGGTAATTTTATGGAAACAAATGACAACGTGACCAAATATCCAATCACATTTATAAAAATAGCACTGGCCTTAGCGAAAAAATGGATCACGATGTCCGACTCCCCTCTACTTATAACACACTGGGCTGTGGAAATGAACAGCTGTTACCTACGGAAAAAAATCACATAAACATTACCCTTTGGTAAAGGTCTGTCAGCCATACCTGGACCACAAAAGGGGCCCAGACACAATAATAAAAAGGAACAATAGAATTCTATAAAACTTTTAAAGATTTATTAATTCCTCCCCTCCTGGAAGTAATCAACCAGATTGATAAAACACAAAGCTTACCAGATTCATGCAAAACAGCAATAATTACAGTAATACCAAAGACAGGGAAAGATCCACTCGCACCAGCGTCATATAGACCAATATCTTTACTTCACACAGATTGTAAGATAATAGCTAAACTATTAGCAAACAGATTAGCCGACTATGTACCAAAAATAGTAAATCTAGACCAAACTGGATTTATTAAAAAAGATGAACAACAGACAATATTTGTAAATTTATTAACTTAATTCATGCAGTAGAAGGAAATAAAGCTCCATCAGTAGCGGTTGCTTTAGACGCAGAGAAGCCCTTTGACAGAGTAGAATGGAATTATTTATTCAAAGTACTACAAAAATTCAGTTTACCAGAGAAATATATTCATTGGATTAAAGCATTATATAAGGGGCCATTGGCGAAAGTGACAGTAAATGGATATATATCAAAGCAACAAGATCAACAAGGCAGGGTTGCCCACTATCGCCCTTATTGTTCGCGTTAGCCATAGAACCACTAGCAGAATTGATAAGAACAGAAAATAAAATAAAAAGGATAAAAATAAAAGACAAGGAATATGAAATCAGTTTATTTGCAGATGACGTTATGGTATACTTAACAGAACCAGAAATAGCAATAAAAGAATTACCTAACACATTGAAGGAATATGGAGAAGTGTCGGGATACAAGATTAACGCAAATAAAAGTGAAGCAATGCCAATGAATAATGCAGATTTCTCAAAATTTAAGAAAGAATCACCATTCAGATGGCAAATGCAAGCAATACGATACCTAGGTATACAAATAAATAAAAACCTCGGCCATCTATATAAACTCAATTATTATCCACTAATGAAAAAATTACAGGATGACTTAGAGCATTGGAAAGACTTACCACTAACACTAATAGGAAGGATAAACTGTATTAAAATGAACATTTTCCCAAGGATACAATACCTATTTTAGGCATTGCCAATACACTTGACGGAGAAATTCTTCAAGGAGTTAAAGAAAATAATAAGAAAATTTTTATGGAAAGGGGGGAAACCGAGGATAGCACTAGATAAATTAACAGAATGGTATAAACAAGGAGGCTTACAACTGCCAAACTTTAAAAATTATTATAGAGCCGCACAATTAAGATACCTATCAGATTTTTATCAAACAAGGGAAAAGCCAGATTGGACTAGATTAGAACTAGATAAAATAGGGGAGAAGATACCTGAACATATATTATATAAATGGGATGAAAAATTGGTACAACGTAGAAATTCTCCAGTATTACATCATCTGCTCAATATTTGGAAGAAGATTCATGTAGAAAGGAATAAAACAAATTACCAACTACCAAAACTAATACTGACGCAAAATCAGCTAATCCCTTTTACAATAGATAACCTTTCCTTTAGAGAATGGGAGAAAAAAGGGATCAAAAGAATAGAAAATTCTGTGCAATTTGACAAGTGTGACAAGTCTTACAAAATCTCTTTCCATCCTTTTCCAAATTAGGTCAGTAGAATTGTTTCATCATTTCCTTTTCCCAAAGGTGCCCACCCAAATGTGTTTTATGAGCCATGTTCAAAATCTCATCTCTATAGGCTGTAGGATCTATAACCCAATGAACCTCTGCCCATTCTTCATTATCCAATATCGCATTATATTTTCTCATCAATAAACCTCCTTTGAAATAATATCCAACTGGCCCTTTTTAATTCCTTCACCAGAGAATGGTTTCTATCCATCTCCATTTTGTTTTTCTATCAATTTTCCTCGAAGTTCTGAAAAATCCTTTTGCCAACTGCTGCTCACTGTCACAAACTTTTAAATCATTTTAGACATCACTGCCCTCACTGTCACAACTTTCAAATTTAAAATCAGAATCAGAATTCTGACTGAAGAAAATATTTAAAATGACTGGTGATTCACAGCTTGACTCTTTGATCTCTTCATTAGTTTGCTTCTGTACCTGACAGCTTGTTTCTTTCAGCTGCTGACTCTCTCAAGCTTTCTTGAAATCAATTGTCCAATATCTTCTTCACTGACCAAGGTTTTCAACATAACTGCCAACTTCCGTTGTTCAACTTTTAACCTCCAGAACTTTCATCTCCTTAGCAATAAGCAACAACTCCTCCTTTTTCAGATCTGAAAAGTTTGGTGATTCCAAACACATTTTTAATTTCTATTTGGACAAGTTCAGTTGGCCCACACTTAAGTTTTGTTTCCAAAACACACTCATCTGTACTTTGTGCAGAATCTCACTTCATATTGGGGTTTAAAACATTCACATTCTGCAGAAACTGACAAAGTTTCCACTTTCAAATCGACACAGATTGGAGTTGCCAAACATGGACCAAAATCCATCGCTGTACTTGAACCCCACACACACAATAAGCCTTTTAATGAGCTTGGGAAATCAGTTTACTAATAAATCACAAAAACTCCAAAGATTTCAGATCCCAAAACTCCAAATCGCAAGGACAAGCCCAAAATATGTTATGAACTAACAACCTTTTTAATTATGTTTGGGATTAAAGGACCTTTTGACAAGAATGTGCTAAAAAGCATTTAAATCCATTTATGCCTCTGAGAAGTCTGCTTTCCTCAGAATTAAAATGGCCTGCATTTGTACAGGTGCTTCTGAACAAACACCTATTGTTTTCAATATCTCAAGAACATCATAAATCCTTTTCACCTTCTTGCATGTTTGTCTCAACTGCCTTCTGTTTGCGATCTCCAAGAACAATCTGTGTTTAAAATGCTAATGCTTTGTCCTTGTGCCCCTGAAATATCCAAGCTAACTGATCAAGTATACAGGTACAATATTTTACCTCTGTAATTTACTTTACTAAGACATTTTTATATACGAGAAATATTAAATTAATATTAAAGGTTAACACAACTCCGTGACATATCTGAATAGTCAAGGTATTAAAGGTGAGTGGGAGAACGGATCAGTTCATGATAGAATGGACACAATGGGCCAAACGGCCTACTTCTGCTCCTGTATCTTATTGTCTCATATTTTACAAAGCACAGATGTTTTTTTCAACCCCAATTTGTAAATCACAGTTTTGGCTTTTGGAATGTAAATTGCACACATTTTTGCACAGCAAAGATATCGGTTTTGACCCAAAAACAGGACATATTTTGAAAAATACAACTTTTGTCTTTTTTTAGCAAAACACTCCATACTTTCCTTCAAAACACAACCTTCAGTTTTTGTTTATTAGAACCTCCACTTCTCCCAAAACAACCATTGTACACAAATTCTCCAAAACACCACAACCATTCCTTAATTGGGGAACACTTCCCCAAAATATTGGCAACATTTATGCTGGCATTGCTCGAACGCCCTAATCAGAGTGACCCACAGTCGCCAGGAGTGGGTGCTGCCACGCGAGCCATCATTCAAGTAAATGGCTCACGAGACTATCTTGTGACTTGAAGTCAAGCTGGTGTAAATACGATCAGTAACTCTCTCTCTGTTTTGTGCAAAGAATCTTGCATATAAGAACTAAAGAGAGTTGGGGTGTGGTTTGGTGAAACTCTGTGTCCTTCATTAATTCTCTGAGTCAACTCAAAGTGGGAGTTCGATTCCTCATCTACGTGTGCAGCCCAGACAGTTTGGGCACAGTTACACCAGGTGGACACATTGCCCAAAGCCTTAGGGATCAGCATTGTGGTGCACACAATAATCACGTCAAATAGGATGGAGTGATTAAACACCTTCAATGACCAAAAACCTGAGCATTACTGATACACGACTGGGCCAGGTTCAGAGGGGGCAAGTCCGGGAAATCCAGGGTGGAGATAAGGGAGAGGTTGGAGAAGGTCAGGTAGATATGGACTGGCCAGTCCATACATCTATATAAAAGCCTTTCACCACTTTGAGATAAAACCCAACGAGGTGATGTGGCGACACAGAGCACATACTGTACTTTATGACATACATAGTTCATAGTGTCCATCACAGGTTCAGCCTGTCGGGTGGTCTTGTGATGCTCTGTGGCTTCCGAGGCACTGGGCCCTCCCAATTTTGTGCCAGCTCCCCTTCTCGCTTCAGTCTGTATACGGACCTGAATCATTAACTGACCATCTCTCTCCATGGACACTGCCTAACCAGCTGAGTTCCTCCAGCTTCATTCTTTATTCCTCATTCTGGTGGTCCTTCACCTAAAGGCAGAATGGGCTCACAGGGAGAAACAGCCTCCTGCTCCTACTTTATTCTGTGTTGGGGAAAACCTATTCTAAATCCTCGTTCACTCCTTGAGGTGATCGGTCCTTGGCATCTGTTGGCCCTTGTACAGAACAAAGGCCACTCTTCTGCCTCTCACCCTGAAAGGACTCAGTTCAACCTTGTGCCATTTGGGGGATTAGTATTGGGGGAGTGTCAGGTATTGAAGGTTGGGGGTAAGACGTGGGTTTGTTGGTGGATCAGTTAAAGGTTATCTGCCCTCTCATTTCAACTGAATCCACATAGACCTGCATCATTCTGTGTCATATTAAGCCCTGACCACACAAATCCCCCCCATTCACTTTCCAATTTGATGAAGGGTGCAGAATATTAGCTGGATCTTGTTCTGATAATTGCGATGAAGACATCATCACACAGATTTTGCCAGGAAGCTAGGAGAGAGAGTGACCAAGGACATTTCAGACAGGAATCAATTCTCAACTCCTCGACTGAGTCTCATATCCTAATGCCTGCCCCATCTCTAAAACAATAGTGCGAATTGACTACAGCTGGAGCCACTTTCAGCTGCATTCTACGTCAAGAATCAGTCTGCAGAAGCAGAAACAGCCCTATGGAATGTTCTTTCAGGTGGCACCCTGAAAGGGACAGCTGCAGGAGAGGCGCCTCAGAGCGCACTCCAGCTCCTGTCAGCACGGGAGATCAGGGCAGGTGCGGCTGGCTCAGGATGTTGGGGCAGAGGAGGCTGTCAGGCAGCAGTGATGGGTGGTGTCGGGCGCGGTGATGGAGGCTCTCGGGTAAGGTGAATGGGGCTGTCGGACGCGGGAACGGTGAGTTGTCGGGCATGAGGAGGGGGGCTGTCAGGCGCGGGGATTTGGGTCCCTGGCTGATTATCATCAGGCGGCTGCATTCAGGTTCCTCGGGGGAATTGCTCAGACACGGAGATTATACCTCCCGAAGGAAGATTGGTAAGTACTCCTCCGAGCCGCATCAGGCTCTTTCACATGGCCTCCATACAGCCGTATTCGGGTAGAATATGTGACTTTACATTGGGGTATTCTGGCCACCTGAAGGAGGCTCATCAGGCCTGATCCAAAGGCTGCAAGAAGCCTTCAGCACCACTCAGTCCCAGAATGGCATTTTCTGCTTTGAACTGTTAGCCACCATTGTCAACTTCAAGAATTTAAAATTACTATGAAACTAGACATTTACATATGTAAATTGGAAACCAGAAATCAGACAGGCAGAGAATGATTACCAATGTGTACTGTGAGCAACCCTTCCAGATTTCTGTTGAAATTTTGTAGACCAGAAGGATGTTCTTAATTATAACGGGCACATGAGATTAAATTGCCAACAACAAATCCTTTCTATGTCTTGAGGAAGAGGATGTGCAAAATGTAAAGCAGAAGCTGTACCAATGCCTTCCAAGAAATGTTATCCAATTTGTTGGCAGGAAAATGTCTTAAAAGCTCTACCATGTGACTGTGTTCTTTAACTCCCGTTCAAACATTAATAGTGAGGTGAGTCTGTTCACCCACCACTGGTACCCCTCATTCTTACTGGCATGACTCAATAAAGACTGTGTTTTAGAGTTTGTGGTTTGTTACTGTACCTTTTTGTACCTTGACAGGAAATCGACTTCAACAAGGGTGAGAAAAAAAAAACACTCAAACCCCTTACATGGTGACAGATTGAAACTGGGTTACTGTCACTAAGAACATTCTTCCAAACATGCCAAGATCAAAATTCAATTGATTGTCATGGTATAAAGTGCAATATTACACAAAATTCACTTCATTCAGACATAAAGCAGACAGGGTCACATTAGCAGGAAGTTAGACATAGTGTTCCTTGCAGTCAAGAGGAAAAGAGAATTCCCTGAGTCCCCTACAGCCCCCAAACCCAGCCCTTGCCCACAAACACCCAGCCCCCTGCCCCCAAAATCCAGCGCAAACCATCAAATGCAGTCGCCTTGTTTAGAAAAGGTAATGGGGAGAATCTTGGGAATTATAGACCAGTATAGGATCTATGAGCATTTGCAGAAGTACAGACTTCTCAAGGACAGTCAACATGCCTTTGTGATGGTAAGGTCATGCCTCATAAGTCTAAATGAGTTTTATTTGAGGGGGGTAACAAAGGAAATGAATGAGGCTCGTGTGGTAGATGTGGTCTACATGGATTTTAGCAAGAATTTGACGAGACTCATCAGAAAGTAATTTGGCAAAGGATCAGGGTATCTTTGGCTGTGGATAAAAAATTGTCTTGTTGGAAGAAAGCAGAGAGCAGTGGAGTGCCACAAAGATCTGTTCTGGGACCCCTGCACTTGTTGATTTTTATAAATGACCTGGATGGAGGGGCAGAAGATGGGTCAGTAAGTCTGCAGATGATGTGAAGGTTGGAGGAGTTGTGGATGAAGCTGAAGGTTGTCGAAGGATACAAGAGGATACAGACAGGATGCAGATTTGGGCAGAAAAGTTGCAGATGGATTTCAATCCAGGTAAGTGTGAGGTGATGCATTTTGGAAGTACAAACCAGAAGGCTGGGTACAAGGTTACCAGTCGGTTTCTTGAGTGTGGATAAACTGAGGGAATTTGGGGTTCAAATCCAAACATCCCTCAAGGTTTCCGCTCAGGTTGATAGGATAGTTATGAAGGCCAATGGGATGATGAGCTTCATTAAACTTTTCTACGTGGTCTTGCGTGAAAGTGAGGCCATTTTGGCAGGAAAGCGCAGAAAAATTAACCACGATCACAGGAGTGGCCTCCACGTGAGACCTGGAGCAATATCTTCATGGAAACAAGCGACAACTTAACCAAATATCCAATATCATTTATAAAAATAGCACTGGCCTTCACGAAAAGATGTATCACGATCAACTGGATGTCCGATAGCACGCTGGGCTGGGGAAATGAACTGCTGTTACCTACAGAAAAAAAAATCACATAAACGTGACCCTTTGGTAAAGGTCTGTCAGCTGTACCTGGACCACATAGGGGCCCAGACACTAATATAAATGAACAATAAAAGGGGATAAAAGTAACCATTATATAAACCAAAACCAAGTTTCCCCAACTGGACTCATCTACTTGTAATCTCTGAAAATGTGGATATGAAAACAAACTGCAATAGAGAGAGAAAAAATTCAAAGTGCAAAAGGAAGAGTCTTTAAATGAATCCCTGAATGTGTGTTGAGTCTCGTGGTGAAGGGGTAGCAGCTATTCCTGAACCTGGCTATACCTCTTTCCTGATGGGAGCAGTGAGAACAGAGCGGGTGATGTGGATCCTTGATTGCTGCTGCTCTCTGACAGCAGCGTTCCCTGCAAATGTTCTCAATGGTGGAGGGTTTTTACCTGAGATGTCCTGGGCGGTGTCCATACTTTTGCAGAGCTTTTTGCTCAGGGGTATTGGTGTCACAACAGCTCAAACCTACTACAAACTGAACCTTTCACCCCTCACACCCGTAAACCCACTATTTTTCTTGCATCAATGTGCCTGCCTAAATGTTAAAGGTCCCTATTATTCCAGACTCCACCATCCTGCCCGGCCATGTGCTCCAGGCACCCGCAGCCTTCTGCACGTTCTCTTTCTACAAGTCCTTCAGCAGCCTTGTGTTTCCTCAGCACTGCCTGCTCCTCCACCAAGCTCTGCCACAAATCCATTCACTATGAGCTTCCTGCATCACTCCAGAGAAAAGCCCAAGGTTTCTCTCTCTGAATATTGCATTTACTTCATTTTGAAGGGCTGAATTCCTGCAGCTTCCCAATCAAACATCTGCAATCGCCTTTAAATTGTGCCGCTCTGCACAGATTTGTGCCACCTGCTTTTAAACAGGTTAAATCCTATGGGCATTCTGACAGTGTCCTTCCACTCTCTCTCTCTCTCACTCTCACTCTACCGGTGGAACTAAATCCTTCTGCTCAAATTGTTGCTTGGTCTGGGCTTCTGTCCTTTTGCCTGGATTCTCATCCTCTGCTATTTCAGTCTGAACCTTGCCGTCAGCCCGAGGAATAAAAACGTGTGGATATGGATCGGAATTCTTTCTGGCTGAAGCATCTCAAACACTGCTCTCATCTTCGTGTGTACACAGCTAGAGACAAGAACAAATCTTAGAAACATAGAAAAATAGGTGCAGAAGTAGGCCATTTGGCCCTTCAAGCCTACACCACCATTCAATATGATCATGGCTGATCAGTACTCGGTTCCTGTCTTCTCCCCATACCCCCTGATCCTCTTAGCCACAAGGGCCAAATCTAACCTACTCAACAAACACATTCTTCTGAATAACTGGGTGCTCATCAATGCTTTCAAAGCTCTGGATCCCCAGCACAATTTGCATCATTGTGCACGCAGACGAGTGCCCCAGAGTGGTCGATGCTGAATTTTTTTTTAAATTTAACCCTTGAATAAAATTAATCTTGACCTGGAGCACCTTTTACCATCTCGATCCTCTCTCTCCTTCCACATCATCCCTCTCCACCACTCCCCTGGGATAGGTGCAGAAGGTAGCATGTTAAACCGGAAAGTCTGAAGTTGCTGAGGTTGGGTGCAATGCACAGACGTGCTGGAGAACCTCAGCTGGTCACACCGCATCCTAAAGAGGTAAAGGACAACCAACATTTCATGCCTGGGCCCTCCGTCAGGAATGCCCGGAATGTTCCTGTGGTTGCGGTGTGACCCCCTGAGTCTCTCCAGCACATTAGTGCATTTGCAGGGAGTAGAAATCCTTTTCAGTAATGACTTTGGGAGTAAAATCCTGGGCAGCATAAGATCTGACTGATGAAGGAATTCTAATCCACTCGAGGTGAAGCGCCCTGTGCCATGTAACAGAGAGCTCGGAAAATGTTATCTGCAGTCCCCGCAATCAAAGATATATTTTCATTTTTAATTGCACGGCGAATACTAATTCGACAACCAACACCTTCATCCCCACCATGAAAAAAGGTCAAGTACGTAACAGTCATCCCTGTGGGCAGGATTCTAGCGGAGTTGAAAATCCGTGGGTGCCCGTATCTTGTCCTGAGTCACTGTGAAATCCATTTCCAGGATGTTGGCACTTAATTGCTGTGTGTTTTTTTGAACCTTGCTTAGTGCTAGGTGTTTGAATTAAGATTTTTCCATTAGTTTTTCCTTTTGAATTGAACATTACAATATATGTTAATGCACTTTCCAAAGTGTTTTACAATGTAAACAATATTTTAAAGAAAAATCTGAAGACTTCACCATCTGAGATGCAGGAACTAATCTGTGGCTTCAGCGGGTCTGCGCCCAGGGTTATTTGGATTAGTTGAAACAGGACCGTCTTCCAATGTCTGCAGTGAAACTGGGAGAAAGAGGGTTGGGCTGTCGGTGTCATAGTTAATGACGTCTCATTACAGAACTGAAAGCTTTCAGTCTGTGGTGAACTGATATTCTCATCCCACTGACCAGCATCCCTTCCTGCTCATTCCCATCCATGGGTCCGGGACTCCCTCGCCCTCACGGGTCCCCCTCACACTCGCAGTTCACCGATCGCCTCAACCACACGGATCCCCTCAACCACGTGGATTAACACCCCCACCTTCAGCCTCGCGGGTCCCCCTCAGATTTCTGGGTCCACGTCCCCGTCCCCCCTCAGCCTTCCGGGTCCCCGTCCCCCCTCAGCCTTCCGGGTCCCCGTCCCCCCTCAGCCTTCCGGGTCCCCGTCCCCCCTCAGCCTTCCGGGTCCCCGTCCCCCCTCAGCCTTCCGGGTCCCCGTCCCCCCTCAGCCTTCCGGGTCCCCGTCCCCCCTCAGCCTTCCGGGTCCCCGTCCCCCCTCAGCCTTCCGGGTCCCCGTCCCCCCTCAGCCTTCCGGGTCCCCGTCCCCCCTCAGCCTTCCGGGTCCCCGTCCCCCCTCAGCCTTCCGGGTCCCCGTCCCCCCTCAGCCTTCCGGGTCCCCGTCCCCCCTCAGCCTTCCGGGTCCCCGTCCCCCCTCAGCCTTCCGGGTCCCCGTCCCCCCTCAGCCTTCCGGGTCCCCGTCCCCCCTCAGCCTTCCGGGTCCCCGTCCCCCCTCAGCCTTCCGGGTCCCCGTCCCCCCTCAGCCTTCCGGGTCCCCGTCCCCCCTCAGCCTTCCGGGTCCCCGTCCCCCCTCAGCCTTCCGGGTCCCCGTCCCCCCTCAGCCTTCTGGGTCCTGATCACCCTCACCCTTCTGGGTCCTGATCACCCTCACCCTTCTGGGTCCTGATCACCCTCACCCTTCAGGGTCCTGATCACCCTCACCCTTCTGGGTCCTGATCACCCTCACCCCTCTGGGTCCTGATCACCCTCACCTCTCTGGGTCCTGATCACCCTCACCCCTCTGGGTCCTGATCACCCTCACCCCTCTGGGTCCTGATCACCCTCACCCCTCTGGGTCCTGATCACCCTCACCCCTCTGGCGGGATCCCGTCACCCTTCTGGGTCCTTGTCCCCTCTCCCAGCAGCCTCAGCATTCCACTGCCCCCCTCAGCCTCGCGAGTCCCCGACCACCCCCTCAGCCTCGCGGGTCCCCGACGCCCCCCTCAGCCTCGCGGGTCCCCGACGCCCCCCTCAGCCTCGCGGGTCCCCGACACCCCCCCTCAGCCTCTCGGGCCCCGACCCCCCCCTCAGCCTCGCGGCCCCCGCCCCCCCCACCTCAGGCTCGCGGCCCCCGCCCCCCGACCTCAGGCTCGCGGCCCCCGCCCCCCCACCTCCGCCTCGCGGCCCCCGACTCACCTCCAACCTCGCGGGCCCCGACCCCCCCTCAGCCTCGCCGCCCCCGACCCCCCCCCTCAGCCTCGCGGGTCCCCGACCCCCCCTCAGCCTCGAGGGTCCCCGACCCCCCCTCAGCCTCGAGGGTCCCCGACCCCACCCTCAGCCTCGCGGGTCCCCGACACCCCGCCCTCAGCCTCGCGGGTCCCCGACACCCCGCCCTCAGCCTCGCGGATCCCCGACCCCCCCCTCAGCCTCGCGGATCCCCGACCCCCCCCTCAGCCTCGCGGGTCCCCCGACCCCCCTCAGCCTCGCGGGTCCCCCGACCCCCCTCAGCCTCGCGGGTCCCCCGACCCCCCTCAGCCTCGCGGGTCCCCCGACCCCCCTCAGCCTCGCGGGTCCCCCGACCCCCCTCAGCCTCGCGTGTCCCCCGACCCCCCTCAGCCTCGCGTGTCCCCCGACCCCCCTCAGCCTCGCGGGTCCCAATCCCCGAGCCCCCCCTCAGCCTCGCGGGCCCCGACACCCCCTCAGTCTCGCGGGTCCCCCGACCCCCCTCAGTCTCGCGGGCCCCGACCCCCCCCTCAGCCTCGCGGGCCCCGACCCCCCCTCAGCCTCGCGGCCCCCGACCCCCACCTCAGCCTCGCGGGCCCCGACCCCCCCCTCAGCCTCGCGGGCCCCGACCCCCCCCCTCAGCCTCGCGGGCCCTGACCCCCCCCCTCAGCATCGCGGGCCCCGACCCCCCCTCAGCCTCGAGGGCCTCGACCCCCCTCAGCCTCGCGGCCCCCGCCCCCCCCTTCAGCCTCGCGGCCCCCGAACCCCCTTCAACCTCGCGGCCCCCGGCCCCCCTCAGATTCACGGGCCCCAAACCCCCCCTCAGCACCGCGAGCCCCGACGCCCCCCCTCAGCCTCGCGTGTCCCCGACACCCCGCCCTCAGCCTCGCGGATCCCCGACCCCCCCCCTCAGCCTCGCGGGTCCCCCGACCCCCCTCAGCCTCGCGGGTCCCGATCCCCGAGCCCCCCCTCAGTCTCGCGGCCCCCGACCCCCCTCCAACCTCGCGGGCCCCGACCCCCCTCAGCCTCGCCGCCCCCGACCCCCCCCTCAGCCTCACGGGTCCTGACCCCCCCCCTCAGCCTCACGGGTCCAGACCCCCCTCTCAGCCTCACGGTCCCCGAACCCCCCTCAGCCTCGCGGGCCCCTACCCCCCCCTCAGCCTCGCGGGCCCCGAACCCCCCCTCAGCCTCGCGGGCCCCGAACCCCCCCTCAGCCTCGCGGGCCCCGACCCCCCCCTCAGCCTCGCGGCCCCCGCCCCCCTCCCTTCAGCCTCGCGGCCCCCGAACCCCCTTCATCCTCTCGGCCCCCGACCCCCCTCAGCCTCGCGGCCCCCGCCCCCCCACCTCAGGCTCGCGGCCCCCGACCCCCCTCCAGCCTCGCCGCCCCCGACCCGCCCCCTCAGCCTCGCGGCCCCCGACCCCCCTCAGCCTCGCGGCCCCCGAACCCCCCCTCAGCCTCACGGGCCCCGACCCCCCCCTCAGTCTCACGGGCCCCGACCCCCCCCTCAGTCTCACGGGCCCCGACCCCCCCCTCAGCCTCGAGGCCCCCGCCCCCCCACCTCAGGCTCGCGGCTCCCGACCCCCCTCCAACCTCGCGGGCCCCGACCCCCCTCAGCCTCACGGTCCCTGAACCACCCTCAGCCTCGCGGGCCCCTACCCCCCCCTCAGCCTCGCGGGCCCCGACCCCCCCCCCTCAGCCTCACGGACCCCGACCCCGCTCAACCTCGCGGCCCCCGACCCCCCCCACCTCAGGCTCGCGGCGCCCGACCCCCCTTCAGCCTCGCGGCCCCCACCCCCCCACATCAGCCTCGCCGCCCCCGACCCCCCCACCTCAGGCTCGCGGCCCCCGCCCTCAGGCTCGCGGCCCCCGCCCCCCCACCTCCGCCTCGCGGCCCCCGACTCACCTCCAACCTCGCGGGCCCCGACCCCCCCTCAGCCTCGCCGCCCCCGACCCCCCCCCTCAGCCTCGCGGGTCCCCGACCCCCCCTCAGCCTCGCGGGTCCCCGACCCCCCCTCAGCCTCGAGGGTCCCCGACCCCCCCTCAGCCTCGAGGGTCCCCGACCCCCCCCCTCAGCCTCGCGGGTCCCCGACACCCCGCCCTCAGCCTCGCGGGTCCCCGACACCCCGCCCTCAGCCTCGCGGATCCCCGACCCCCCCCTCAGCCTCGCGGGTCCCCCGACCCCCCTCAGCCTCGCGGGTCCCCCGACCCCCCTCAGCCTCGCGGGTCCCCCGACCCCCCTCAGCCTCGCGGGTCCCCCGACCCCCCTCAGCCTCGCGGGTCCCCCGACCCCCCTCAGCCTCGCGTGTCCCGATCCCCGAGCCCCCCCGAACCCCCTCAGCCTCGCGGGTCCCGATCCCCGAGCCCCCCCGACCCCCCTCAGCCTCGCGGGTCCCCCGACCCCCCTCAGCCTCACGGGCCCCGACCCCCCCTCAGTCTCACGGGCCCCGACCCCCCCCTCAGCCTCGAGGCCCCCGCCCCCCCACCTCAGGCTCGCGGCTCCCGACCCCCCTCCAACCTCGCGGACCCCGACCCCCCTCAGCCTCACGGTCCCCGAACCACCCTCAGCCTCGCGGGCCCCTACCCCCCCCTCAGCCTCGCGGGCCCCGACCCCCCCCCCCTCAGCCTCACGGACCCCGACCCCGCTCAACCTCGCGGCCCCCGACCCCCCCCACCTCAGGCTCGCGGCGCCCGACCCCCCTTCAGCCTCGCGGCCCCCGCCCCCCCACATCAGCCTCGCCGCCCCCGACCCCCCCACCTCAGGCTCGCGGCCCCCGCCCCCCCCCACCTCAGGCTCGCGGGCCCCGACCCCCCTTCAGGCTCGCGGGCCCCGACCCCCCCCCCCTTCAGCCTCGCGGGTCCCCGACTACCACACACCCTAACGCCACCCCGACCCAAACTCCCTCACGGTTCCCCGGCCCCACCTCACAACCATCTCCCCGCCCGTTCCCCTCCGAGCTCCGGCCGCCCCGGACCCAAAGGGCGACCCGTGGAAACTCCCTCCTCCCTGGTCTCGCTCCCAAAATGCCCCGATTCCCGCCCGTGAAGCACCGACACGAACCTCTCCCGCTCGCGACCAACTGCTCCAAAGGCGGGAAAGATCAACAACATGGCGGCCCCCAGCGGTCGCTCTCGCGAGAGCTTGAGCCACCCCTCCACGGGATCTCTTGCCAGCCCAGTCCCACTGGGGAAGGGGCCGAGAGCTGCCTCGGGCCTCCAGTCCATCTCCCCTTCAGGCTGCACATTTCCACACCAGGACCTGCCCCACATTCCCCCCCAAGATTCCAGTCCATCCCACCTCCACCACCTTGGCCCAAAGCTCATTCCACGCTCCCACCCCCCTCTGAGGGAAGAAAATCCCCCTTCAATCTCAATCCATGTCCTCCTCTTTGAATCTCTTCCACTCTCCTTGGAAACAGCCTGTCCCCATGGACACGATCCGTCCCCCCTCACAATTTTCAAATCTTCCTCAATCTTCTACGCTCCAGGGAATAAAGTCCCAGCCTGTCCAACCTTCCCCTGGAACTCAAACCCCGAAAGCCAGACCACCTTCTTGTCCCTCTCCTCGACGCGCTGTCTCATTCCTATCCTTCCTCTCCTCCAGCCACCCAAACGGCACACAATGTTCCCAAGTTGGCCTCACCCATGCCTCGTCCAACTTCCTCGTGGCCTCCCACCTCCTGCACTCAATCCTCTCATTTCTGAAGGCCAAAATACCAGAAGCTTTCTTCACTCCCCCCACCACCCACCCCCCCCCCCCCCCCATCTCCACATGGGACTCCACTTTCGGGCAGTTCTGTACCACAGTTCCTCAATCCCTTTGTTTGACAACACTCCTCAATGGTCTGCCATTTAACATTCAAACTCTTACGTTTTAAGAATCAATTGCAGAGATCCATGGATGTGAGAAGTCAGGAGGGTTAGGGACTGGGTGCAGGTCGATGAGACTGGCAGAATGATATTTCACCATGGACGAGAAGGGCAGAAGGGTCCCTTTTCTTTGCTGTGGGGTTTCTAGGGTAGAGTTCACACCATTCTCAGGAAGGAGGATGAGCAGACAGGTGTCATGGTCCATGGGTAGGAATGGTGATGAGATCCTGCCAGGAGAGATGAGGGAGTTAAGTGCGAAGGTGAAGGGCACAACCAAGGGGTCTCTGTCTGTCTGTGTGCGTGTGTCACTACGTCTGTGTGTTTCTCTCTATGTCTCTGTGTGTCTCTGTGTCTGTGTGTGTGTCTGTGTGTGTGTGTCTCTCTCTGTGTCTGTGTCTCTCTCTCTCTGTCTGTCTATCGGTCTGTGTGTGTATCTGTGACTGTGTGATTCTCTGTGTCTGTGTGTCTCTGTCTGTGTGTGTCTCTCTGTGTCTGTTTGTGTGTCTCTGTCTGTGTCTCTTTGTGTGTCACTGTCTGTGTGTGTGTCTCTCTCTCCCTGTGGCACAATGTGTGTCTCTCTGTGTCTGTATGTTTGTGTGTCTCTCTCTCTCTGTCTCTTTCTGTGTCTCTGTATCTGTGTGTGTGTCTGTCTGTGTCTCTCTGTCTGTGTCTCTCTCTCTGTCTGTGTCTCTCTCTGTGTCGCTGTCTGTGTGTCTCTCTGTCTGTGTCTCTATATCTGTGTGTCTGTGTGTCTATGTCTCTGTGTGTGTCTCTCTCTATCTATGTCTGTGTGTATGTATCTGTGTGTGTCTGTCTCTCTGTGTCGTGTGTTTGTCTCTGTCTCTGACTGTGTGTGTGTCTGTCTCTTTGTGTCGTGTGTGTGTCTCTCTCTGTCTGTGTGTGTGTCTCTCTGTCTGTCTGTGTCTGTCTGTGTGTGTCTCTGTCTGTCTGTCTCTCGCTGTCAGTGTCTCTCTCTCTGTCTCTGTCTGTGTGTGTTTCTCTGTGTGTCTGTGTGTGTGTATCTGTCTCTCTGTGTCTGTGTGTGTGTGTCTGTCTGTCTGGGTATGTGTGTGTCGCTCTCTCTCGGTGTCTCTAATATATGCTTATTCATTACCCACCATTATCCATCCCTACTGGTGGTGCGGGCTTTGTTCCCCAAGGCGTCCGTATTGGCTGCCCATAGACCATCTCTGCCCCAACGCATTCCTCGGTGTCACCTGCATTAAAATCAAGATGGCATCAGCACCTTTTTGGACACTTTTAGCTGTGTTTCCTCAGTTCTTCTGGCCAGTTTTGTGTTTCGTTCACACATTCCTGCTTCCTGGGGTTCACGGCACTCGTGGAAGATCGCCAGTTCCTGAAACAATTCTTCATTCATCTTATTTGTAACATTTTTACATTTAATTTAACATATGCATTAAAAAACTTAAATTTCTTGTTTGAAAATAAGATAAAATTAATGCATAGTGATTTAAAAAGTAACCCCTCCCACAGCTGCCCAATAGAAAATAATAAAGAGAGAAAACATCTAGATAGTATTTATAAAAATTGACCAAAACTCTCAAATAAAATCTTGGTTTTCTTGGTTTTAGGAGTCAGAAAGTTCGTGTTGGGTGGTTAAAACTTAATTCTGACAATTGGTAAATACACATCCCAAATCTTCAAAAGAGAAATTCAAATTTGTTCCGTGAATTCGATGTAATTATTTCAAGTGGGAATCAACGGCCTATTTCAGTGTGGCCATCGACCCATTCCCAAATACGCATCGGACTTCCAAGTTACTGCCACACATTTTAACCCTATAACAATTACAGCACAGAAACAGGTCACTTGGCCCTTCTTGTCTGCACTGAACTAAATACTCTCCTCTCGTACCACCTCTCTGCATTCCCCTCCCCTCCAATTTTCCCTGAAATGACAAAATGGACCCTGCCGCCACTATTTCTCCCGGAAGCTCACTCCACTCAGCCACCACTCTGAGTAAAGAAGTTCCCCCTCATGTTACTTCCAAACTTTTACCTCCTGTTTCAATCTCTGCTCCCGCAATGAAAAAAGTCTATCCACATCAACTCGTTCTATCCTCCTAGTAATTTTAAAGACCTCGATCAAATCCCCTCTCAACCATCTACAATCCATAGAATAAAGACTTCATTTGCTGAATCTTTCTTTGTAATCTAGTTGCTGATATCCAGGTAACATTGACTTAAATCTTCTCTGCACCCTCTCTACTTTGTTGATAGCTTTCCTCTCATTTGGTGACCAGAACTGCACACAGTACTCTCAACAGGGCCTCACCAATATCTTGTCTAGTCTCAACCTCACTGCCCGACTCCCGTATTCTATGCTATGGTTGATCAAGGCCAGCTATTTGAACAGATTCTTTTCGAGGTACTCTCTGATTACCCTCCAATAATTAACCTATCACTGTCAGGCTCACCTGGTTGGCTTTTGAAGCCGTTTTTAAACAAAGGAACATTAGATTACATCCATTCCTCTGGCACCTCACCCGTGGATAAACAGGTTTTAAATATTTCTGTCAGAGCCCTTGCAATTTCTACTCTTCTTTCCCTCAAGGCCAAGGGAATATCATGTCAGACCTCCATCCACCAACAGACAAAAATCAGCCATCACAAGGTGAAGGCAGGACAGTAGACCCACCTCTCCAGCACGAGTCATGGATCAAGTGAGCACTGACTGCAAGAAGTTTCTACATCCTCTTGGTGTCTATGTGGATTTCCTCCCACACTCCACAGCTCAAGGTGGCCGTAAGTTCATTGGCGAATTGGGAAGCTCAAGACCATGGGGTGGAAGTGCACATTCTGGTCCTGGGGGCATCAATTCAATTCAACTGCACGGATGAACCTTTGGGCACGACCTGATCTTTTTCTGGTTTCAAACTCATTATTTTTGAAAATTGTATGTGCACCTCTAATGCAACACGACTGCTGCTAAACAGGCTTCTTGATGCATATCCATGACAAGAACTCGGGAGAATCTGATTTGGTTACTAGACTTTTGAACAGAACAGTGTCTGGACATTTTATCCCTAAACTGAAACTTTATAGACATACAGAACAAAAACAGGGCAAAACAAGCTTGTGTCTCACCAATACCACAATTCACAGACACTTTTTAAGTTCTCAAGGGTGGCAGAAAACAAAAAGAACAGACAAACTCCTTCCACACTGTCACTTTGAGAGCTTTGGACTCACCATGCTATAAATATTGCCAAGCCATCACTCTCTCTCCAAATCAATGACCAAAAGTACTGGCTGAGCGATAGATTTGAGACATTTTACCCGCTATGTAGCAATCAGGCACAAGGGAAAGTGGTGCTTCCATTGTAAAGTATTTAGGAATCTCAGACCACAAACAACCTTCACCCCAAAAAACAAGCAATTCTCCACAATAAAACTAGGTTTCCTTCCTGTCTGCAAGCATCTGCTCTCTTGAGTCTGAATGGCACAACTGGGGAAACCGTTTCAAACCCATGACCTGAAACAGCATATTCTCTTCCCCTAATTGGAGCTGTCTTGAATTGGCCACCATTGCCCGAGCAAGAATGAACTGGGAGATCTCACACTTGCTCCTTCACAGGTGAGACCTCCCTGTTCATTGGAGCTCCATATTATCCATCTTGCTCTATTTTGTTAACCTTAATCAAGTCTCCTCTCATTCTCCAACACTCCCATGAAAAATAAAAATCATGTATCCTGAAGTTCGCGAGTCCGGACACCAGGTGGTGGTATTATACCTAGATCTCTCTCTCTCTCTCTCCCTCTCTCCCTCTCTCATCATGTATGCAGTACTCGGTGTGAACAGGCGGTGGCAGCACTTTACAGCCCTTGCAATCTGCAGCTTGGACAGGAGATGGTTGGTTTGTACCTCGTGGGCTCTTGCACCAAGATTGAAGATTTGGAGATTTCCCATTGATTGGCAGAGAACATGCACGACATCACATCCAACCCTGAGATTCCCTTTTTCCTGTAGACACGACCGAATTCCCACGAATGGATTGGGAAATCAATGTTCCCGGGTACACGTCCTATAGAAAAGACAGAAAGTTGAGAAGAGGGGGTGGGGTAGCTCTGTTGGTAAGAAATGAAATTCAGGCGTTTGAAAGGAAAGACATTGAAACAGGTGGGTAGAGTCTGGATAGAATTAAGAAATTGTAAAGGCATGAGGACCATAATGGGGGAAATTTACAGGCCTCCGAAAAGTAGTTCAGATATCGGTGGCAGTATCAATCAGGAATTAAGAGTGGCATGTCAAAGTGGTAGCAATACGGTAGTTATGGGGGACTTCAACATGAAGGTGGACTGGGATAATCAGACGGGGGCAGGAACACAAGAGTGAGTTTATTGAATGTCTACGAGATACTTTCTTGGAGCAGCTAGTGGAGGAACATACCATGAGGAAGTCGATTCAGGACTTGGTACATTGCAGCAACACAGAGTTAATAAGTGACCTCGATGTAGGAGAGCCATTAGGGAATAGTGAGCATGGTATGGTTACTTTTGAGCTGCAATTAGAAAGGGAAAAAGAAAGGAAGTCAGAAGCATCTGTACTGCAGTTAAATAAAGGGGATTATGCAGCTATGAGGGAGGATCTAGCCAAAATAAAATGGAAAGATACACTAGCTGGTAGGACAACTCGGGAAAAATGGCAGGTGTTTTTGGACATTTTCCACAGGATTCAGGACAAATTTATTCCAAAGTGGAGGAAATGCCCTAGGAGATGCAAATGGCAGCCGTGACTAACTAATGAAATCAAGTGCAATATCAAATCCAAAGGGAGTAAGTATAAGATAGCGAAGTGGAGTGGGAAGCTAGAGGATTGGGAAACCTTCAAAGAGCATCAGAGGGTAACTAAGAAAGTCATAAGAGAGGGGAAAATGAAGTATGAGAGGAAATTAGCAAATAATATCTTGGAGGATAGGAAAAGCTTTTTTAAATATGTGAAGAGGAAGAAATTGGTTCGGTCTAAAATTGGTCCATTAAGAATGGAAAAGGCTGGAATTATTACCGGAAACAAGGAGATGGCTGAGGAATTTAACAAATACTTTGCATCGGTCTTCACCAAGGAGGATATAGGTTATGGTCAGTTAGGGGGTAGTGGTCATGTGGTATCAAGAGACTTGGGGAACTTTCCTGGGGAAGTAGGGGATCTAATGGATATCCGGATCTAGAAGCAGGAGGTTGTGAGTAAATTGTTGGGACTGAGGGCTGATAAAACCCCAGGGCCTGATGGGCTGCATCCCAGGGTGCTTAAAGAAGTTGCTATGGAAATTGTGGAGGCACTGGTCGACATTTTCCAAAGTTCCATAGATTCAGGGGAGGTCCCTGAGGATTGGAGAATGGATGATGTGGTGCCGATTTTTAAGAAGGGAGGGAAGGAGAAAACGGTAAATTATAGACCGGTCAGCCTGACGTCAGTGGTGGGGAAGATATTGGAATCTATCATAAAAGGAGTAATAGCAGAACACTTAGGCAGAAATAATAGTATAAGGGCTAGTCAGCATGGATTCCTTAAGGGTAAGTCATGCTTGACTAATCTTCTGGAATTTTTCGAGGATGTGACAAAGAGGGTGGACTTGGGAGAGCCAGTGGATGGGGTGTATTTGGACTTCCAGAAGGCCTTTGATAAGGTACCGCACGGGAGACGAGTGGGCAAGATCAGGGAGCATGCAATTGGAGGTAAGGTGCTGACATGGATAGGAAATTGGTTAAGAAATAGGAAACAAAGGGTTGGAGTAAGCCGGTCCTTTTCAGGATGGCAGGATGTGACGAGTGAAGTGCCGCAGGGATCGGTATTGGGTCCTCAGTTGTTTGTAATTAATGTAAATGATTTGGATGAGGGGATTATTAATAACATGAGCAAATTTGCAGATGACACTAAACTGGGTGGCGGTGTGGGGTGTGAGGAGGATGTCAAGAAAATGCAGAGGGACTTGGACAGGTTGGGGGTGTGGGCTGCTGAATGGAAGATGACGTTCAATGTGAGCAAATGTGAGGTTATCCATTTTGGGGGTAATAATAGGAAAGCTGAGTATTATTTAATTGGAGACAAGCTCGGGAGTGGGGAGGAGCAAATGGATCTGGGTGTACTTGTTCACCGGTCACTGAAGGCTAACATGCAGGTTCAAAAAGCTGTGAAGAAGGCAAATGGCATGTTGGCTTTCATAAAGAGGGGATTGGAATATAGGAACAGAGACACCCTTCTGCAGTTGTACAGGGCCCTGGTGAGACCCCACCTGGAGTAATGCGTCCAGTACTGGTCTCCAGTTTTGAGGAAGGACATACTAGCTATAGAGGGTGCGCAGCGCAGATTTACAAGGTTAGTTCCAGGGATGGCGGGGTTGACATATGCTGAAAGGCTAGAGAAACTGGACTTGTATCCGATGGAGTTTAGAAGGATGAGGGGGGACATGATTGAGGTATACAAAATTATCAGGGGGATGGACAGGGTGAAGTCGGATTACTTGTTCCCAGTGATGGGGGAGACGAGGACTCGAGGGCATAGTTTAAGAATACAGGGAAGGCCCTTTAGGACGGAGATGAGAAAACATTTTTTTACCCAGAGAAGTGTGAATCTGTGGAATGCTCTGCCACAGAGGGTGGTAGAGGCAGATTCGCTGATTATGTTCAAAAGAGAGTTAGATAAGACTCTAGTGGGCAAAGGAGTTAAGGGTTATGGGGATAAGGCTGGAAAGGGGTACTGATAGTAGTGATCAGCCATGATCTGTAAAATGGTGGTGCTGGCTCGACAGGCCGGAGGGCCTACTCCTGCTCCTATTGTCTATTGAACCATTCCTCCAAGGTCCCTCTGTTCCTCAATGCCCTCCCCTTCACTGCATACGTCTTGGTTATTCTTCCCAAAATAAAGCACCTCACACTTACCTACATTAAACTCCATCTGCCATCTTTCCAAACAGTCCAAATCCTTTTGTAGTCCATGAAAACCCTCCTCACTCTCCACAACTCTTGAAAATAAGCAAAAAGTATTACGTTATGTTAAGCTTTTCTTTGAAAATTTTAATAAAATTTAATAGAATATTTCAGGCCAATGGGACGCTAGGCATCATTAATCTTTCTATGTACCGCGTGGTCGTGTGTGAAAGTGTGGCCATTTTGGCCAAAAAAGCGCAGCAAAACGAACCGCGATCACAGGAGTGGCCTCCACAGGCGACCCGCAGCAATATGTTTGAGGTAATTTCGTAGAAACAAACGACAACTTAAGCAAATATCAAATCTCATTTATAAAAATGGCACTGGCCTTGTCCTTTGACTGTTGGTTCCGTGATTAGTCAGGGATGACTCAAGAATGGGGGGGGAAAGAAAGTGTTTGAAAACAATGAAATAACAAATGAAGGGCAGGGGAGTGGATGTGGGGTGTGTGGATTTTAGTGAGGCCTTTGACAGGGTTGCCCAGGGTAGATTCATTCTGATTGTCATGAGCCAAAGGATCTGTGGAACCTTGGCTGTGTGGATTCAGAATTAGTTTGCCTGCAGAAAGAGGTTCTCAACCTTCATCTTCTCACTCACCTACCACCTTAAGTAATCTCTGAACATTAAGGGATTGCTTCATGTGGTAGGTGAGTGGGAAGGGAAGGTTGAGGATGACGGTTCTAGATTGTTCATATGATTATTTTAAAATAGGGTTTGAACTTTCTTACCACCCACTTACCACTAAAAGTGGTATGTGAGTGGAAGGAAAAAGGTTGAGAACCATTGGTTTAGTACGTTATATTTAAGGAATGAATATATGGGCTAGAACAACATTAAGGCCTGAAGGGCCTGTACTGTGCTGTGTTCTCTGGATCTGCTGATCAATGGCCAGGGTTACCCATCCAGTATGGACACTGCAACTGAGTAAGGCAAGAGGAAACTTCTTCAGTATTTCCAGCCCATCTGTAACCATGACCTAAACGTCAATATTGGTCTCAGCTCAGAAAACAACGGGGAGGCCACAACTACAATTCAGAGGTTCAGAGATTGTGGTGGATTGAGAGACAGGATCGCCCTCGCTGGACGGTAAGGCACCTGAATGATGATATTTGGTGTCCAAAATAGGAACTTCTCTTATTTTTGATCATTGAGCCCATGGTAAAACCTTCATTTCACTTCAAGTCACACTTTCCAAGAATGTGTCGACAACATTGAGGACCAGCTGTAGGCCCTGGTGGGTTCACCTTCAAGTCCCAGCAACAACCTAACCAATCTCTGCACTCCTTCAATCACATGGATTCTGCAATTTGGTGACTTGGTCCTCCAAATATGAAACAGCTAAAGCAACCTGAAAAAATCCCGTTTAATCCAAATATTTTTAGTCTCTTCCAGGAAAAATATTCTAGGATCCATTGGGAGTGTTCAAAATTTTAATTTTGGACCAAAATGTATATATTTTGGACAAACCCAAGTAGAATATATAAACATAGAAAAATAGGTGCAGGATTCGGCCATTTTGCCCTTCAAACCTACCCTGCCATTCAATACGATCATGGCTGATCAGTACCCAGTTCCTGCCTTCTCTCCATACCTCCTGATCCCCTTAGCCACAAGGGCCAATTCTAACCTACTCTTGAACATTGACAAGGAACCAGCCTCAACTACTTTCTGTAGCAAAGAATTCCATAGATCCATCATCCTCCAAGAGAGGAAATCTTTCCTCATCTCGGTCCTGAAAACCTTCCCCCAATGCCTGAAGAGGGCGCATAAAATCAGTGAACTGGTGCGGACTCGAAAGGCCAACATGGCCTGTTTCCGCTCCGTAAATGGTTATATGGTTATAGTATGGTTATCCTTAAACTGTAACCCCTGGTTCTGTTTTTCCCAGCATTGCAAACAACCTACCCGCATCTAGTCTATCTAAACCCTTTAGAATTTTGTTTCTATAAGATCCACCTTCAATTTCCTAAATTCCAGAGAATACAAGCCTAGTCTATCCAACCTTTCTTCATCTGCAAGTCCTTCCATCCCTGGTATCAGTCTAGTGAATCTTCTCTGCACCCACTCCACGGCGAGGATGTCCTTCCTCGGATTAAAGAGGCCAAAACAGCACGCAGTATTGCAGGTGTGGTCTCACCAAGGCCGTGTATGGCTGCAGCAGGATCTCTGTACTCAAGTCCTCTTGCTATGAATGCCTTCCTCACCGCCTGTTGCACCTGCATGCCCACTTTCAACGACTGATGCACAGCAACACCCAAGTCTCTCTGCATTTCCTGAACAGATACCGTTGAGATAATAGTCCTCTTTCCTGTTCTTGCCTCCAAAGTGGATCACCTCACATTTATCCACATAAAAGAACCTACTTTATTACATCCAAGACAAATCTGATAATGTCAAATTAAATTTATTTAAATTGGGTTTCAAGTATAATCGATGTAAAAAAGATTATATTGTGCCAGTCTCGACCTGACATTAATAATTTTAGTTGTACTTAATGATTTTCATATTTTAACTTTCAAATCAGATTCCCATTTTAATCTTGATTGATGAATTTCTAATTTAGCAGCTTTTTTTCTGTACATTTCTGAAATAACTCCATTAGTGATCACAGACAAAGGAACAGAACCAGGCCACTAGGCCCATCGAGTCTGTTCCATAAATCTACACTAAGCTACTCTACACTAGTTCTCATTTTTGGCCTTTCCCCCATAATCCCTTGATGCTCTCACTAATGAGATATTTGTCGTTCTTTTTAAAATACTCCCAGCGATCTGGCTTCCACTGCTGTATGCCGCAGTGAGTTCCACACATCCACGACCCTCTGGCTAAAGAAGTTCTTCCTGATCTCTTTTATACGGATAACCTCTCATTTTCAGACTATGAATAGTTTTCCGCCTGTTTAATATTTCCACTCGGAGACGAGGCTTGTATTATACGTTATCTTTTCTAATGGAATACAAGACCTCCTTTCTGAATGCCACCATTGAATACTCGTCATTTTCTAGCCCCAGCTAAAGCCAATCTCAAAGAGCAATTTGAGACTCATCTAATTTTAATTCTAAACTCAATTTCTTCATATCACCCAATAAAAATACCTTAGGATCAAGTGAAAGTTTAAATTTTAATAAGTTCCTTGATTCTATCCCAGAAAGGTTTCACATAATCAAGTCGAGTGCAAGAAAGAGCCAACTTGCTCATGGCACCTAAAGCACCAATTTACGTGAAACTCCACGAGTTCCACCTACCTACTTCCCTTGCCCATAACCCTCCCACCCCCTCGCATCCATGTACTCATATAACCTCATCTTAAATGACAGAATTGACCCTGGCGCAACTTCTTCCAGTAGATCATTCCACTCAGCCACCACTCTGAGTGAAGAAGCATCCTCCTGTATTACTTAAGTTTTGCCCCTTAACTTATGACCCCTTGTTCCAATCTCTGCTCCCCTTAGGGGAAAGAGCCTATTCACGGCTACTCTATCTATTCCATTGATAATTTTAAATACCTCTATCAAATCCCCGCTCAACCCTCTACGCTCCAATGAATGAAGTCCCAGTCTACTCAATCTTTCTACGTATTCAAAATACTGCAATCCAGGCAACATTTTCGTCAAACTTCTTTGCACTCTCTCTACCTTATTGATATCCTTCCTATAATTTGGAGTCCAGAACGGCATACAATACTCCAAACTTGGCCTCACCAACACTCTGAACATCACCTCCCCAGATCCTATATTCCATGCTATGATTTATAAAGGCCAGCGTACCCAAAGCCTTCTTTCTCCATGGGAATCCACCTTCAAATTTAAAACTAATTTGGCAGGGGGAAGGGAACAGGACTGATAGGGAAGCAGATAGGAGAGTGAATATAGGGGTGGTTCTGTTAGACGGTGAAACAATAAGGAAAAAGGGAACTAAAAGTGATAGGAGAGTAGGGGCAAGTGCATCGAGAACAAAGATGGATGGAGAATGGAGATATGGTATCAAGGTATTGTGTATGAATGCACGGAGTGTAAGGAATAAAATGGATGAGCTTGAGGCGCAAATGGCAATGGGAGGTTATGACATTGTCGGAGTTACGGAGACATGGCTGCGGGAAAGGCAGGATTGGGAAATCAGTGTTCCCAGGTACACATCCTATAGAAAAGACAGAAAGTTAGGAAGAGGAGGTGGGGTAGCTCTGTTGGGAAGAAATGAAATTCAGGCCTTTGAAAGGAAAGACATTGAAACAGGTGGGTAGAGTCTGTTTGGATAGAATTAAGAAATTGTAAAGGCATGAGACCATAATGGGGGTCATTTACAGGCCTCCGAAAATTAACTTAGATCTCGGTAGAAGTATAAATCAGGAATTAACAGTGGCATGTCAAAGTGGTAGCAATACAGTAGTTATGGGGGACTTCAACATGAAGGTGGACTGGGATAATCAGACGGGGGCAGGAACACATGAGTGAGTTTATTGAATGTCTACGAGATACTTTCTTGGAGCAGCTAGTGGAGGAACATAGCATGGGGAAGTCGATTCTGGACTTGGTGCTGTGCAGCAACGCAGAGTTAATAAGTGACTTCGATGTAGGAGAGCCATTAGGGAATAGTGAGCATGGTATGGTTACTTTTGAGCTGCAATTAGAAAGGGAAAAAGAAAGGAAGTCGGAAGCATCTGTACTGCAGTTAAATAAAGGGGATTATGCAGCTATGAGGGAGGAGCTAGCCAAAATAAAATGGAAAGATACACTAGCTGGGAGGACAACTGGGGAAAATGGCAGATATTTTTGGACATTTTTTTTACAGGATTCAAGACAAATTTATTCCAAAGTGGAGGAAAGGCTCTAGGAGATGCAAATGGCAGTCGTGGCTAACTAATGAAATCAAGTGCAATATCAAATCCAAAGGGAGTAAGTATAAGATAGCAAAGTGGAGTGGGAAGCTAGAGGATTGGGAAACCTTCAAAGAGCATCAGAGGGTAACTAAGAAAGTCATAAGAGAGGGGAAAATGAAGTATGAGAGGAAATTAGCAAATAATATCATGGAGGATAGCAAAAGCTTTTTTAAATATGTGAAGAGGAAGAAATTGGTTCGGTCTAAAATTGGCCCATCAAGAATGGAAAAGGGTGGAATTATTACCGGAAACAAGGAGTTAGCTGAGGAATTGAACAAATACTTTGCATTTGTCTTCACCAAGGAGGATATAGGTTATGGTCAGTTAGGGGGTAGTGGTCATGCGGTATCAAGAGACTTGGGGAACTTTCCTGGGGAAGTAGGGGATCTAATGCATATCCAGATCTAGAAGGAGGAGGTTGTGAGTAAATTGTTGGGACTGAGGGCTGATAAATCCCCAGGGCCTGATGGGCTGCATCCCAGGGTGCTTAAAGAAGTTGCTATGGAAATTGTGGAGGCACTGGTCGACATTTTCCAAAGTTCCATAGATTCGGGGGAGGTCCCTGAGGATTGGAGAGTGGCTGATGTGGTGCCGATTTTTAAGAAGGGAGGGAGGGAGAAAACGGGAAATCATAGCCTGACGTCAGCCTGACGTCAGTGGTGGGGAAGATATTGGAATCTATCATAAAAGGAGTAATAGCAGAACACTTAGGCAGAAATAATAGTATAAGGGCTCGTCAGCATGGATTCCTTAAGGGTAAGTCATGCTTGACTAACCTTCTGGAATTTTTCGAGGATGTGACAAAGAGGGTGGACTTGGGAGAGCCAGTGGATGTGGTGTATTTGGACTTCCAGAAGGCCTTTTATAAGGTACCGCACGGGAGACTAGTGGGTTAGATCAGGGAGCATGGTATTGGAGGTAAGGTGCTGACATGGATAGGAAATTGGTTAAGAAATAGGAAACAAAGGGTTGGAGTAAGCGGGTCTTTTTCAGGATGGCAGGATGTGACGAGTGGAGTGCCGCAGGGATCGGTATTGGGTCCTCAGTTGTTTGTAATTTATGTAAATGATTTGGATGAGGGGATTATTAATAACATGAGCAAATTTGCAGATGTCAGGAAAATGCAGAGGGACTTGGACAGGTTGGGGGTGTGGGCTGCTGAATGGAAGATGACGTTCAATGTGAGCAAATGTGAGGTTATCCATTTTGGGGGCAATAATAGGAAAGCTGAGTATTATTTAAATGGAGACAAGCTAGGGAGTGGGGAGGAGCAAATGGATCTGGGTGTACTTGTTCACCGGTCACTGAAGGCTAACATGCACGTTCAGAAAGCTGTGAAATGGGCAAATGGCATGTTGGCTTTCATAAAGAGCGGATTGGAGTATAGGAACAGAGACGCCCTTCTGCAGTTGTACAGGGCCCTGGTGAGACCCCACCTGGAGTATTGCACCCAGTACTGGTCTCCAATTTTGAGGAAGGACATACTAGCTATAGAGGATGTGCAGCGCAGATTTACAAGGTTAGTTCCAGCGATGGCGGGGTTGACATATGCTGAAAGGCTAGAAAAACTAGACTTGTATCCGATGGAGTTTAGAAGGATGAGGGGGGACATGATTGAGGTATACAAAATTATCAGGGAGATGGACAGGGTGAAGTCGGATTACTTGTTCCCAGTGATGGGGGAGACGAGGACTAGAGGGCATAGTTTAAGAATACAGGGTAGGCCCTTTAGGACGGAGATGAGAAAACATTGTTTTACCCAGAGAAGTGTTAATCTGTGGAATGCTCTGCCACAGAGGGTGGTAGAGGCAGATTCGCTGATTATGTTCAAAAGAGAGTTAGATAAGACTCTTGTGGGCAAAGGAGTTCAGGGTTATGGGGATAAGGCTGGAAAGGGGTACTGATAGTAGTGATCAGCCATGATCTGTGAAATGGCGGTCACTGAAGGCTCGACAGGCAGAAGGGCCTACTCCTGCTCCTATTGTCTATTGAACCATTCTTCCAAGATCCCTCTGTTCCTCAATGCCCTCCCCTTCACTGCATACGTCTTGGTTATTCTTACCAAAATAAAGCCCCTCACACTTACCTAAATTAAACTCCATCTGCCATCTTTCCAAACAGTCCAAATCCTTTTGTAGTCCATGAAAACCCTCCTCACTCTCCACAACTCTTGAAAATAAGCAAAATGTATTACGTTATGTTAAGCTTCTCTTTGAAAATTTTAATTTCACATGCATTAAATGCGTACGTAAATTTCTCATTCAAAGATAATGAAAAATTAATACATAGTATTTTTTTTAATTCCCCCTGCCCAACAACCCAATAGAAAAGAAAGATAACATCTGGAAAGTATTTATAAAAAAATTACTAAAAAACTATCAAATAAAATCTAACAAATATTCTGGATTTTAGGAGCCAGAAGGTTCAGGTTGGGCGATTACAACTTAATTCCTACAGTTTATAAATAGGATTCCCAAATCTTTCCAAAAATTTCAAATTTGTTACAGAAATTACATGTAATTATTTCAAGTGTCAAGGGACTTGGGGGGTTCTCGTTCAGGAAAACATAGTGAGTGGGAAACCACCAGGTTGGATCGGCAGGAAAAGAAAGCAAATTCTATGTTGGCTTTTGTTTCTAGGGTAGGGAGGTGTTGATGGGGCATGGGAGAGACCTCATTTGGAGAACTGCGAAGTTTATCTTAAAAAGGATGTGCTGATGTTGGAGAGAGAGCAGAGATTTACCAGGATGATATATCTCCACTCTTCATTGGAGTATAGAAGAAGGAGAGGAGATTTCAGAAACCTTTCCAATGCTGAAAGGATTGGACAGTAGATGTGAATAATGTTTCCCTTGGATAAAAAGACATTGTCTTAGAATTGGAAGGTACCTATTTAAAGCAGATGAGAAATTTATTTCACCAGAAGGTCATGGAATTTGTTGCTGGATTGTTTTTTTTTTTGTTTTTTTTTAAATTTTTTTATTTTTCACACCATCAATCACAATAGCCATGATATACACTTTTTCTTTTCCACACATTTACAGTGACTTTTTCTCCCTCCCCCCTCCCTCCTCCCAAGCCACCCCCCCATCCCCCCCCCTCTCATCCATTTTAGTTATACAATCTAGGTTGCATTAATTCAGTTAGACAATGTTGTCATTCAACAAAAATACACCAGAAATTCTACTGAGTCCATTCTTTTCTTTTCTTCTCCTTCCATCAACTTAGGTAATGTTTGTTCCCGGTAGGTTTTCGCTATTGTATTTAATGTAAGGCTCCCATACTTGTTCGAATATTTCAATATTATTTCTTAAACTATATGTTATTTTTTCTAATGGAATACATTTATTCATTTCTATATACCATTGTTGTATTTTCAAATTATCTTCCAATTTCCAGGTTGACATAATACATTTTTTTGCTACAGCTAGGGCTATCTTAACAAATCTTTTTTGTGCATCCTCCAAGTCAATTCCAAATTCTTTATTTTTTATGTTACTTAGGAGAAAGATCTCTGGATTCTTTGGTATATTGTTTTCTGTTATTTTATTTAATATCTGATTGAGATCATCCCAAAATTTTTCTACTCTCTCACATGTCCAGATTGCATGAATTGTTGTTCCCCTTTCTTTTTTACATCGAAAACATCTATCAGATACTGTTGGGTCCCATTTATTTAACTTTTGCGGTGTAATGTATAGTCTGTGTAACCAATTATATTGTATCATACGCAGCCTCGTATTTATTGTATTTCTCATCGTTCCAGAGCATAACTTCTCCCATGTTTCCTTTTTTATCTACAACAATGGCTCACAGAGCCGAGTAAAAGTGCGCAACCGCGCATGCGCGAGGAGTCGCGCATGCGCGATGCGCATGAAAAAAAACACACCGACGGGAGGGGGGACCAGCTGGGGAGTCGATCTCCACAGCCAGCAACGACAGCTGCAGAACACCTGCAGCAAGAAGAGACCACAGAAGACAATGGAAACAAGAAAGAAGAGGAGGAAAGGGCAGCAAAGGAACAACAGATGGTCAACCTAGAGGAAGAAGAAGAGGAAGAGGAAGAGTACAGGGAAATAGAAGAAGAAAAGAAAGGCAAGGTAAAGGAGGTACTTGCTCTTGTTAGAGGATACATGGAGTCATTTAAAGAATGGCAAACACAGGAATTCAATGATTTAAGAAGAAGAATAAACAACACAGAAAAGAAAATAAATAAAATGGATATGACCTTAACAGAAATGGGGAAAAAAATGGACAAGATGGAAGAACGGGCAATAGCAGCAGAAATGGAGGTAGAAGACTTAAAAAAGAAATTGGAGGAATCTAATAAAAAAACTAAAGAGACACAAGAATTACTAGCCCAAAAAATAGATATAATGGAAAACCATAACAGAAGAAATAACATAAAGATAGTGGGCCTTAAGGAAGATGAAGAAGGCAAGAATATGAGGGAGTTTATAAAAGAGTGGATCCCTAAGACCCTAGGATGTCCAGAACTACAGCAAGAAATGGAAATAGAAAGGGCACATAGAGCATTGGCCCCTAAACCACAACCACAACAAAAACCAAGATCTATTGTAGTAAAATTCCTAAGATATACTACAAGAGAAAAGGTACTGGAGAAGACAATGGAAAAAGTAAGAGAGGGCAACAAACCACTGGAGTATAAAGGGCAAAAAATCTTCATTTATCCAGATATAAGCTTTGAACTCCTAAAGAAGAGAAAAGAGTTCAATGCAGCAAAAGCGATTTTATGGAAGAAAGGATATAAATTTACACTGAAGCATCCTGCGGTATTGAAAATATTTATTCCAGGACAACAAAACAGACTATTCTCGGATCCAGAAGAAGCACGAAAATTTGCAGAACAATTACAAAAATAGACTGAAGGATGAAGACGGGTAATGAGAGCAAAAATTATCACGATTGATATGTATGTGGGTAAAGACAAAAATAGACTGAGGGATGAAGACGGGTAAGGAGGGTAAAAATGACCACGATTGATATGTATGCGGGTAAAGAGGTATAAGAGTGAATAGAGACAATGGGCATATGTGAAAGTATCTGTAATTAGAGGAAAACATAGAGAGTATAGACAAGAATTAATAAGGGAAGGTAATGGAATAGAGAGAATAAGGAGGGAACTAAAAGAGTGACCTTTGTGACATATAAAAAACGAAATCTTTTCTGGGGGGGGCTGGGTGGGGGGAAAAGAGCGGTCACTGCAAAATCAGTTGACGCTTGCGAGTGGATTCGCAAATCCAAATGGAGAGGGGAGATGTGGTTGTCCGACAAGGGATAAAGGGCAACTCAGGAGGGGAAGGGGAGATTGGGAATAAAGAAGATAGAAATAGGAGAATAAGGAAAATGTTGGATGTTGTAGGAATGTTGTCTGGTAAAGAGTTGAAAATAAGAAAAAAGAAATGGAAAAGGAGGAAAGGTAATGATGGAAAAACGGAAAGAGAAGATAAACAAAATATAAAATGGCTACGCTGAACTATATGACTCTAAATATTAATGGAATACATAACCAAATTAAAAGGAAGAAACTACTAAATTTACTGAAAAAGGAAAAAATAGATATAGCATTTGTCCAAGAAACACATTTAACTGAATTGGAGCACAAGAAATTAAAGAGAGATTGGGTAGGACATGTAACAGCAGCATCGTATAATTCAAAAGCAAGAGGAGTGGCTATATTAATTAGCAAAAATGTGCCATTTAAAATAGAAGAGGAAATAATAGATCCAGCAGGGAGATATGTTATGATAAAATGTCAGATATATTCAGAGCTTTGGAATCTACTTAATATATATTCACCTAACGAAGAAGATCAAAAGTTTATGCAAGATATCTTTTTGAAGGTAGCTAATACGCAAGGGAACATACTAATAGGAGGGGATTTCAATCTGAATTTGGATCCAAATATGGATAAAACGGGGGGAAGCAGGATTCTTATCGTGCTCACAAATTCCTTCGTCACTCCTCGAACGATGATCAGTATTCTGACTCAAGCGTTTTCTGGCCCTGTGACGACAAGCGGGCCTAACGTTCCAATGGCAAATGAGGCAGGGAGGATGTTTCCTGTAATAGAGGTAGTAAAAGTTCCATTAGAGAGGAATACGTTGCCTTTAACTGATAACATGCGGTGGGGTCTCGGTTCATTTGGTGATGTCTGGGATCTCTCTATCAATATAAAAAATGAAAATAAAGGCTGGGTCTCTCTGTGGGGGGGGGGGGGGTGTCTAATATTTGCTTATGTCATAATCTAATTCATCCCAACTAGCAGTGCGGGCTTTGTTCCCCAAGGCGTCCGTATTGGCTGTCCATGGACCATCTCTGTTCCAATGCAGTCCTCAGTGTCACTTGCATTTAAATCAATGATGGCATCAGCACCTTTTGGCCAATTTTAGCTGTGTTTACTCAGTCAATCTGGCCAGTTTAGTTTTTCATTCAGTACTGGTGTCTGGGGTTAATGGGAGTAGTGGATGATTGATAATTCCTGAAATAATTCTTCATTCATCTTATTTTTTTTTAAATTATTTAATTTCACATATGCATTAAAAACTAATTTTTTATTTGAAATAACATCAAATGAATGCATAGTGATTAAAAAAATTAACCCCTTGTCTTGGGATGATGGTTTTGGGATGTTTGTGCCTGAGGTTTGTCTCTGAAGTGGACGCTGCTGATGGGTTGATCCCAGAATGGGGGGGTGGGGGGGTTTGTGGGCAAGGGCTGGTTTGGAGGCTGCAGGGAATTCTCTTGCTCTTGACTGCAAGAACCATTTCATTTAATTTTTGCTGATGTAAAGAAAAAAAGAAAAAACATCTGGATAGTATTTATAAATATTTACCAAATCTTTCAACTAAAATCTAACATCTTAAATTTCTTGATTTTAGGAGTCGGAAGGTTCATGTTGGGCTTACAAGTTACTGCCACACATTTTACCCCTATAACAATTACAGCACAGAAACAGGTAATTTGGCCCTTCTCGTCTGCTCTGAACTAAATACTCTCCTCCAGTACCACCTCTCTGCATTCCCCTCCCCTCCAATTTTTTCTGAAATGACAAAATGGACCCTGCTGCCACTATTTCTCCCAGAAGCTGACTCCACTCAGCCACCATTCTGAGTCAAGAAGTTCCCCCTCATGTTACTTCTAACAAGACCTCTTGTTTCAATCTCTCCCACTTGCAATGGAATTGCCTATCCACATCAACTCTATCCATCCTTCTTGTAATTTTAAATACTCTACCAAATCCACTCTCGGCTTTCAAGTTGACAGTAATGCAGTCATGGATGGTCGGATGAATTCTCTTGGGGAAGAGTTCATAGTGGCTCAAAAGTGCTTGATTAGATGCAAGGAGAGCTGCCACTGAATGTTGCATGTATTTGGTTCTGGGTTTCGAAGGTACCTCAGCTCTCTCTCTTTTGTACTCGGTCCAAAAGACATTGCTGATCTTATTTGGAATTAGACCAGTTTCAATGAAGCAATGCTGAAGATTTTTGCTGGAGGGGGGGAATAAGCATTGCATTAAATTAAGCTGCGGCTGGTCATCCTTAAGTGTTGATCTGCAGTCCAAGTCTGGTGAGCTTTCTGGGATGGGCTAACGTTCCAGGCAACTCCTTCTTCACACAACAGGATTCAACATTTAATAGGACGGGGGGTGGGGGAATAATCTTGGGTTAAGTTCCATTTGTGTTTTAGTTCATAAAGCCCATTGGATTTTGACTTCTATCGGGAGCACAGTGGGATATGAACAACATTTCTTGTTGTTTTCAGAGTATATCTTTCCCCTGGTTTATAATTCTTTGTGTGAATCATTTTTTTACTCCTGTCCAAGTTAGTAACAGGAAACACTGTGGGAGTGGGACGCTGTTTCATCGCTGGTAAAGTCCAACAACTGGTGAAACATTCACATGATTGAAGCTCTCTGGAAGGCAGGTTTCCAATTACTGCAGGTAACTTTCAGTTCAAGATCGTTCACCCCATCTTCCTCACTCGTGCACAGTGTCACGCCCATCAATGATGGAGGGAGGAAAGTTGGTTTGAAAATGAGCAAATTGTTTACGTCAGAGCCAAGTCTGAAACCACCTTTTATTGAACCAAGCGAGATGCAGGACTGGTCACGGTGGCTGCTGGGGGGCACATGCAGATAGCCTTGCCCACAAGGAATCTTTTGAGTCCTCATTCTCAACATAGGGTGGCAGTGTCCTAGGGTCTCCTTCTTTCGCCTTGTCTTCCTTAATCATCTGGAGCCTGATTTCTTTCCCCTCTCATTCAGCCTGCATTATTTTCTGCATCCTCTCCCTGTTACTCCCTTGCTTTCTGTTCCCTTCATTTTCTCCCTCATCATTAATATTAGCAAAGATGACTGGCTTGGTTTAGTCTGTAACATGTTTGAGTTTCAAGTGGAACATTTAACGTGGGCTCAGTGCTGTTTTGAAATATTAGCAGAACAGAGGATGACACCAGTCACTAATAGATAGAAGAGAAAAAGATCCCCCTCTCTCTGGTAAGGTCGTGGGCAAGAGACCTAAGAGAGGAACAAGTCTGAATAAACATCTTTCCTGATTAACTGTGTCCGGTGCATTGATTGAGTGGTGGTGTTGCAGCAGACCCCACTCTTATCCATAATTGATTGGAAACTAATGGAGCGCCAGAATAGCGTACATAGTTGAAGAAATTAAATTCCAAGACTTTGCTCTGCAAAGTGTTTCAACTTCAAAAGTACAGCCCCTCATGGCCAATCCCGGGAATTTACTGGGACAGGGTCCAGTGGAAAAGGGACACTGTCCAAATGCCAGTGTCAAATGATGTCATTTCACGCCACCTATAACCCTACTCATATCCTCGGTGTTTGCCGATGTCGGCCTGATGGTAAAACCAGTGGAAGAGAGACAGCAGAGAATCACCCGTTTCCAGTCGAAGGCAGAACACTCCGCTCCCCAGGGATGAGTTGTGTTCAGTGGAAAAGCAATCTTGTGTCCCAGTGGAAATGGCACCAAGGGCTTCCTAACCTGAGACACTGCATGGCCAATGAACTGGGATTCCCGTGGAAAAGGGTTTCAGACTGCTTTGTAAAATCTGCATGCAATGCTTCAACCGAAATGAAGGCCAATGGGATGATGAGCTTCATTTCGTGGTCGTGCGTGAAAGTGAGGCCATTTTGGCAGGAAAGCGCAGAAAAATTAACCACGATCACAGGAGTGGCCTCCACGTGATACCTGGAGCAATATCTTCATGGATACAAGCGACAACTTAACCAAATATATAATATCATTTATAAAAATAGCACTGGCCTTCGCGAAAAGATGTATCACGATCAACTGGATGTCCGATAGCACGCTGGGCTGTGGAAATGAACTGCTGTTACCTACGGAAAAAAAAATCACATAAACGTGACCCTTTGGTAAAGGTCTGTCAGCTGTACCTGGATCACATAGGGGCCCAGACACTAATATAAATGAACAATAAAAGGGGATAAAAGTAACCATTATATAGACCAAAACCAAGTTTCCCCAACTGGACTCATCTACTTGTAATCTCTGAAAATGTGGATATGAAAACAAACTGCAACAGAGAGAAAAAAATTCAAAGTGCAAAAGGGAGAGTCTTTAAATGAGTCCCTGAATGTGTGTTGAGTCTGGTGGTGAAGGGGTAGCAGCTGTTCCTGAGCCCGGCTATACCTCTTCCCTGATGGGAGCAGTGAGAACAGAGTGGGTGATGTGGATCCTTGATTGCTGATGCTCTCTGACAGCAGCGTTCCCTGCAAATGTTCTCAATGGTGGAGGGTGTTTACCTGAGATGTCCAGGGCGGTGTTCATACTTTTGCAGAGATTTCTGCTCAGGGGTATTGGTGTCACAAGAGAATAGCTCAAACCTACTGCAAACTGAACCTTTCCCCCTTCACACCCGTAACCCACAATTTTTCTTGCATCAATGTGCCTATCTAAATGTTAAAGGTCCCTATTATTCCAGACTACACAATCCTGCCCGGCCATGCGCTCCAGGCACCCGCAGCCTTCTGCACGTTCTCTTTATACAAGTCCTTCAGCAGCCTTGTGTTTCCTCAGCACTGCCTGCTCCTCCACCAAGCTCTGCCTCAAATCCATTCACTCTATGAGCTTCCTGCATCACTCCAGAGAAAAGCCCAAGGTTTCTCTCTCTGGATATTGCATTTACTTCATTCTGATGGGCTGAATTCCTGCAGCTTCCCAATCCAACATCTGCAATCGCCTTTAAATTGTGCACCTCTGCACAGATTTGTGCCACCTGCTTTTAAACAGGTTAAATCCTATGGGCATTCTGACAGTGTCCTTCCACTCTCTCTCTCTCTCTCTCTACCGGTGGAACTAAATCCTTCTGCTCAAATTGTTGCTTGGTCTGGGCTTCTGTCCTTTTGCCTGGATTCTCATCCTCTGCTATTTCAGTCTGAACCTTGCCCTCACCCGAGGAATAAAACCGTGGGGATATGGATCGGAATTCTTTCTGGCTAGAGCATCTCAAACACTGCTCTCATCCTCGTGTGTGCACAGCTAGAGGCAAGAACAAATCTTGTCCTTAGTCACTGTGAAATCCATCTCCAGGATGCTGGCACTTTATTCCTGTATGTTTTTTTTTAACCTTGCTTAGTGCTAGTTTTTCCTTTTGAATTGATCATTACAATATATGTCAATGCACTTTCCAAATTGTTTCACAATGTAAACAAAATTTTAAAGAAAAATCTGAAGACTTCACCATCTGAGATGCAGGAACTAATCTGTGGCTTCGGCGGGTCCGCGCCCAGGGGTATTTGGATTATTTTAAACAAGACCATCTTCCAATGTCTGCAGTGAAACTGGGAGAAAGAGGGTTGGGCTGACGGTGTCATAGTAAATGACGTCTCATTACAGAACTGAAAGCTTTCAGTCTGTGGTGAACTGATCTTCTCGTCCCACTGACCAGCACCCCTTCCTGCTCATTCCCATCCATGGGTCCGGGACTCCCTCACCATCATGGGTCCCCCTCACACTCGCAGTTCCCCAATCCCCTCAACCACACGGATCCCCTCAGCCACGCGGGTTCCCAACCCCACCTTCAGCCTCGCGGGTGCCCTCAGCCTTCTGGGTCCCAATCTCAAAGAGCAATTTGAGACGCATCTAATTTTAATTCTAAACTCAATTTCTTCATATAACCCAATAAAAGTACCTTAGGATCAAGTGAAAGTTTAAATTTTAATAAGTTCCTTGATTCTATCCCAGAAAGGTTTCACATAATCAAGTCGAGTGCAAGAAAGAGCCAACTTGCTCATGGCACCTAAAGCACCGATTTACGTGAAACTCCACGAGTTCCACCTACCTACTTCCCTTGCCCATAACCCTCCCAGCCCCTCGCATCCATGTACTCATATAACCTCATCTTAAATGACAGAATTGACCCTGGCGCAACTTCTTCCAGTAGATCATTCCACTCAGCCACCACTCTGAGTGAAGAAGCATCCTCTTGTATTACTTCTCAAGTTTTGCCCCTTAACTTATGACCCCTTGTTCCAATCTCTGCTCCCCTTAGGGGAAAGAGCCTATTCACAGCTTATTCCCTTGATAATTTTAAATACCTCTATCAAATCCCCGCTCAACCCTCTACGCTCCAATGAATGAAGTCCCAGTCTACTCAATCTTTCTACGTATTCAAAATACTGCAATCCAGGCAACATTTTCGTCAAACTTCTTTGCACTCTCTCTACCTTATTGATATCCTTCTTATAATTTGGAGTCCAGAACGGCATACAATACTCCAAACTTGGCCTCACCAACACTCTGAACATCACCTCCCCAGATCCTATATTCCATGCTATGATTTATAAAGGCCAGCATACCCAAAGCCTTCTCTCTCCATGGGAATCCACCTTCAAATTTAAAACTAATTTGGCAGGGGGAAGGGAACAGGACTGATAGGGAAGCAGATAGGAGAGTGAATATAGGGGTGGTTCTGTTAGACGGTGAAACAGTAAGGAAAAAGGGAACTAAAAGTGATAGGAGAGTAGGGGCAAGTGCATCGAGAACAAAGGTGGAGGGAGAAAGGAGATATGGTATCAAGGTATTGTGTATGAATGCACGGAGTGTAAGGAATAAAATGGATGAGCTTGAGGCGCAAATGGCAATGGGAGGTTATGACATTGTCGGAGTTACGGAGACATGGCTGCGGGAAAGGCGGGATTGGGAAATCAATGTTCCCGGGTACACGTCCTATAGAAAAGACAGAAAGTTAGGAAGAGGAGGTGGGGTAGCTCTGTTGGTAAGAAATGAAATTCAGGCGTTTGAAAGGAAAGACATTGAAACAGGTGGGTAGAGTCTGTTTGGATAGAATTAAGAAATAGTAAAGGCATGCGACCATAATAGGGGTCATTTACAGGCCTCTGAAAAGTAACTCAGATATCGGTAGAAGTATAAATCAGGAATTAAGAGTGGCATGTCAAAGTGGTAGCAATACAGTAGTTATGGGGGACTTCAACATGAAGGTGGACTGGGATAATCAGACGGGGGCAGGAACACAAGAGTGTGAGTTTATTGAATGTCTACGAGATACTTTCTTGGAGCAGCTAGTGGAGGAACATACCATGGGGAAGTCGATTCTGGACTTGGTGCTGTGCAGCAATGCAGAGTTAATAAGTGAGAGCCATTAGGGAATAGTGAGCATGGTATGGTTACTTTTGAGCTGCAATTATAAAGGGAAGAAGAAAGGAAGTCGGAAGCATCTGTACTGCAGTTAAATAAAGGGGATTATGCAGCTATGAGGGAGGAGCTAGCGAAAATAAAATGGAAAGATACACTAGCTGGGAGGTCAACTCGGGAAAAATGGCAGGTGCTTTTGGACATTTTCCACAGGATTCATGACAAATTTATTCCAAAGAGGAGGAAAGGCTCTAGGAGATGCAAATGGCAGTCGTGGCTAACTAATGAAATCAAGTGCAATATCAAATCCAAAGGGAGTAAGTATAAGATAGCAAAGTGGAGTGGGAAGCTAGAGGATTGGGAAACCTTCAAAGAGCATCAGAGGGTAACTAAGAAAGTCATAAGAGAGGGGAAAATGAAGTATGAGAGGAAATTAGCAAATAATATCATGGAGGATAGCAAAAGCTTTTTTAAATATGTGAAGAGGAAGAAATTGGTTCGGTCTAAAATTGGTCCATTAAGAATGGAAAAGGCTGGAATTATTACCGGAAACAAGGAGATGGCTGAGGAATTTAACAAATACTTTGCATCGGTCTTTACCAAGGAGGATATAGGTTATGGTCAGTTAGTGGGTAGTGGTCATGCGGTATCAAGAGACTTGTGGAACTTTCCTGGGAAGTAAGGGATCTAATGGATATCCGGATCTAGAAGGAGGAGATTGTGAGTAAATTGTTGGGACTGAGGGCTGATAAAACCCCAGGGCCTGATGGGCTGCATCCCAGGGTGCTTAAAGAAGTTGCTATGGAAATTGTGGAGGCACTGGTCGACATTTTCCAAAGTCCATAGATTCGGGGGAGGTCCCTGAGGATTGGAGAGTGGCTGATGTGGTGCCGATTTTTAAGAAGGGAGGGAGGGAGAAAACGGGAAATTATAGACCGGTCAGCCTGACGTCAGTGGTGGGGAAGATATTGGAATCTATCATAAAAGGAGTAATAGCAGAACACTTGGGCAGAAATAATAGTATAAGGGCTAGTCAGCATGGATTCCTTAAGGGTAAGTCATGCTTGACTAACCTTCTGGAATTTTTCGAGGATGTGACAAAGAGGGTGGACTTGGGAGACCAGTGGATGTGGTGTATTTGGACTTCCAGAAGGCCTTTGATAAGGCACCGCACGGGAGACTAGTGGGCAAGATCAGGGAGCATGGAATTGGAGGTAAGGTGCTGACATGGATAGGAAATTGGTTAAGAAATAGAAAACAAAGGGTTGGAGTAAGCGGGTCTTTTTCAGGATGGCAGGATGTGACGAGTGGGGTGCTGCAGGGATCGGTATTGGGTCCTCAGTTGTTTGTAATTTATGTAAATGATTTGGATGAGGGGATTATTAATAACATGAGCAGATTTGCAGATGACACTAAACTGGGTGGCGGTGTGAGGAGGATATAAGGAAAATGCAGAGGGATTGGACAGGTTGGGGGTTTGGCCTGTTGAATGGAAGATGACGTTCAATGTGAGCAAATGAGCAGGGGAATCACGTTGCTCTCCATTGCAGGCAAAATCTTCGCTAGGATTCTACTAAATAGAATAATACCTAGTGTCGCCGAGAATATTCTACCAGAATCACAGTGCGGCTTTCGCGCAAACAGAGGAACTACTGACATGGTCTTTGCCCTCAGACAGCTCCAACAAAAATGCAGAGAACAAAACAAAGGACTCTACATCACCTTTGTTGACCTCACCAAAGCCTTCGACACCGTGAGCAGGAAAGGGCTTTGGCAAATACTAGAGCGCATCGGATGTCCCCCAAAGTTCCTCAACATGATTATCCAACTGCACGAAAACCAACAAGGTCGGGTCAGATACAGCAATGAGCTCTCTGAACCCTTCTCCATTAACAATGGCGTGAAGCAAGGCTGTGTTCTGGCACCAACCCTCTTTTCAATCTTCTTCAGCATGATGCTGAACCAAGCCATGAAAGACCCCAACAATGAAGACGCTGTTTACATCCGGTACCGCACGGATGGCAGTCTCTTCAATCTGAGGCGCCTGCAAGCTCACACCAAGACACAAGAGAAACTTGTCCGTGAACTACTCTTTGCAGACGATGCCGCTTTAGTTGCCCATTCAGAGCCAGCTCTTCAGCGCTTGACGTCCTGCTTTGCGGAAACTGCCAAAATGTTTGGCCTGGAAGTCAGCCTGAAGAAAACTGAGGTCCTCCATCAGCCAGCTCCCCACCATGATTACCAGCCCCCCCACATCTCCATCGGGCACACAAAACTCAAAACGGTCAACCAGTTTACCTATCTCGGCTGCACCATTTCATCAGATGCAAGGATCGACAATGAGATAGACAACAGACTCGCCAAGGCAAATAGCGCCTTTGGAAGACTACACAAAAGAGTCTGGAAAAACAACCAACTGAAAAACCTCACAAAGATAAGCGTATACAGAGCCGTTGTCATACCCACACTCCTGTTCGGCTCCGAATCATGGGTCCTCTACCGGCACCACCTACGGCTCCTAGAACGCTTCCACCAGCGTTGTCTCCGCTCCATCCTCAACATCCATTGGAGCGCTTTCATCCCTAACGTCGAAGTACTCGAGATGGCAGAGGTCGACAGCATCGAGTCCACGCTGCTGAAGATCCAGCTACGCTGGATGGGTCACGTCTCCAGAATGGAGGACCATCGCCTTCCCAAGATCGTGTTATATGGCGAGCTCTCCACTGGCCACCGTGACAGAGGTGCACCAAAGAAAAGGTACAAGGACTGCCTAAAGAAATCTCTTGGTGCCTGCCACATTGACCACCGCCAGTGGGCTGATATCGCCTCAAACCGTGCATCTTGGCGCCTCACAGTTTGGCGGGCAGCAACATCCTTTGAAGAAGACCGCAGAGCCTACCTCACTGACAAAAGGCAAAGGAGGAAAAACCCAGCACCCATCCCCAACCAACCAATTTTCCCCTGCAACCGCTGCAATCGTGTCTGCCTGTCCCGCATCGGACTTGTCAGCCACAAACGAGTCTGCAGCTGACGTGGACTTTTTACCCCCTCCATAAATCTTCGTCCGCGAAGCCAAGCCAAAGAAATAAAGTTTAAAAAAGATACACAACCAGTGTTTCAGGCTTGAGCCCTTTATCAGGGCTACGAGTATCTGTACTTTATAAAGGTTCACTGCTTGATCAGATGAGCTTCTCCAGCATTTGTGTCCTTACAGAATTTGGTTGAGTTACTATATGTGGACATCAGGTCATTTTTTCACCCTTAAACTGTCCATCTACACAGACAGGAACTTGAAACATTTCTTCTTTTTCACACAACTACCCCCATTTGGTGAAGTGTGTGGAATATTAGCTGTAGAATATCTTCTTCTGGGAATTATGATGAAGAAACCATCACACAGACTTTGCCAGAAAGCTGGGAAAGAGAGTTAAAAAGCACATTCCAGACAGGGATCAATTCTCACCTCCTCTACTGAGCCATACATATCCAAATGCCTGCCTGATCTTCAAAACAATGGTGCAAATTGTTAGACCTGATCCAAAGGCTGCAATAAGCCCACAGCACCACTCAGACCCTGAATGGCATTGTTTCTGCTTTGAAGTGAAGAATTTAAGACTGCTATGCAATTAAGACATTTGGGTAAATTGGAAACCAGAAATCAGGCAGGCAGAGAATGATTACTAATCTGAACTGTGCGCAAGTCTTCCAGACACCTGTTGATTTTTGTGTTCCCTCACCTTAACTGGTACATGAGATTAGATGACCAACAAGAAGTCCTTTCCATGTCTTTAGGAAGAGGATATGCAAAATGTAAAATACAGTGGCAGATAGAACAGTAACAGGTCATAACAAGCCCTGACAATCTGAAACAGGTCATGGGAATATAAATTTATTCAGTAATGTAGAAATGACTGCAAAAGCTGAGAAATTAGGAATTCATAAACTGAGGCAAAGATGGGATGGAGATTTGAACATAGAAAATGGACTGATCGTTATAAATGAGATAGACTGGTTCAATACAATTTTATTCACCAGACACCTCAAAAGAAAATACATGGAATCGGATTTGTTTCAAATGTTAACAAGTCATTTCTACTTTTCTGCATTTGACTTGGCAATGTCCTAAAGTTGGGCAGCTTGGTTGAAATAAGTATTTTTTTAAAAATTCCCAAAGGATCCATGAGAAAGAGATGTTAAGGAATTAAATTTAAATTAAAACTGAATATTTACCAGGTTTAAATTGCTGCAAATTGTACAGCTAGAAAGTGCGTGGCCATATCTTGCAAACTGGCTGAGGTTCGGAGCTGTTCACCACAAGAAAATAATGTATCGTTCACGAGATGAACATTCTATCTTTGGAGCCCACATTTCCTAAAGGTGGGTTGGTGAAGTTTTGAAATATTCACAATATTATGGTTAAATAAAACATCTGTTGAAGATCTCTGGTCCCTCATATGGGATGTGGAGAGGGTGGGCCTGGGTAGATCTCAATTTGTATTAATCAACCACATGTATCGGGATTTGAATTATATTCTTGTAAAATTAACAAGAATATAACTAACTCTTAAAAATTAATTTAAAAAAAAACCCTGACCCACACAAATGCCCCTGTTCACCTTGCCATTTTGTAAAAGGTGATGGGGGGAAAATCCTGACACAAGGGACAGATTTGAACCTGAGTCACTGTCATTTTCTGCTAAACATGCCAAGATCAAAATTCGACTGACTGTCCTGCAATATTACACACACGTAAGGTAAGATGGTTACATCAGCAAAAATTAAATGAAATGCTTCCTACAGTCAAGAGCAAAAGAATTCCCTGCAGCCTCCAAACCAGCCCTTGCCCACAAATAACACCCCCTGCCCCCCCCCCCCCCCCAATTCTGGGATCAACCCATCAGCAGCCTACACTTTGTTGGAATCTAGGGGTTAAAACATTATGAAAGAAATGATTAATTAATAAGTTGATATGTACTGCATGGTTCAGGGAAAAAGAGGAATGTGATTAAGTGGCAATCACAGCATGGAGCGAAGTTGGCTGAGCAAAATTGTCTGCTCCCAAATACAGGGAGAGGAAATTCATAAAACGATTTAGGAGGAAAGCTCCAAATGAAGGAGGTGGTGAGTAGCACAGGAGACACAGGCCAGACCAGAAAAAAGAATGGCCTGCAAGAAACCAAGGAAATGGAAAACCAGTCTAGGAGGAAGATTAAGGCATGAGGAGGTGTTAAAGAGAACAGCAGAAATTGGCCAGACAGGAACAGAATGGTGATTAGAAATATCTGGTGATGAATTAATTTCTGATCAAAACAACAGGATAGTCTGGCCTGGAGGATTAAGATGGGAGTGCCACACCCCAGATATCTGCAAAACAGGAGATGACTTGTGATAACCCTTATGCAAAAAGATCTATCAAAGGAAGCCAACTTTTGTTCTGTATGATAAGGTTGATCTATATAAACTGAGCCAACTGGACAATAGGTGTCAGTCTTGGGGAATAGCTCACTGTGCAGGTGACCTATGAACTAACGACTGACCCAGAGCTCTGTTAAGTTTTATTCTTGTGCTGTGTAATAAATTGACTGTTGAACCGAATACCTTCTCCTATCACTTCATTCAAAGAACACGCTGGACTCAGACCACATACAGACTAAATTAAGAGTAAGGGAAAGCCAGAGTCCGACAACTTCAGAGCCAAACCTCAGGCACAAACATCCCAAAACCATCATCCCAAGACAAGATCTAAAGTTGCAGGCACCGTAAACCACATACATTAAAGCAACACATTTCTCTGGCTCAATACCCACGAACCACATGGAACACCAGTTTGCAAACTACCCACAAACAGGGGCTTCCACAAACACCGGATTCCTTTCACCCCAACAACTCAAAGAACCACCCCAGAAAAAGCAGCCATAGTAAAACCAAGCTTCCTACCTTCCTCTGATGGCAGCATCACCTCATCTCTGCCTGAAAGCTGCAAGTGACGAGAGTGGGGAAACTCTCCTGTTTTAAACCCTGATCTGGAATCAGGAGGACAATTAATTCAGGTGTGAAATATCTCAGTAAATTGTGGCTGGCCCTTTAAACAAGGCCCATCTCCGCCCTTCAAGAGAGCTGCAATTAAGGGAATAGCACCTTTTTAATTTGGAGTGGGAGTTAAAAAAGTTTTCTCACTTGTGGCATTGAGATGTTTGAGGAGATGATACTTCTAGATAGGGGAGTGTTAGAGCTTTATGAGAGATTTGTTTGTTTTTGGGCCTCGTCCTTTCAATTTTGGTTTGGAAGTCTTTTGTGGTCTATGACAGCTGAAAACTATGCAAACTAGGGTTTTCTTTGATCCTGATGGTTGTGCAGCAGTTCAAACTTCTCAAATGCAGAATTTGAGCTGTTTGCTCTCCCAGTGCCCTAGAGCATTGATTTGGGAATATTTATGCCACAGGTGGTGTTATGGTCCTGTTAAGTCAATGACTCTGGATCAAATCTGGCCCCGTCTGCAAGGGGTTTGTGTGTTCACCCACTCTTCAGTGGAGGTGACAGGTTAACAGGGGTTTGTGGGGGGGGGGGGGGGAAAATCGCAGGTGAATGAGGGGGAATGCACAGAGCTGGTGGCGTGAATAGGAATGTGAGGCAGTTGTTGGCGAAGGAGAGTGTGTTGCAGGGATGTGTAGCTGAGGACTCACCATCCAATCTCAGACCAGAGGGAAACAGGATTCTTATCGTGCTCACAAATTCCTTCGTCACTCCTCAAACGATGATCAGTATTCTGACTCAAGCGTTTTCTGGCCCTGTGACGACAAGCGGGCCTAACGTTCCAATGGCAAATGAGGCAGGGAGGATGTTTCCTGTAATAGAGGTAGTAAAAGTTCCATTAGAGAGGAATACGTTGCCTTTAACTGATAACATGCGGTGGGGTCTCGGTACATTTGGTGATGTCTGGGATCTCTCTATCAATATAAAAAATGAAAATCAAGGCTGGGTCTCTCTCTGGGGGGGGGGGGGGGAGTATCTAATATTTGCTTATGTCATAATCTAATTCATCCCAACTGGCAGTGCGAGCTTTGTTCCCCAAGGCGTCCGTATTGGCTGTCCATGGACCAACTCTGTCCCAATGCAGTCCTCAGTGTCTCTTGCATTTAAATCAATGATGGCATCAGCACCTTTTGGCCAATTTTAGCTGTGTTTACTCAGTCAATATGGCAAGTTTAGTTTTTCATTCAGTACTGGTGTCTGGGGTTAATGGGAGTAGTGGATGATTGATAATTCCTGAAATAATTCTTCATTCATCTTATTTTTTTTTAAATTATTTAATTTCACATATGCATTAAAAACTAATTTTTTATTTGAAATAACATCAAATGAATGCATAGTGATTTAAAAAATTAACCCCTTGTCTTGGGATGATGGTTTTGGGATGTTTGTGCCTGAGGTTTGTCTCTGAAGTGGACGCTGCTGATGGGTTGATCGCAGAATGGCGGGGGGGGGGGGGAGGGGGGGTGTTTGTGGGCAAGGGCTGGTTTGGAGGAATTCTCTTGCTCTTGACTGCAAGAACCATTTCATTTAATTTTTCCTGATGTAAAGAAAAAAAGAAAAAACATCTGGATAGTATTTATAAACATTTACCAAACCTTTCAAATAAAATCTAACATCTTAAATTTCTTGATTTTAGGAGTCGGAAGGTTCATGTTGAGCTTCCAAGTTACTGCCACGCATTTTACCCCTAGAACAATTACAGCACAGAAACAGGTCATTTGGCCCTTCTCGTCTGCTCTGAACTAAATACTCTCCTCCAGTACCACCTCTCTGCATTCCCCACCCCTCCAATTTTCTCTTAAATGACAAAATGGACCCTGCTGCCACTATTTCTCCCGGAAGCTCACTCCACTCAGCCACCATTGAGTCAAGAAGTTCCCCCTCACGTTACTTCAAAACTTTTGCCTCTTAACTCAAGACCTCTTGTTTCAATCTCTCCCACTTGCAATGGAATTGCCTATCCACATCAACTCTATCCATCCTTCTTGTAATTTTAAATACTCTACCAAATCCCCTCTCGGCTTTCGAGTTGACAGGAATGCACTCATGGATGGTTGGATGAATTCTCTTGGGGAAGAGTTCATAGTGGCTCAAAAGTGCTTGATTAGATGCAAGGAGAGCTGCCACTGAATGTTGCATGTATTTGGTTCTGGGTTTCGAAGGTACCTCAGCTCTCTCTCTTTTGTACTCGATCCAAAAGACATTGCTGATCTTATTTGGAATTAGACCAGTTTCAATGAAGCAATGCTGAAGATTTTTGCTGGAGGGGGGGAAACAAGCATTACATTAAATGAAGCTGCGGCTGGTCATCCTTAAGTGTTGATCTGCAGTCCAAGTCTGGTGAGCTTTCTGGGATGGGCTAACATTCCAGGCAACTCCTTCTTCACACAACAGGATTCAATATTTAATGGGACGGGGGGCGGGGGAATAATCTGGGGCTAAGTTCCGTATGTGTTTTGAGTTGATCTGATATAGTTCATGAAGCCCATTGGATTTTGACTTCTATCGGGAGCACAGTGGGATATGAACAACATTTCTTGTTGTTTTCAGAGTATATCTTTCCCCTGGTTTATAATTCTTTGTGTGAATCATTTTTTTACTCCTGTCCAAGTTAGTAACAGGAAACACTGTGGGAGTGGGACGCTGTTTCATCGCTGGTAAAGTCCAACAACTGGTGAAACATTCACATGATTGAAGCTCTCTGGAAGGCAGGTTTCCAATTACTGCAGGTAACTTTCAGTTCAAGATCTTTCACCCCATCTTCCTCACTCGTGCACAGTGTCACGGCCGTCAATGACGGAGGGAGGAAAGTTGGTTTGAAAATGAGCAAATTGTTTACGTCAGAGCCAAGTCTGAAACCACCTTTTATTGAATCAAGTGAGATGCAGGACTGGTCACGGTGGCTGCTGGGGGGCACATGCAGATAGCCTTGCCCACAAGGAATCTTTTGAGTCCTCATTCTCAACATTGGGTGACAGTGTCCTAGGGTCTCCTTCTTTCGCCTTGTCTTCCTTAATAATCTGAAGCCTGAATTCTTTCCCCTCTCATTCAGCCTGCATTATTTTCTACATCCTCTCCCTGTTACTCCCTTGCTTTCTATTCCCTTCATTTTCTCCCTCATCATTAATTTTAGCAAAGATGACTGGCTTGGTTTAGTCTGTAACATGTTTGAGTTTCAAGTGGAACATTTAACGTGGGCTCAGTGCTGTTTTGAAATATTAGCAGAACAGAGGATGACACCAGTCACTGATGGATAGAAGAGAAAAAGATCCCCCTCTCTCTGGTAAGGTCGTGGGCAAGAGACCTAAGAGGGGAACAAGTCTGAATAAACATCTTTCCTGATTAACTGTGTCCGGTGCATTGATTGAGTGGTGCTGTTGCAGCAGACCCCACTCTTATCCATAATTGATTGGAAACTAATCTATGGTCACTGGACCCAAAATGTTCACATACACGTTTTACCTCTCTAACCATTACAGCATCGAAATAGGCCAACTTGGCCCTTCGAGTCCACGCCGAACACTTGGTCCTACCTAATCCCATTGACCTACACTCGCCCCTTGACCCTCCATTCCTTTCCTGTCCAAATACATATCCCACTTCTCCTTAAGTGCTAATATTGAGCCTGCCTCCTCCACTTCATCTGCAAGTCCATTCCACACACCCACCACTCTGAGTGAAAGTCCCCCCTCACATTTCCTCGAAACTTCTGCCCCTTTCTCTCAACCCACGTCAAATCTATACCCCAATAATTTTAAATACCTCAACCCAATCCAACCTCAACCTTTTATGCTCCGCAGAATAAAAATTTTGCTTAACCTTTCCCTATAACTTAGACCTGTGGTTTTCAAAATGCTCTCAAACTCAAATTCCACTTGAAGCAATCCCTACACCAGAAGTGCTCTGTGATTAGTCAGGAATTGATTCAGGTGCTATGAAAGGAACCATCTACATCCTACAGGATGGAGCGCCAGAATAGCGTACATAGTTGAAGAAATTAAATTCCAAGACTTTGCTCTGCAAAGTGTTTCAACTTCAAAAGTACAGCCCCTCATGGCCAATCCCGGGAATTTACTGGGACAGGGTCCAGTGGAAAAGGGACACTGTCCAAATGCCAGTGACAAATGATGTCATTTCACACCACCTCTAACCCTACACATATCCTCGGCGTTTGCCGACGTCAGCCTGATGGTAAAACCAGTGGAAGAGAGACAGTAGAGAATCACCTGTTTCCAGTCGAAGGCAGAACACTCAGCTCCCCGGGGATGAGTTGTGTTCAGTGGAAAAGCAATCTTGTGTCCCAGTGGAAATGGCACCAAGGGCTTCCTAACCTGAGACACTGCATGGCCAATGAACTGGGATTCCCGTAGAAAAAGGGTTTCAGACTGCTTTGTAAAATCTGCATGCAGTGCTTCAACCGAAATGAAGTCCAATGGGATGATGAGCTTCATTAAACTTTTCTACGTGGTCGTGCGTGAAAGTGAGGCCATTTTGGCAAGAAAGCGCAGAAAAATTAACCACGATCACAGGAGTGGCCTCCACGTGAGACCTGGAGCAATATCTTCATGGAAACAAGCGACAACTTGACCAAATATCTAATCTCATTTATAAAAATAGCACTGGCCTTCGCGAAAAGATGTATCACGATCAACTGGATGTCCGATAGCACGCTGGGTTGTGGAAATGAACTGCTGTTACCTACGGGAAAAAAAAAATCACATAAACGTGGTAAAGGTCAGTCAACTGTACCTGGACCACATAGGGGCCCAGACACTAATATAAATGAACAATAAAAGGGGATGAATGTAACCATTATATAGACCAAAACCAAGTTTCCCCAACTGGACTCATCTACTTGTAATCTCTGAAAATGTGGATATGAAAACAAACTGCAATAGAGAGAGAAAAAATTCAAAGTGCAAAAGGAAGAGTCTTTAAATGAGTCCCTGAATGTGTGTTGAGTCTCGTGGTGAAGGGGTAGCAGCTGTTCCTGAACCTGGCTATACCTCTTTCCAGATGGGAGCAGTGAGAACAGAGCGGGTGATGTGGATCCTTGATTGCTGCTGCTCTCTGACAGCAGCGTTCCCTGCAAATGTTCTCAATGGTGGAGGGTTTTTACCCGAGATGTCCAGGGCAGGGTCCATGCTTTTGCAGAGCTTTTTGCTCAAGGGTATTGGTGTCACAAGACAACTGATCAAACCTACTACAAACTGAACCTTTCACCCCTCACACCCGTAAACCCACTATTTTTCTTGCATCAATGGGCCTGTCTAAATGTTAAAGGTCCCTATTATTCCAGACTCCACTATCCTGCCCGGCCATGCACTCCAGGCACCCGCAGCCTTCTGCACGTTCTCTTTCTACAAGTCCTTCAGCAGCCTTGTGTTTACTCAGCACTGCCTGCTCCTCCACCAAGCTCTGCCTCAAATCCATTCACTCTATGAGCTTCCTGCATCGCTCCAGAGAAAAGCCCAAGGTTTCTCTCTTTGGATATTGCACTTCCTTCATTCTGATGGGCTGAATTCCTGCAGCTTCCCAATCAAACATCTGCAATCGCCTTTAAATTGTGCCCCTCTGCACAGATTTGTGCCACCTGCTTTTAAACAGGTTAAATCCTATGGGCATTCTGACAGTGTCCTTCCACTCTCTCTCTCTCTCTCTCTCTACCAGTGGAACTAAATCCTTCTGCTCAAATTGTTGCTTGGTCTGGGCTTCTGTCCTTTTGCCTGGATTCTCATTCTCTGCTATTTCAATCTGAACCCTGCCCTCAGCACGAGGAATAAAACCGTGGGGATATGGATCGGAATTCTTTCTGGCAAGAGCATCTCAAACACTGCTCTCATCCTCGTGTGTGCACAGGTAGAGACAAGAACAAATCTTGTCCTTAGTCACTGTGAAATCCATCTCCAAGATGATGGCACTTTATTCCTGTGTGTTTTTTTTGAACCTTGCTTAGTGCTAGTTTTTCCTTTTGAATTGAACATTACAATATATGTTAACGCACTTTCCAAATGGTTTTACAATGTAAACAATATTTTAAAGAAAAATCTGAAGACTTCACCATCTGAGATGCAGATTCTAATCTGTGGCTTCGGCGGGTCCGTGCCAAGGGGTATTTGGATTATTTTAAAGAGGACCGTCTTCCAATGTCTGCAGTGGAACTGGGAGAAAGAGGGTTGGGCTGTCGGTGTCATAGTTAATGACGTCTCATTACAGAACTGAAAGCTTACAGTCTGTGGTGAACTGATATTCTCGTCCCACTGACCAGCACCCCTTCCTGCTCATTCCCATCCATGGGGCCGGGACTCCCTCAACCTCATGGGTCCCCCTCACACTCGCAGTTCTCCGATCCCCTCAACCATACGGATCCCCTAAACCACGCGGGTTCCCACCCCTACCTTCAGCCTCGCAGGAGCCCTCAGCCTTCTTGGTCCACGTCCCCCCTCCGCCCTCTGGGTCCCCGTACCTCCTCAACATTCTGGGTCCCCGTCCCCTTCCGCCCTCAGCCTTCTAGGTCCCCGTCCCCCCTCAGCCTTCTGGGTCCCCGTCCTCGTCCCCCCTCAGCCTTCTGGGTCCCCGTCCCCCCTCAGCCTTCTGGGTCCCCGTCCCCCCTCAGGCTTCTGGGTCCCCGTCCCCCCGCAGCCTTCTGGGTCCCCGTCCCCCCGGAGCCTTCTGGGTCCCCGTCCCCCCGCAGCCTTCTGGGTCCCCGACCCCCTCAGCCTTCTGGGTCCCCGTCCCCCCTCAGCCTTCTGGGTCCCCGTCCCCCGTCAGCCTTCTGGGTCCCCGTCCCCCCTCAGCCTTCTGGGTCCCCGTCCCCCCTCTGCCTTCTGGGTCCCCGTCCCCCCTCAGCCTTCTGGGTACCCTTCCCCCCTCAGCCTTCTGGGTCCCTGTCTCCGTCTCCCCTCAGCCTTGTGATTTCCCGTCCCCGTACCCCCTCATCCTTCTGGGTCCCCATTCCCCCTCAGCCTTCTGGGTCCCCGTCCCCCCTCAGCCTTCTGGGTCCCCTTCCCCCCTCAGCCTTCTGGGTCCCCGTCCCTGTCCCCCCTCAGCCTTGTGAGTTCCCGTCCCCGTCCCCCCTCATCCTTCTAGGTCCCCATACCCCCTCAGCCTTCTGGGTCCCCATTCCCCCTCAGCCTTCTGGGTCCCCGTCCACGTCCCCACTCAGCCCACTGGGTCACCGTCCAGTCCCCGTCCCCGTCCCCCCTCAGCCTTCTGGGTCCCCGTCCCCGTCCCCCCTCAGCCTTCTGGGTCCCCGTCCCCGTCCCCCCTCAGCCTTCTGGGTCCCCGTCCCCCCTCAGCCTTCTGGGTCCCCGTCCCCCCTCAGCCTTCTGGGTCCCCGTCCCCCCTCAGCCTTCTGGGTCCTGATCACCCTCACCCTTCTGGGTCCTGATCACCCTCACCCTTCTGGGTCCTGATCACCCTCACCCTTCTGGGTCCTGATCACCCTCACCCTTCTGGGTCCTGATCACCCTCACCCTTCTGTGTCCTGATCACCATAACCCTTCTGGGTCCTCATTCCCCTCACCCTTCTGGTTCCACGAGTACCTCAGCCATGCGTGTTCCTCAACCTTCCGGATACCCGTCCCCCTCAGCCTCGCAGGATCCCCCCCCCACAGCCTTGCGTGTCCCTCACTCCTCTGGCAGATCTCCCACACCCCTCTGGCGGATCCCCCTCACCCTTCTGGGTCCTCGACCCCCCTCACCCTTCTGGGTCCCCGACCCCCTCACCTGGGTCCCCGACACCCTCACCCTTCTGGGTCCCCGACCACCTCACCCTTCTGGGTCCCCGACCCCCTCACCCATCTGGGTCCCCGACCCCCTCACCCTTCTGGGTCCCCGACCCCCTCACCCTTCTGGGTCCCCGACCCCCTCACCCTTCTGGGTCCTCATCCCCGACCCCCTTCATCATTCTGGGTCCCCGTCCTTGCCCCCCCTCAACCTTCTGGGTCCCCGTCCCCGTCCTCCCTCAGTCTTCTGGGTCCCCGTCCCCGTCCCCCCTCAGCCTTCTGGGTCCCCGTCCCCTTCCGCCCTCAGCCTTCTGGGTCCCCGTCCCCCCTCAGCCTTCTGGGTCCCCGTCCTCGTCCCCCCTCAGCCATCTGGGTCCCCGACCTCGTCCCCCCTCAGCCTTCTGGGTCCCCGTCCCCCCTCAGGCTTCTGGGTCCCCGTCCCCCCGCAGCCTTCTGGGTCCCCGTCCCCCCGCAGCCTTCTGGGTCCCCGTCCCCCCGCAGCCTTCTGGGTCCCCGACCCCCTCAGCCTTCTGGGTCCCCGTCCCCCCTCAGCCTTCTGGGTCCCCGTCCCCCGTCAGCCTTCTGGGTCCCCGTCCCCCCTCAGCCTTCTGGGTCCCCGTCCCCCCTCAGCCTTCTGGGTCCCCGTCCCCCCTCAGCCTTCTGGGTCCCCGTCCCCCCTCAGCCTTCTGGGTACCGTTCCCCCCTCAGCCTTCTGGGTCCCTGTCTCCGTCCCCCCTCAGCCTTGTGATTTCCCGTCCCCGTACCCCCTCATCCTTCAGGGTCCCCATTCCCCCTCAGCCTTCTGGGTCCCCGTCCCCCCTCAGCCTTCTGGGTCCCCTTCCCCCCTCAGCCTTCTGGGTCCCCGTCCCCGTCCCCCCTCAGCCTTGTGAGTTCCCGTCCCCGTCCCCCCTCATCCTTCTGGGTCCCCATACCCCCTCAGCCTTCTGGGTCCCCATTCCCCCTCAGCCTTCTGGGTCCCCATTCCCCCTCAGCCTTCTGGGTCCCCATTCCCCCTCAGCCTTCTGGGTCCCCGTCCACGTCCCCACACAGCCCACTGGGTCACCGTCCCCGTCCCCCCTCAGCCTTCTGGGTCCCCGTCCCCATCCCCCCTCAGCCTTCTGGGTCCCCGTCCCCCCTCAGCCTTCTGGGTCCTGATCACCCTCAGCCTTCTGGGTCCTGATCACCCTCAGCCTTCTGGGTCCTGATCACCCTCACCCTTCTGGGTCCTGATCACCCTCACCCTTCTGGGTCCTGATCACCCTCACCCTTCTGGGTCCTGATCACCCTCACCCTTCTGGGTCCTGATCACCCTCACCCTTCTGGGTCCTGATCACCCTCACCCTTCTGGGTCCTGATCACCCTCACCCTTCTGGGTCCTGATCACCCTCACCCATCTGGGTCCTCATTCCCCTCACCCTTCTGGTTCCACGAGTACCTCAGCCTTGCGTGTCCCTCAACCTTCCAGATACCCGTCCCCCTCAGCCTCGCAGGATCCCCCCCCCCACAGCCTTGCGTGTCCCTCACTCCTCTGGCAGATCTCCCACACCCCTCTGGCGGATCCCCCTCACCCTTCTGGGTCCTCGACCCCCCTCACCCTTCTGGGTCCCCGACCCCCTCACCTGGGTCCCCGACCCCCTCACCCTTCTGGGTCCCCGACCCCCTCACCTGGGTCCCCGACCCCCTCACCCTTCTGGGTCCCCGACCCCCTCACCCTTCTGGGTCCCCGACCCCCTCACCCTTCTGGGTCCCCGACCCCCTCACCCTTCTGGGTCCCCGACCCCCTCACCCTTCTGGGTCCCCGACCCCCTCACCCTTCTGGGTCCCCGACCCCCTCACCCTTCTGGGTCCCCGACCCCCTCACCCTTCTGGGTCCTCGTCCCCGACCCCCTTCATCATTCTGGGTCCCCGTCCCTGCCCCCCCTCAACCTTCTGGGTCCCCGTCCCCGTCCTCCCTCAGTCTTCTGGGTCCCCGTCCCCGTCCCCCCTCAGCCTTCTTGGTCCCCGTCCCCGTCCCCCCTCAGCCTTCTGGGTCCCCATCCCTGTCCACCCTCAGCCTTCTGGGTCCCCGTCACCGTCCCTCCTCAGCCTTCTGGGTCCCCGTCACCGTCCCCCCTCAGCCTTCTGGGTCCCCGTCCCCCCTCAGCCTTCTGGGTCCCCGTCCCCCCTCAGCCTTCTGGGTCCCCGTTTCCCCCTCAGCCTTCTGGGTCCCCGTCCCCCCTCAGCCTTCTGGGTCCCCGTCCCCCCTCACCCTTCTGGGTCCTGATCACCCTCACCCTTCTGGGTCCTGATCACCCTCACCCTTCTGGGTCCTGATCACCCTCACCCTTCTGGGTCCTGATCACCCTCACCCTTCTGGGTCCTGATCACCCTCACCCTTCTGGGTCCTGATCACCCTCACCCTTCTGGGTCCTGATCACCCTCACCCTTCTGGGTCCTGATCACCGTCACCCTTCTGTGTCCTGATCACCCTCACCCTTCTGTGTCCTGATCACCATTACCCTTCTGGGTCCTCATTCCCCTCACCCTTCTGGTTCCACGAGTACCTCAGCCTTGCGTGTCCCTCAACCTTCTGGATACCCGACCCCTCAGCCTCGCAGGATCCCCGCCCCCCACAGCCTTGCATGTCCCTCACTCCTCTGGCAGATCTCCCACACCCCTCTGGAGGGTCCCCCTCACCCCTCTGGTGCGTCCCCCTCACCCTTCTGGGTCCTCGACCCCCTCACCCTTCTGGGTCCCCGACACCCTCACCCTTTTGGGTCCCCGACCCCCTCACCCTTCTGGGTCCCCGACCCCCTCAGCCTTCTGGGTCCCCGTCCCTCTCCCCCCTCTGCCTCGTGGGCCGCGACCCTCCTCAGCCTCGCGGGTCTCCGACTACCACACACCCTAACGCCACCCCGACCCAAACTCCCTCACGGTTCCCCGGCCCCACCTCACAACCATCCCCCTGCCCGTTCCCCTCCGAGCTCCGGCCGCCCCAGACCCAAAGGGCGACCCGTGGAAACTCCGTCCTCCCTGGTCTCGCTCCCAAAATGCCCCGATTCCCGCACTTGAGGAACCGACACGAACCTCTCTCCCCCTCACGCTCGCGACCAACTCCTCCAAAGGCGGGAAAGATCAACAACATAGCAGCCACCAGGTGTCGCTCTCGCGAGAGCTTGGGCCACCCCTCCACGGGATCTCCTCTCCACCACCCCGAGCCCCTGGATGGAGCCCCAGGGGTCGAGGTCCAGCCCTTTGGAGCCCCATCTCTCCTGAGAACCTCGTCCCACTGGGGAAGGGTCCGAGAGCTGCCTCGGGCCTCCAGTCCATCTCCCCTTCAGGCTGCACATTTCCACACCAGGACCTGCCCCACATTTCCCCCCCAAGATTCCAGTCCATCCCACCTCCACCACCTTGGCCCAAAGCTCATTCCACGCTCCCACCCCCCTCTGAGGGAAGAAAATCCCCCTTCAATCTCAATCCACGTCCTCCTCTTTGAATCTCTCCCACTCTCCTTGGAAACAGCCTGTCCCCATGGACACGATCCGTCCCCCCTCACAATTTTCAAATCTTCCTCAATCTTCTATGCTCCAGGGAATAAAGTCCCAGCCTGTCCAACCTTCCCCTGGAACTCAAACCCCGAAAGCCAGACCACCTTCTTGTCCCTCTCCTCGACGCGCTGTCTCATTCCTATCCTTCCTCTCCTCCGGCCACCCAAACGGCACACAATGTTCCCAAGTTGGCCTCACCCATGCCTCGTCCAACTTCCTCGTGGCCTCCCACCTCCTGCACTCAATCCTCTCATTTCTGAAGGCCAAAATACCAGAAGCTTTCTTCACTCCCCCCCACCCCCCCATCTCTACAAGGGACTCCACTTTCGGGCAGTTCTGTACTACAGTTCCTCAATCCCTTTGTTTGACAACACTCCTCAATGGTGTACCATTGAACATTCAAACTCTTACGTTTTAAGAATCAATTGCAGAGATCCATGGATGTGGGGAGTCAGGAGGGTTAGGGACTGGGTGCAGGTCGATGAGACTGGCAGAATGATATTTCACCATGGACGAGAAGGGCCGAAGGGTCTCTTTTCTTTGCTGTGGTGTTTCTAGGGTAGAGTTCACACCATTCTCAGGAAGGAGGATGAGCAGACAGATGTCATGGTCCACGGGTAGGAAAGGTGATGAGATCCTGCCAGGAGAGATGAGGGAGATAAGTGCACAACCAAGGGGTCTCTCTCTGTCAGTCTGTGTGTGTCTCTATCTCTCTGTGTCTCTCTCTCTCTCTGTCTGTGTCTCTCTGTCTGTGTCTCTGTCTGTCTGTGTCTCTCTCTCTGTCTGTGTCTCTCTCTCTGTCTGTGTCTCTCTCTCTGTCTGTGTCTCTCTCTCTATCTGTGTCTCTCTTTGTGTCACTCTGTGTCTCTGTGTGTGTGTCTCTGTCTGTGTGTGTCTGTCTGTGTGTGTCTCTGTGTGTGTATGTCTGTGACTCTCTCGCTGTGTCTCTCTATCTGTGTCTCTCTCGCTGTCAGTGTCTCTCTCTCTGTCCGTATATGTCTCTCTGTGTGTCTGTGTCTGTATATCTGTCTCTCTGTGTCTGTATATCTGTCTCTCTGTGTCTGTATATCTGTCTCTCTGTGTCTGTGTGTGAGTGTGTCTGTCTGTCTGGGTATGTGTGTGTGTCTCTCTCTGTCTGTGTGTGAGTGTGTCTGTCTGTCTGGGTATGTGTGTGTGTCTCTCTCTGTCTGTGTCTCTGTATCTGTGTCTATCTCTGTGTCTGTCCCTGTGTGTGTATGTCTCTCTGTGTCTGTGTCTCTCTGTGTGTCTGTGTCTCTCTCTGTGTCTGTGTCTCTCTCTGTGCCTGTGTCTCTCTCTGTGTCTGTGTCTCTCTGTGTCTGTGTGTCTCTGTGTCTGTGTGTCTCTGTGTCTGTGTGTCTCTGTGTCTGTGTGTGTCTGTGTGTGTGTCTGTGTGTGTGTCTGTGTGTGTGTGTCAGTGTCTCTCTGTGTCTGTGTCTCTCTGTGTCTGTGTCTCTCTGTGTCTGTGTCTCTCTGTGTCTGTGTCTCTCTGTGTCTGTGTCTCTCTGTGTCTGTGTCTCTCTGTGTCTGTGTCTCTCTGTGTCTCTCTGTCTGTGTCTCTCTCTCCATGTCTCTCTCTCTGTCTATCTCTCTCTCTCTGTCTATATCTCTCTCTCTGTCTATATCTCTCTCTCTCTGTCTGTGTCTCTCTCTGTGTGGGTCTGTGTGTGTGTGTGTGTGTCTCTCTCTCTCTCTCTGTCTCTCTCTCTCTCTCTGTCTGTTTGTGTGTTTCTCTCTCTGTGTCTCTGTGTGTCGCTGTCTGTGTGTGTCTCTCTCTCTGTCTCTCCCTCTGTGTCTCAATGTGTGACTCCCTCTGTGTCTGTATGTGTGTGTCTCTCTCTCTCTGTCTGTGTGTGTGTGTGTGTATGTCTCTCTGTGTCGTGTGTGTGTCTCTCTCTGTCTCTATGTGTGTCTCTCTGTGTCTGTCTGTGTGTATGTCTGTCTCTCTGTGTCGTGTGTGTGTGTCTCTCTGTCTCTATGTGTGTCTCTCTGTCTCTGTCTGTGTATATCTCTCTCTCCATCTGCGTGTGTCTCTCTATCTGTCTGTGTGTGTCTGTCTGTGTGTGTCTCTCTGTCTCTCTCTCGCTGTCAGAGTCTCTCTCTGTCTCTGCCTGTGTGTGTTTCTGTGTGTGTGTCTGTGTGTGTGTTTGTCTCTGTGTGTGTGTGTGTGTGTGTGTCTGTCTGTCTGTCTGTCTGTCTGTCTGTCTGTCTGGGTATGTGTGTCGCTCTCTATCGGTGTCTCTAATATTTGCTTATTCATTACCCACCATTATCCATCCCGACTGGTGGTGCGGGCTTTGTGCCGTGTGTGTGTCTCTCTCTGTCTCTATGTGTGTCTCTCTGTGTCGTGTGTGTGTCTCTCTGTCTCTCTGTGTATGTCTCTGTCTGTGTGTGTCTCTTTGTGTGTATGTCTGTGACTCTCTCGCTGTGTCTCTCTCTGTCTGTGTCTCTCTCTCTGTCTCTCTCTCGCTGTCAGTGTCTCTCTCTCTGTCTGTATGTGACTCTCTGTGTGTCTGTATATCTGTCTCTCTGTGTCTGTGTGTGAGTGTGTCTGTCTGTCTGTCTGGGTATGTGTGTGTGTTTCTCTCTCTGTCTGTGTCTCTGTATCTGTGTCTGTCTCTGTGTCTGTCTGTGTGTGTGTGTCTCTCTGTGTCTGTGTGTCTGTGTCTCTCTGTCTGTGTCTCTCTGATGGTGTCTCTCTGATGGTGTCTCTCTGATGGTGTCTCTCTGATGGTGTCTCTCTGATGGTGTCTCTCTGTCTGTGTCTCTCTGTCCATGTCTCTCTCTCTGTTTATCTCTCTCTCTCTCTGTCTGTGTCTCTCTCTGTGTGGGTCTGTGTGTGTGTCTCTCTCTCTCTGTTTGTGTGTGTTTCTCTCTCTGTGTCTCTGTGTGTGTCGCTGTCTGTGTGTGTGTGTGTCTCTCTCACTGTCTCTCCCTCTGTATCTCAATGTGTGACTCTCTCTGTGTCTGTATGTGTGTGTCTCTGTGTGTGTGTGTGTATGTGTATCTGTCTCTCTGTGTCGTGTGTGTGTCTCTCTCTGTCTCTATGTGTGTCTCTCTGTGTCTGTCTGTGTGTATGTCTGTCTCTGTGTCGTGTGTGTGTCTCTCTGTCTCTATGTGTGTCTCCCTGTCTCTGTCTGTGTGTATCTCTCTCTCCGTCTGTGTGTATCTCTCTCTCCGTCTGTGTGTGTCTCTCTATCTGTCTGTGTGTGTCTCCGTCTGTGTGTGTCTCTCTGTCTCTCTCTCGCTGTCAGAGTCTCTCTCTGTCTCTGCCTGTGTGTGTTTCTGTGTGTGTGTGTGTGTGTGTGTGTGTGTGTGTGTGTGTGTGTGTGTGTGTGTGTGTTTGTGTCTGGGTATGTGTGTCGCTCTCTATCGGTGTCTCTAATATTTGCTAACTCATTACCCACCATTATCCATCCCGACTGGTGGTGCGGGCTTTGTTCCCCAAGGCGTCCGTATTGGCTGTCCATGTACCATCTCTGCCCCAACGCATTCCTCGGTGTCACCTGCATTAAAATCAAGGTGGCATCAGCACCTTTTTGGGCACTTTTAGCCGGATTTCCTCAGTTCTTCTGGCCAGTTTTGTGTTTCGTTCACACATTCCTGCAGCCTGGGGTTAATGGCACTCGTGGAAGATCGCCAGTTCCTGAAACAATTCTTCATTTATCTTATTTGTAACATTTTTACATTTAATTTAACATATGCATTAAAAAACTTAAATTTCTTATTTGAAAATAAGATAAAATTAATGCATAGTGATTTAAAAAGTAACCCCTCCCACAGCTGCCCAATAGAAAACAATAAAGAGAGGAAACATCTCGATAGTATTCATAAAAATTGAGCAAAACTCTCAAATAAAATCTTGCTTTTCTTGGTTTTAGGAGTCAGAAAGTTCATGTTGGGTGATTACAACTTAATTCCTACAATTGGTAAATACACATCCCAAATCTTCACAAGAGAAATTCAAATTTGTTCCGTGAATTCAATGTAATTATTTCAAGTGGGATACAACGGCCTATTTCAGTGTGGCTATTGACCCATTCCCAAATACGCATCGGACTTCCAAGTTACTGCCACACATTTTAACCCTATAACAATTACAGCACAGAAACAGGTCACTTGGCCCTTCTTGTCTGCACTGAACTAAATACTCTCCTCTCGTACCACCTCTCTGCATTCCCCTCCCCTCCAATTTTCCCTGAAATGACAAAATGGACCCTGCCGCCACTATTTCTCCCGGAAGCTCACTCCACTCAGCCACCACTCTGAGTAAAGAAGTTCCCCCTCATGTTACTTCCAAACTTTTACCTCCTGTTTCAATCCCTGCTCCCCGCAATGAAAAAAGTCTCTCCACATCAACTCGTTCTATCCTCCTAGTAATTTTAAAGACTTCGATCAAATCCCCTCTCAACCATCTACAATCCAAAGAATAAAGACTTCATTTGCTGAATCTTTCTTTGTAATCTAGTTGCTGATATCCAGGTAACATTGACTTAAATCTTCTCTGCACCCTCTCTACTTTGTTGATAGCTTTCCTCTCATTTGGTGACCAGAACTGCACACAGTACTCACAAAAAAGCCTCACCAACATCTTGTCTAGTCTCAACCTCACTGCCCGACTCCTGTATTCTATGTGATGGTTGATCAAGGCCAGCTATTTGAACAGATTCTTTTCGAGGTACTCTCTGATTACCCTCCAATAATTTACCTATTTTGTCAGGCTCACCTGGTTTGCTTATGAAGCCGTTTTTAAACAAGGGAACATTAGATTACATCCATTCCTCTGGCACCTCACCCGTGGATAAACAGGTTTTAAATATTTCTGTCACAGCCCTTGCAATTTCTACTCTTCTTTCCCTCAAGGCCAAGGGAATATCATGTCAGACCTCCATCCACCATCAGACAAAAATCAGCCAACACAAGATGAAGGCAGGACAGTAGTCCCACCTCTCCAGCACAAGTCACCCCAGGATCAAGTCAGCACTGACTGCAAGAAGTTTCTACATCCTCTCGGTGTCTGTGTAGATTTCCTCCCACACTCCACAGCTCAAGGGGCCGTAAGTTCATTGGCGAATTGGGAAGCTCAAGACCATGGGGTGGAAGTGCACATTCTGGTCCTGGGGGCATCAATTCAATTCAACTGCACGGATGAACCTTTGGGCACGACATGATCTTTTTCTGGTTTCAAACTCATTATTTTTGAAAATTGTATGTGCACCTCTAATGCAACACGACTGCTGCTAAACAGGCTTCATGATACATATCCATGACAAGAACTCGGGAGAATCTGATTTGGTTACTAGACTTTTGAACAGAACAGTGTCTGGACATTTTATCCCTAAACTGAAACTTTATAGATATACAGAACAAAAAGAGGGCAAAACAAGCTTGTGTCTCACCAATACCACAATTCACGGACACTTTTTAAGTTCTCAAGGGTGGCAGAAAACACAAAGAACAGACAAACTCCTTCCACACTGTCACTTTGAGAGCTTTGGACTCACCATGCTATAAATATTGCCAAGCCATCACTCTCTCACCAAATCAATGACCCAAAGTCCTGGCTGAGCGATAGATTTGAGACATTTTACCCGCTATGTAGCAATCAGGCACAAGGAAAATTGCTGCTTCCATTGTAAAGTATTTAGGAATCTCAGACCACAAACAACCTTCACCCCGAAAAACAAGCAATTCTCCACAATAAAACTAGGTTTCCTTCCTGTCTGCAAGCATCTGCTCTCTTGAGTCTGAATGGCACAACTGGGGAAACCGTTTCAAACCCATGACCTGAAACAGCATATTCTCTTCCCCTAATTGGAGCTGTCTTGCAATTGGCCACCACTGCCCGAGCAAGAATGAACTGGGAGATCTCACACTTGCTCCTTCACAGGTGAGACCTCCCTGTTCATTGGAGCTCCATATTATCCATCTTGCTCTATTTTGTTAACCTTAATCAAGTCTCCTCTCATACTCCAACACTCCCATGAAAAATAAAAATCATGTATCCTGTAGTTCGCGAGTCCGGACACCAGGTGGTGGTATTATACCTAGATCTTTCTCTCTCTCTCTCTCTCTCTCTCTCTCTCTCTCGCTTCATGCATGAAGTACTCGGTGTGAACAGGCAGTGGCAGCACTTTACAGCCCTTGCAATCTGCAGCTTGGACAGGAGATGTCGGTGTTACGGAGACATGGCTGCGAGAAGGGCAGGATTGGGAAATCAATGTTCCCGGGTACACGTCCTATAGAAAAGACAGAAAGTTAGGAAGAGGGGGTAGGGTAGCTCTGTTGGTAAGAAATGAAATTCAGGCGTTTGAAAGGAAAGACATTGAAACAGGTGGGTAGAGTCTTTTTTCATAGAATTAAGAAATTGTAAAGGCATGAGGACCATAATGGGGGTCATTTACAGGCCTCCGAAAAGTAGCTCAGATATCGGTAGCAGTATAAATCAGGAATTAAGAGTGGCATGTCAAAGTGGTAGCAATACGGTAGTTATGGGGGACTTCAACATGAAGGTGGACTGGGATAATCAGACAGGGGCAGGAACACAAGAGAGTGAGTTTATTGAATGTCTACAAGATACTTTCTTCCATTGATTTAATTATAAATTTGGTTACTTTGTTCTTTCTGTTAATTTTTTTCCCAGTTTTATCCATATTTGAATCCAAATTCAGGTTGAAATCCCCTCCTATTAATATGTTCCCTTGCGTATCTGCTACCTTCAAAAAGATATCTTGCATAAACTTTTGATCTTCTTCGTTAGGTGAATATACATTGAGTAGATTCCAAAACTCCGAATATATCTGACATTTTATCATTACATATCTCCCTGCTGGATCTATTATTTCCTCTTCTATTTTAAATGGCACATTTTTACTAATTAATATAGCTACTCCTCTTGCTTTTGAATTATACGATGCTGCAGTTACGTGTCCTACCCAATACGAGATACTTTCTTGGAGCAGCTAGTAGAGGAACCTACCAGGGGGAAGTCGATTCTGGACTTGGTGCTATGCAGCGACGCAGAGTTAATAAGTGGCCTCGATGTAGGGGAGCCATTAGGGAATAGTGACCATGGTATGGTTATTTTTGAGCTGCAATTAGAAAGGGAAAAAGAAAGGAAGTCGGAAGCATCTGTACTGCAGTTAAATAAAGGGGATTATGCAGCTATGAGGGAGGAGCTAGCCAAAATAAAATGGAAAGATACACTAGCTGGGAGGACAACTCGGGAAAAATGGCAGGTGCTTTTGGACATTTTCCACAGGATTCAGCACAAATTTTTTCCAAAGTGGAGGAAAGGCTCTAGGAGATGCAAATGGCAGTCGTGGCTAACTAATGAAATCAAGTCCAATATCAAATCCAAAAGGAGTAAGTATAAGATAGCAAAGTGGAGTGGGAAGCTAGAGGATTGGGAAACCTTCAAAGAGCATCAGAGGGTAACTAAGAAAGTCATAAGAGAGGGGAAAATGAAGTATGAGAGGAAATTAGCAAATAATATAATGGAGGATAGCAAAAGCTTTTTTAAATATGTGAAGAGGAAGAAATTGGTTCGGTCTAAAATTGGCCCATTAAGAATGGAAAAGGCTGGAATTATTACCGGAAACAAGGAGATGGCTGAGGAATTTAACAAATACTTTGCATCGGTCTTTACCAAGGAGGATATAGGTTATGGTCAGTTAGGGGGTAGTGGTCATGCGGTATCAAGAGACTTGGGGAACTTTCCCGGGGAAGTAGGGGATCTAATGGATATCCAGATCTAGAAGCAGGAGGTTGTGAGTAAATTGTTGGGACTGAGGGCTGATAAAACCCCAGGGCCTGATGGGCTGCATCACAGGGTGCTTAAAGAAGTTGCTATGGAAATTGTGGAGGCACTGGTCGACATTTTCCAAAGTTCCATAGATTCAGGGGAGGTCCCTGAGGATTGGAGAGTGGCTGATGTGGTTCCCATTTTTAAGAAGGGAGGGAGGAAGAAAACGGGAAATTATAGACCGGTCAGCCTGACGTCAGTGGTGGGGAAGATATTGGAATCTATCATAAAAGGAGTAATAGCAGAACACTTAGGCAGAAATAATAGTATAAGGGCTAGTCAGCATGGATTCCTTAAGGGTAAGTCATGCTTGACTAACCTTCTGGAATTTTTTGAGGATGTGACAAAGAGGGTAGACTTGGGAGAGCCAGTGGATGTGGTGTATTTGGACTTCCAGAAAGCCTTTGATAAGGTACCGCACGGGAGACTAGTGGGCAAGATCAGGGAGCATGGAATTGGAGGTAAGGTGATGACATGGATAGGAAATTGGTTAAGAAATAGGAAACAAAGGGTTGGAGTAAGCCGGTCTTTTTCAGGATGGCAGGATGTGACGAGTTGAGTGCCGCAGGGATCAGTATTGGGTCCTCAGTTGTATGTAATTTATGTAAATGATTTGGATGAGGGGATTATTAATAACATGAGGAAATTTGCAGATGACACTAAACTGCGTGGCGGTGTGGGGTGTGAGGAGGATGTCAGGAAAATGCAGAGGGACTTGGACAGGTTGGGGGTGTGGGCTGCTGAATGGAAGATGACGTTCACTGTGAGCAAATGTGAGGTTATCCATTTTGGGGGCAATAATAGGAAAGGTGAGTATTATTTAAATGGAGACAAGCTAGGGAGTGGGGAGGTGCAAATGGATCTGGGTGTACTTGTTCACCGGTCACTGAAGGCTAACATGCAGGTTCAGAAAGCTGTGAAGAGGGCAAATGGCATGTTGGCTTTCATAAAGAGGGGATTAGAGTAGAGGAACAGAGACGCCCTTCTGCAGTTGTACAGGGCCCTGGTGAGACCCCACCTGGAGTATTGCACCCAGTACTGGTCTCCAATTTTGAGGAAGGACATACTAGCTATAGTGGGTGTGCAGCGCAGATTTACAAGGTTAGTTCCAGGGATGGCGGGGTTAACATATGCTGAAAAGCTAGAAAAACTGGACTTGTATCCGATGGAGTTTAGAAGGATGAGGGGGGACATGATTGAGGTATACAAAATTATCAGGGGGATGGACAGGGTGAAGTCGGATTACTTGTTCCCAGTGATGGGGGAGACGAGGACCAGAGGGCATAGTTTAAGAATACAGGGTAGGCCCTTTAGGATGGAGATGAGAAAACATTTTTTTTACTCAGAGAAGTGTGAATCTGTGGAATGCTCTGCCCCAGAGGGTGGTAGAGGCAGATTCGCTGATTATGTTCAAAAGAGAGTTAGATAAGACTCTAGTGGGCAAAGGAGTTAAGGGTTATGGGGATAAGGCTGGAAAGGGGTACTGATAGTAGTGATCAGCCATGATCTGTAAAATGGCGGTCACTGAAGGCTCGACAGGCCGAAGGGCCTACTCCTGCTCCTATTGTCTATTGAACCATTCCTCCAAGGTCCCTCTGTTCCTCAATGCCCTCCCCTTCACTGCATACGTCTTGGTTATTCTTCCCAACATAAAGCACCTCACACTTACCTACATTAAACTCCATCTGCCATCTTTCCAAACAGTCCAAATCCTTTTGTAGTCCATGAAAACCCTCCTCACTCTCCACAACTCTTGAAAATAAGCAAAATGTATTACGTTATGTTAAGCTTCTCTTTGAAAATTTTAATTTCACATGCATTAAATGCGTACATAAATTTCTCATTCAAAGATAATGAAAAATTAATACATAGTATTTTTTTTTAAATTCCCCCTGCCCAACAACCCAATAGAAAAGAAAGACAACATCTGGAAAGTATTTATAAAAAAATTACTAAAAAGCTATCAAATAAAATCTAACAAATTTTCTTGATTTTAGGAGTCAGAAGGTTCAGGTTGGGCGATTACAACTTAATTCCTACAGTTTTTCAATAGGATTCCCAAATCTTTCCAAAAATTTCAAATTTGTTACATAAATTACATGTAATTATTTCAAGTGTCAAGGGACTTGGGGGGTTCTCGTTTCGGAAAACATAGTGAGTGGGTAACCACCAGGTTGGATCGGCAGGAAAAGAAAGCAAATCCTATGTTGGCCTTTGTTTCAAGGGTAGGGAGGTGTTGATGGGGCATGGGAGAGACCTCAATTGGAGAACTCCGAAGTTTATCTTAAAAAGGATGTGCTGATGTTGGAGAGAGAGCAGAGATTTACCAGGATGATATATCTGCACTCTTCATTGGAGTATAGAAGAAGGAGAGGAGATCTCAGAAACCTTTCCAATGATGAAAGGATTGGACAGTAGATGTGAATAATGTTCCCCTTGGATAAAAAGACATTGTCTTAGAATTAGAAGATACCTATTTAAAGCAGATGAGAAATTTATTTCACCAGAAGGTCATGAAATTTGTTGCTGGACTGTTGAGGGAGTTTAAGTGAGGGGGTGGCGGAATTAATAGATGTTTAATGAGTCAGGGTATCAAGGGATCAGGGGAAAAAGCCAGAAGTTGGAATGAGAGGCGAGAACTGTTTAGATCAGGGGATAGCAGACACAGTGGGCTGAATGGCCAACTTCTGTTCCTTGTGATTTGACACCATTTTAACTAATGTACCTTTGAGAATTTTAACATCCATCCATATGTCCTCTGTATTTTGGATGAGAAACAACGGCTGTGCAGGAGAAGCCAGTGAGTGGCTGTGGCCAATTGCTCCTCAGACTGGAGGCCTGTGACGAGAGCTGTGCCTCAGGGATAGGTGCTGGAACAATAATGTGGTGAATTGGATTAGCAAGTTTGCAGGTGATACCAAGAACGGTGGAGTTGTGGACAGCCAGGAAAGCTTGCAGAAGGATCTGGACCAGCTGGAGAAAGGGCAGATGGAATTTAATGCAGACAAGTGTGAGGTGTCACATTTTGAAGGGCAAACCAAGAAAAGATAGACACGGTGAACGGTCGGGCACTGAGGAGTGAGGTTGAACAGAGGGACATGGTAAACGGGTGTCATTCCATGCAAGTGCTGTCACAGGTGGATTTGGGCGGGAATTGAAGATACCCAAGTTAACTAAAATTGAAAATTGTAAATGGGGCAAAAAAGGGATCTATTTCAGGAATGTTTGTGACAACAGAAAATGGCTAAACCAACTTTAGATTAAATGGGAGATTCTTCTTTAGAATTAACCCAAGAAGAACTGAGTACTTACTATGTGTGAAGATGGTGGATTAAATTGATGAATGTGCGATATAATTGGGTGAATTATAATTTTTTTGACATCAGTTGTATTTAACTCCAGGAAAAAAAGATAAGGGTTTAGTCATTCATATTTATGTTTTCATTGTGGGATTCAAATTAATACTTTTTTTTGTCTGTCTGGTGGTGTGAGAAAGTTAAGCCTTTGAGGATTTATTTGAAAGATTAACACAATTCCATTACACCTTCTTCCCATGGAGAAATTTTTAGACTTCTGAAAGGTCAAAATTTTAAACTCCAATCTCTGATTTGTTCTTAATAGATTTCACAGCCATAATCAATAGAATAAAAACAAATATAGCAGAAACCTCTAAATCCAACATCTAAATAAGCAATCCTCAATGACACTGGCCCTTAATATCATTATAGTCTCTTGTACTTCAGTCCTATTCTTGCAAAATTAAATTCCAGTTGAATCGTCATCTATTCTTATTTTTAATCTTACTCAAAAATTATGATCAATACTTAATCCCATAGCAGCGCAAACACATTCTTCTACATGTTGCAGAGCTAATACAAGGGACAAAAATTATTTTCCAGCAGCAGAATAATTCTTTTGAGTGTTTATTCAATGTCTGAGATACATAAGCCAGTGGATTTTTAACATCATCAGACATATTTATTTTTAATACAGCACCGGCTGCATCCATCAAATCCCGGGATGAAGCGGTTGTAAAAGTAGTCCATACCCACAAACTCCTGCAGCTCCTTGAGGCTGTCCGGATATGGTAACTCCCTGAGAGCGGAGACCTTTGCAGCGGTGGGCGTGGCTCCTTCGGCCGTGATGGTATGGCCCAGGAACTGCATGGACTCTTTCCCAAACTAGCACTTGGCCAGGTTGATGGCAAGGCTGAAATCAGCCAGCCGGGAGAAAAGGGCACATAGGTGGGCCTTGTGTTGTGCCTGGTCCTTGCTGGCGACGAGAATGTCGTCCTAATAAATAAAGCCAAAATCCAAGTCCCTGCCCACAGAGTCCATGAGGCGCTTGAAGGTCTGAGCGGGATCCTTGAGCCCGAATTGCATGCGCAGGAATTCGAACAAGCCAAAGGGGGAGATGATTGCTGTCTTTGGTATGTACTCAGGGTGCACCGGGATCTGGTGATATCCACGCACCAGGTCAACCATGGAGAAAACCCTCGCACCATGCAGGTTGGCCGCAAAGTCTTGGATGTGAGGGATGGGATAATGGTCAGGAACTGTTACCTCATTGAGCCGCCGATTGTCTCCGCAGGGACGCCAGCTACCGGAGGCTTTCAGGACCAGGTGGAGCGGAGAGGCCCATGGGTTTTCAGACCGCCGAATGATCCCCAGTTCCAAAAGGTGCCAAAACTCCTCCTTCGCCTCCTTGAGCTTGTCAGGCAGGAGCCGGCGAGCCTTGGCGTGAACAAGTGGGCCCTGCGTGGGGATGTGGTGGAACACCCCGTGCTGCGGTGAGGCAGCGGAGAACTATGGCTTGATGAGTGTCGTGAACTCTTCCAGGATTCACTGGAACGAGTCTCTGGGTGTGCTGATCGTGGCCATCTGTGGTTGCTCCGAGCGGGAGGCGTCGAGGCGAACGGCCTGGAAGGTCCACCAGGCGCCTACCTCGAATGTCTACCAGAAGCACATGTGCGAGGAGGAAGTCTGCACCCAGGATGGCAGTTGGAAAGGAAAAGATGGTGAACCTCCATGTGAAGTTTCGTTGGCTGATCTGGAAGTGGACTGTCTTGTCTCCATACATCTGGATTGCTGTTGCATTGGCTGCACGGAGTGGAGGACCACAAGGTCAGTTCCTGGACTCGACGGCCGTGGCCAGGATGACATTAATCTGGGCTCCAGCGTCAACGAGGAACTGATATCTGCTGACTGAGTCCTGCAGATAGAGGAGGCTATGTTCTTGGCCAGTCCCCGCAGCCATTAACCCTGTCCGGCCTGGTCATTTCCCTGGAATGAGCCAGACTGATGACACTTCCGAGCCTTGGCTCCCCAGCATTGGTGGTAGAAGCAGAGGCCTGGAGCGGATGCTGTGGCCTTGGTTATGCTCTTGGGCACCCCTGCAGGAGCCAAATGCTCTACTGCAGTGCTCGGGGCAGGCTTGGCGTGGTCATGTCTGTGCCTCGTGACCTACTGGACCACTGAGCCCTCTGGGAATAATGCATGCCATAGCTCCTGGGCCTTCTGGGGGACCTTCCTCAGGTCAGTGAAGCTCTCCTGGACCAGCAGCAGCTGGACGTCCCTGGGCATATGGTCGAGGAAAATGCACTCGAAGAGTGGGGAGTTGGTGTGTTCACCCATGAGCGTGAGCATCTCGTCCATCAGCTCCATTGGGGACCTGTCCCTCAGCGTGCCGAGGTGTAGCATCTGAGCGGCATGCTGGTGTCTGGATAGTCCGAGGCATCCAGTAAGCACTTGTTTGACGGTCTCGTATTTGCCTTCTGCGGGTGGGTGCTGAGCAAGGTGCAGCACGTGTCTGCCGATGGCCAGGTCCAGGGCAGCGACCACATGATAGAATTTGGTTGTGTCGGACGAAGTCTGGCAGAGGTGAAACTGAGCCTCCGCGTGGCTGACGCCGGTCTCCGTCTCCTGAACCCAGAATTCATGGAGTTTCGCGGCTTAAGCGCCGATCACCCCAGGCTCACTCATGATGGGTTCAAAGACGTTTGATCCAATCAGGGTCACCAATTGTTGCATCAGCTACACTACTCCTGAAAGTACACACACAACCAGACAGTTTGAGCTCAGTGAGCAGACTAGTTTATTGCAGGCTGCTAAGCTGTACTTCTACTCCCATCCTGGACTCAGCTGAGAACCATGCTGGAGGGCGCTGACGTCACCTGGGCATCACGTGGTCCCCCAGCTCGGGGCTTCTGAGCCCCGTGCTGGGAGGAAGGGAACACACCCAATGGCGCCATTTTGGCCGGCTGTCCCACCTTACAAGCAGGGCTGGTTCGCCTGCCTGGTGGTGAGCCGCCACACATCACACATTCTGGGTGATTTGCAGACAATGCAATTTGATTTTTTTAATACTTTATTTCTCAATTTTTCACCAAAATAATAATTGTATTACATTCAACTGTAAATTATATTTAAAAATTAAACATGTGGTATTATCCTCCCATCCCCCTCAACCCACCCTCCCAACATCCCCCCCACTCCTAAAAAAAGAAATAAACTGGAGAATGCCAAGAACATAAAGCATTCCTGGAGAAATATCTATTGGGATGTTTGGGAATGGACCAAGCGTTTGGCCTTCACATCCAAAGGCAGGCTGTGTGCTCATAGAAAGTCTGCGCCGAGAAGTGATGTGTCCACAGTGGCTCGAGTGAAATTCCACTAGAAATTTTCTCTGCCGAGTTGTTTTGGACATTGTGCGTGTCAAAGGTCTTGATGGCAGTCTTTTTTGTCGCCCAGAGGGTGGGACCTTGTGGGTATGTTCGTCTCTTCAGGGCGATTGGCGGGATGACACTGAGTTCAGCACCCGTGTCGACCAGGAACTGCCGGCCACTAGCCTTATCAGTAATGTTCAAGAGGCTATTGGTGAGGTCAGCCACCTTGACAATGAGCGGCGGATGGCCTGGGCATTTTCTGAAAATGAGCAGGGCTGGCTGCATCTTCACGCTCGAGCCCATCGGTGTTGCTGATAAAAACACCAGCTAACGTTCAGTGCCTCTGCTAATTTGATGGGGCGCGGTTGTGCTCGGTTCGGGTGGGATCAGTTCTGCTGCCCCACATGAGGATGAGTCAATCGGTTCATGGCGGACTCATTTTCCTGTTTCATGTGCCACAGCGCATCAGCTCTGGCCGTGACCTTACGTGGGTCTGAGAAATCTTCGTCCGTCAACGGCAGTTGTATGTCATCTGGCATCTCTTCCAAGAAAGCCTACTCAGACATTAGGCATGGCTTGTGGCCCTCTGCTCATGCGACCATCTCATCCATCAGAGCACATGGTGTTCTGTCTCCTTAGCTGTGCAGGTGCATCAGCCTGGCAGCGCACTGTCGTCTGAACAGGCCGAAAGCCCTCAAGAGGAGTTTGTTGAGGGCTGGGTATTTCCTTCCTCCGGGGATCGTGTATCAGGTCGTCCACCCTGGCCGCGGTCTCTTGGTCCAGGGAACTGACGACATGGTAGAACGTTGTCGAGTCAGACGTGATCTGCCGGAGGTGAAATCGTGCTTCCGCTTGCCTGAACCAAGTGCGTGGGCGAAGCGTCCAGAGGTTGGCAATTTCATAGCCACTGCGTTGACTGCTGCAGCATCCATGGTGTGGAGTCCAGAATCGTCTGGACTCGTCGGGGTCACCAATTGTAGCGGTAGCTACAAGGAGAAATGAAATAAGGAGATGACTTTGTTAGTCGCTTGCACTTCCAACAGTTTATATTGGAAAATTCCCATGCTGCACCTTATCAGGTGGCCCGTAAGTGCCGCCCACACAGGGGCGGTGATGTAACGACGCAGCCAAGTGCATCTGCATGGCCCGTTTGAGCTGGGGAGAAGATGCGCCCAGCAGTAACATCTTGACACGGCTACACTGCTGCTGCGGCCGTAACAGTGCAGAGCCGATTCGACTGCGTCTCGATGTGTGCCGCTACAGCTATACATTTCCGAGCAACTGCTGAAGCAACTGACACAAATTCAATGTGATAAATATTTCAATTTAATTTTGGCCTCAGAACCTTAATCTTTCTTTGGCTTGGCTTCGCGGACGAAGATTTATGCAGGGGTAATGTCCACGTCAGCTGCAGGCTCGTTTGTGGCTGACAAGTCCGATGCAGGACAGGTAGCCACGGTTGTAGTGGTCGCAAGGGAAAATTGGTGGGTTGGGGTTGGGTGTTGGGTTTTTCCTCCTTTGTCTTTTGTCAGTGAGGTGGGCTCTGCGGTCTTCTTCAAAGGAGGTTGCTGCCCGCCAAACTGAGAGGCGCCAAGATGCACGGTTTGAGGCGATATCGGCCCAGTGGCGGTGGTCAATGTGGAAGGCACCAAGAGATTTCTTTAGGCAGTCCTTGTACCTCTTCTTTGGTGCACCTCTGTCTCCGTGGCCAGTGGAGAGCTCGCCATATAACACGATCTTGGGAAGGCGATGGTCCTCCATTCTGGAGACGTGACCTACCCAGCACAGTTGGGTCTTCAGCAGCGTCGGCCTCTGCCATCTCGAGTACTTCGATGTTGGAGATGAAGTCGCTCCAATGAATGTTGAGGATGGAGCAGAGACAACGCTGGTGGAAGCGTGATGCCGGTAGAGGACCCATGATTCGGAGCCAAACAGGAGTGTGGGTATGACAACGGCTCTGTATACGCTAATCTTTGTGAGGTTTTTCAGTTCGTTGATTTTCCAAACTCTTTTGCGTAGTCTTCCAAAGGCGCTATTTGCCTTGGCGAGTCTGTTGTCTATCTCGTTGTCGATCCTTGCATCCGATGAAATGGTGCAGCCGAGATAGGTAAACTGGTTGACCATTTTGAGTTTTGTGTGCCCGATGGAGATGTGGGGGGGGCTGGTAGTCATGGTGGGGAGCTGGCTGATGGAGGACCTCAGTTTTCTTCAGGCTGACTTCCAGGCCAAACATTTTGGCAGTTTCCGCAAAACAGGACGTCAAGCGCTGAAGAGCTGGCTCTGAATGGGCAACTAAAGCGGCATCGTCTGCAAAGAGTAGTTCACGGACAAGTTGCTCTTGTGTCTTGGTGTGAGCTTAATATTACTCGGTAAAAATAACATGAAGGCCTGTGAAAATTACGTACCCCAATCCAAAATTGTCTAAATTTAGGACATTGCCAAGTTGAATGCAAAAATTTTCCAATCTCAGGTGCACATCGAAAACATTAATCCGATACGGCAGGATTTAATCTATTTGATTTTTGTGGAGTCAAATAGAACTGATGTAAAAAATTATATTGAACCAACCTATATCTTAGTCATATTATTTACACAAATCCATCCAATCCTTTTTGCTTATTTGAGAATTTAAATCTATTTCCCATCTTCATCTAGATTTATTCACTCCAGTTTTGGGGGCCTTAGATTGAAGCAAGTTATACATTACTGAAATAAATTTATTTCCAGTAGGATAACAAATCAGTAATTCTAATTCACTTTGATTAGGTAACATCAAAGTAAGACCTATTTTTACAGATAAAAAAGCTTTAACTTGGTAATAACAAGATAATTCTTTCAAAGATTTCAATCTCACATCCTCAAAACTAATTTTATTAATACCCTTCCATCTCCAAATCTTCCAGAATTGGTTGTCTACTGAAAAAGGAAAATGCCTATTTCAATATTAAACCTTTCATGCCAATTTCATTATCAACTCAATCAAATGTTTCAAAATAGATGATTCCCCACTTCCAAATAAAGCTTAGGATTCCATTTGTAAATAAAATCGAGGGGATCCGTATTCCCTATTGCATTAAATTCAACAGAAACCCAAGCTGCAATATCATCTAAATTATACAATATATTTATAAATCTCAATTGAGCTGCTTTTTAAAATTATTAAAATGAGGAAGACACAAACCACAACCACCCCCCCCCCCCACCAACTCATATTTCCAAGTCACTATTTCCAAAGAAACCCTGGGCATTTTATCTTTACATAATTTCCGAACCGCCATATTTAAATCCTGACAATGCAATTTGTTGAGCTCCTTGTTTATAAACTAACGGTTGAAATACATCTGACATAAAATTCTTTCCCTGATCTGATTTCATTTCTTGAGGCAAACCAAACAAATTGAAAAAATTTTTCTCGAGCCCCAGACACAGTTTTTGCTTTAATGTTCCCAAGTGTTATGGCTTCTGTACACCTGGAAACATCCAAGCTAACTCATTAAGAATACAGGTACAATATTTTACCTCAGTAATTTAATTTACTAAGACATTTTTATATACGAGAAATATTAAATTAATATTAAAGGTTAACACAACTCTGTGACATATCTGAATAGTCAAGGTATTAAAGGTGAGTGGGAGAACGGATCAGTTCATGATAGAATGGACACAATGGGCCAAATGGCCTACTTCTGCGCCTGTATCTTATTGTCTCATATTTTACAAAGCACAGATGTTTTTTTTGGCTTTTGAAATGAAAATTGCACACATTTTTGCACAGCAAAGATGTTGGTTTTGACCCAAAAACAGGACATAGTGTGAAAAATACAACTTTTGTCCCTTTTTAGCAAAACACTCCATACTTTCCTTCAAAACACAACCTTCAGTTTTTGTTTATTAGAACCTCCACTTCTCCCAAAACAACCATTGTACACAAATTCTCCAAAACACCACAACCATTCCTTAATTGGGCAACACTTCTCCTAAATATTGGCAACATTTATGCTGGCATTGCTCGGACACCCTAATCAGAGTGACCCACAGTCGCCAGGAGTGGGTGCTGCCACGCGAGCCATCATTCAAGTAAATGGCTCGCGAGATTATCTTGTGACTTGAAGTCAAGCTGGTGTAAATACGATCAATAACTCTCTCTCTGTTTTGTGCAAAGAATCTTGCATATAAGAACGAAAGAGAGTTGGAGTGTGGTTTGGTGAAACTCTGTGTCCTTCATTAATTCTCTGAGTCAACTCAAAGTGGGAGTTCGATTCCTCATCTACGTGTGCAGCCCAGACATTTTGGGCACAGTTACACCAGGTGGACACATTGCCCAAAGCCTTTGGGATCAGCATTGTGGTGCACACAATAATCACGTCAAATAGGATGGAGTGATTAAACACCTTCAATGACCAAAAACCTGAGCATTACTGATACACGACTGGGCCAGGTTCAGAGGGGGCAAGTCCGGGAAATCCAGGGTGGAGCTAAGGGAGAGGTTGGAGAAGATCAGGTAGATATGGACTGGCCAGTCCATACATCTATATAAAAGCCTTTCACCACTTTGAGATAAAACCCAACGAGGTGATGTGGCGACACAGAGCACATACTGTACTTTATGACATACATAGTTCATAGTGTCCATCACAGGTTCAGCCTGTCGGGTGGTCTTGTGATGCTCTGTGGCTTCCGAGGCACTGGGCCCTCCCAATTTTGTGCCAGCTCCCCTTCTCGCTTCAGTCTGTGTACGGACCTGAATCATTAACTGACCATCTCTCTCCATGGACACTGCCTAACCTGCTGAGTTCCTCCAGCTTCATTCTTTATTCCTCATTCTGGTGGTCCTTCACCTAAAGGCAGAATGGGCTCACAGGGAGAAACAGCCTCCTGCTCCTACTTTATTCTGTGTTGGGGAAAACCTATTCTAAATCCTCGTTCACTCCTTGAGGTGATCGGTCCTTGGCATCTGTTGGCCCTTGTACAGAACAAAGGCCACTCTTCTGCCTCTCACCCTGAAAGGACTCAGTTCAACCTTGTGCCATTTGGGGGATTAGTATTGGGGGAGTGTCAGGTATTGAAGGTTGGGGGTAAGACGTGGGTTTGTTGGTGGATCAGTTAAAGGTTATCTGCCCTCTCATTTCAACTGAATCCACATAGACCTGCATCATTCTGTGTCATATTAAGCCCTGACCACACAAATCCCCCCCATTCACTTTCCAATTGGATGAATATTAGCTGGATCTTGTTCTGATAATTGTGATGAAGATATCATCACACAGATTTTGCCAGGAAGCTAGGAGAGAGGGTGACCAAGGACATTTCAGGCAGGAATCAATTCTCAACTCCTCGACTGAGTCTCATATCCTAATGCATGCCTCATCTAAAACAATAGTGCGAATTGACTACAGCTGGAGCCACTTTCAGCTGCATTCTACGTCAAGAATCAGTCTGCAGAAGCAGAAACAGCCCTATGGAATGTTCTTTCAGATGGCAGCCTGAAAGGGACAGCTGCAGGAGAGGCGCCTCAGAGCGCACTCCAGTTCCTGTCAGCGCAGGACATCAGGGCAGGTGCGGCTGGCACAGGATGTTGGGGTAGGGGAGGCTGTCAGGCAGCAGTGATGGGTGGTGTCGGGTGCGGTGATGGGGGCTCTCTGGTGAGGTGAATGGGGCTGTCGGACACGGGAAGGGTGGGTTGTCGGGCATGAGGAGGGGGGCTGTCAGGCGCGGGGATTTGGGTCCCTGGCTGATTATCATCAGGCGGCTGCATTCAGGTTCCTCGGGGGAATAGCTCAGTCACGGAGATTATACCTCCCGAAGGAAGATTGGTAAGTACTCCTCCGAGCCGCATCAGGCTCTTTCATATGGCCTCCATACAGCAACATTCAGGTAGAATATGTGACTTTACATCGGGGGTATTCTGGCCACCTGAAGGAGGCTCATCAGGCCTGATCCAAAGGCTGCAATAAGCCTTCAGCACCACTCAGTCCCAGAATGGCAGTTTCTGCTTTGAACTGTTAGCCACCATTGTCAACTTCAAGAATTAAAAATTACTATGAAACTAGACATTTACATATGTAGATTGGAAACCAGAAATCAGACAGGCAGAGAATGATTACCAATGTGTACTGTGAGCAACCCTTCCAGATTTCTGTTGAAATTTTGTAGACCAGAAGGATGTTCTTAATTATAACGGGCACATGAGATTAAATTGGCAACAACAAATCCTTTCTATGTCTTGAGGAAGAGGATGTGCAAAATGTAAAGCAGAAGCTGTACTAATACCTTCCAAGAAATGTTATCCAATTTGTTGGCAGGAAAATGTCTTAAAAGCTCTACCATGTGACTGTGTTCTTTAACTCCCGTTCAAACATTGATAGTGAGGTGAGTCTGTTAACCCACCACTGGTACCCCTCATTCCTGCTGGCATGAAACATCCCTCAAAGACTGTGTTTTAGAGTTTGTGGTTTGTTACTGTACCTTTTTTTACCTTGACAGGAACTCGACTTCAACAAGGGTGAGAGAAAAAAAAACTCAAATCCCTTACATGGTGACAGATTTGAACCTGGCTCACTGTCACTAAGAACTTTCTTCCAAACATGCCAAGATCAAAATTCAATTGATTTTCATGGTATAAAGTGCAATATTACACAAAATTCACTTCATTCAGTCATAAAGCAGACAGAGTCACATCAGCAGGAAGTTAGACATAGTGTTCCTTGCAGTCAAGAGGAAAAGAGAATTCCCTGAGTCCCCTACAGCCCCCAAGCCCAGCCCTTGCCCACAAACACCCAGCCCCCTGCCCCCAAAATCCAGCGCAAACCATCAAATGCAGTCGCCTTGTTTAGAAAAGGTAATGGGGAGAATCTTGGGAATTATAGACCAGTATAGGATCTATGAGCATTTGCAGAAGTACAGACTTCTCAAGGACAGTCAGCATGGCTCTGTGATGGGAAGGTCATGCCTCATGAGTCTAAATGAGTTTTATTTGAGTAGGGTAAAAAAAGGAAATGTATGAGGGTCGTGTGGTAGATGTGGTCTACATGGATTTTAGCAAGAATTTGACGAGACTCATCAGAAAGTAATTTGGCAAAGGATCAGGGTAACTTTGACTGTGGATAAAAAATTGTCTTGTTGGAAGAAAGCTGAGAGGAGTGGAGTGCCACAAAGATCTGTTCTGGGACCCCTGCTCTTGGTGATTTTTATAAATGACCAGGATGAAGAGGCAGAAGATGGGTCAGTAAGTCTACAGATGATGTGAAGGTTGGAGGAGTTGTGGATGAAGCTGAAGGTTGTCGAAGGATAAGGATTTCAATCCAGGCAAGTGTGAGGTGATGCATTTTGGAAGGACAAACCAGAAGGCTGGGTACAAGGTTACCAGTCGGTTACATGAGTGAGGATAAACAGAGGGACTTTGGGGTTCAAATCCAAACATCCCTCAAGGTTGCCGCTCAGGTTGATAGGATAGTTATGAAGGCCAATGGGATGATGAGCTTCCTTAAACTTTTCTACGTGGTCGTGCGTGAAAGTGAGGCCATTTTGGCAAGAAAGCGCAGAAAAATTAACCACGATCACAGGAGTGGCCTCCACGTGAAACCTGGAGCAATATCTTCATTGAAACAAGTGACAACTTGACCAAATATCTAATCTCATTTATAAAAATAGCACTGGCCTTCGCGAAAAGATGTATCATGATCAACTGGATGTCCGATAGCAAGCTGGGCTGTGGAAATGAACTGCTGATACCTACGGAGAAAAAAAATCACAAAAACATGACCCTTTGGTAAAGGTATGTCAGCTGTACCTGGACCACATAGGGGCCCAGACACTAATATAAATGAACAATAAAAGGGGTAAAAAGTAACCATTATATAGACCAAAACCAAGTTTCCCCAACTGGACTCATCAACTTGTAATCTCTGAAAATGTGGATATGAAAACAAACTGGAATAGAGAGAGAAAAAATTCAAAGTGCAAAAGGAAGAGTCTTAAAATGGGTCCCTGAATGTGTGTTGAGTCTCGTGGTGAAGGGGTAGCAGCTGTTCCTGAACATGGCTATACCTCTTCCCTGATGGGAGCAGTGAGAACAGAGCGGGTGATGTGGATCCTTGATTGCTGCTGCTCTCTGACAGCAGCGTTCCCTGCAAATGTTCTCAGTGGTGGAAGGTTTTTACCTGAGATGTCCAGGGCGGTGTCCATACTTTTGCAGAGCTTTTTGCTCAGGGGTATTGGTGTCACAAGACAATAGCTCAAACCTACTACAAACTGAACCTTTCACACCTCACACCCGTAAACCCACTATTTTTCTTGCATCAATGTGCCTGTCTAAATGTTAAAGGACCCTATTATTCCAGTCTCCACCATCCTGCCCGGCCATGCGCTCCAGGCATCCGCAGCCTTCTGCACGTTCTCTTTCTACAATTCCTTCAGCAGCCTTGTGTTTCCTCAGCACTGCCTGCTCCTCCACCAAGCTCTGCCACAAATCCATTCACTCAATGAGCTTCCTGCATCACTCCAGAGAAAAGCCCAAGGTTTCTCTCTCTGGATATTGCATTGACTTCATTCTGATGGGCTGAATTCCTGCAGCTTCCCAATCAAACATCTGCAATCGCCTTTAAATTGTGCCCCTCTGCACAGATTTGTGCCACTTGCTTTTAAACAGGTTAACTCCTATGGGCATTCTGACAGTGTCCTTCCACTCTCTCTCTCTCTCACTCTCACTCTACCGGTGGAACTAAATCCTACTGCTCAAATTGTTGCTTGGTCTGGGCTTCTGTCCTTTTGCCTGGATTCTCATCCTCTGTTATTTCAGTCTGAACCTTGCCATCAGCCCGAGGAATAAAACCGTGGGGATATGGATCGGAATTCTCACCCTCACCCTCACGGGTCCACCTCACACTCGCAGTTTCCCAATCCCCTCAACCACACGATCCCCTCAGCCACGCGGGTTCCCACCCTCACCCTCAGCCACGCAGGTGCCCTCAGTCCTCTGGGTCCCCGTCCCCCCTCGGCCTTCTGGGTCCCCGTCCGCCCTCGGCCTTCTGGGTCCCCGTCCCCCCTCAGCCTTCTGGGTCCCCGTCCCCCCTCAGCCTTCTGGGTCCCCGTCCCCGTCCCCCCTCAGCCTTCTGGGTCCCCGACCCCCCTCAGCCTCGAGGGCCCCGACCCCCCCCCTCAGCCTTCTGGGTCCCCGTCCCCCCTCAGCCTTCTGGGTCCCAATCTCAAAGAGCAATTTGAGACTCATCTAATTTTAATTCTAAACTCAATTTCTTCATATAACCCAATAAAAATACCTTAGGATCAAGTGAAAGTTTAAATTTTAATAAGTTCCTTGATTCTATCCCAGAAAGGTTTCATATAATCAAGTCGAGTGCAAGAAAGAGCAAACTTGCTTATGGCACCTAAAGCACCGATTTACGTGAAACTCCACGAGTTCCACCTACCTACTTCCCTTGCCCATAACCCTCCCACCCCCTCGCATCCATGTACTCATATAACCTCATCTTAAATGACAGAATTGACCCTGGCGCAACTTCTTCCAGTAGATCATTCCACTCAGCCACCACTCTGAGATGTGGGGAAAGAGATGTGGGGAAAGAGAGGCAGGGAAAGAGGCAAGGAAACAGAGGTGGGGAATCAGAGGCAGGGAATCAGAGGGGGAGATCCAGAGGCAGGGAATCTGAGGCGGGGAATCTGAGGCGGGGAATCAGAGGCGTGGAATCAGAGGGGGGAATAGAGATGTGGGAAAAGAGAGGCGGCGAAAGGGAGGCGGGGAAAGAGTCAGAGACTCTGAAACAGGGAATCGGAGTCGGGGAATCAGAGTCGGGGAATCAGAGTCGGGGAATCAGTGTCAGGGAATCAGAGTCGGGGAATCAGAGGCGGGGAATCAGAGGCGGGGAATCAGAGTCGGGGAATCAGAGGCAGGGAATCAGAGGCAGGGAATCAGAGGCGGGGAATCAGAGGCGGGGAATCAGAGGCGGAGAATCAGAGGCGGGGAATCAGAGGCGGGGAATCAGTGGGCGGAAATGAGATGTGGGAAAAGAGAGGCAGAGAAAGAGGCACGAAAATAGTGGCAGGGAAAGAGAGGCGGGGAATCAGAGTCGGGGAATCAGAGGTGGGGAATCAGAGGCGGGGAATCAGAGTCGGGGAATCAGAGGCAGGGAATCAGAGGCAGGGAATCAGAGGCGGGGAATCAGAGGCGGGGAATCAGAGGCGGGGAATCAGAGGCGGGGAATCAGAGGCGGGGAATCAGAGGCTGAAATTAAAAGGGGGTGAATCAGAGGGGGGAAAAGAGATGTGGGGAAAGAAGGGCAGGGAAAGAGCCAGGGAAAGAGCCAGGGACTCTGAAGCAGGGAATCGGAGGCAGGGAAACAGAGGAAGGGAATCAGAGTGGGAGAAATGGAGGCGGGGAATCAGAGGCGGGGAATCAGAGGCGGGGAATCTGAGGTGGGGATTCTGAGGCAGGGAATCTGAGGTGGGGAATCCGAGGATGAGATTCAAAGGGAGAGAATCAGAAGGGGGAAAAGATATGTAGGGAAAGAGAGGCATGGAAAGAGCCAGGGACTCTGAAGCAGGGAATCGGAGGCAGGGAAACAGAGTCGGAGAACGGAGGCGGGGAATCAGAAGCGGGGAATCAGAGGGCGGAAAAGAGATGTGGGGAAAGAGAGGCAGGGAAAGAGGCAAGGAAATAGAGGCGGGGAATCAGAGGCGGGGAATCAGAGGCGGGGAATCAGAGGCGGGGAATCAGAGGCGGGGAATCAGAGGCGGGGAATCAGAGGCGGGGAATCAGAGGCGGGGAATCAGAGGCGGGGAATCAGAGGCGGGGAATCAGTGGGCGGAAATGAGATGTGGGAAAAGAGAGGCAGAGAAAGAGGCACGAAAATAGTGGCAGGGAAAGAGAGGCGGGGAATCAGAGGCGGGGAATCACAGGCGAGGAACCAGAGGCGGGGAATCAGAGGCTGAAATTAAAAGAGGGTGAATCAGAGGGGGGAAAAGAGATGTGGGGAAAGAAGGGCAGGGAAAGAGCCAGGGAAAGAGCCAGGGACTCTGAAGCAGGGAATCGGAGGCAGGGAATCGGAGGCAGGAAAACAGAGGAAGGGAATCAGAGTCGGAGAAATGGAGGCGGGGAATCAGAAGCGAGGAATCAGAAGCGGGGAATCAGAGGACGGAAAAGAGATGTGGGAAAAGAGAGGCAGGGAAAGAGGCACAAAAATAGTGGCAGGGAAAGAGAGGCGGGGAATCAGGGGCGGTGAATCCGAGGCGGGGAATCAGAGGCGGGGAAAGAGATGTGGGGAAAGAGAGGCAGGGAAAGAGGCGCGGAAATAGACGCAGGGAAAGAGAGGCGGGGTATCAGATGTGGGGAATCTGAAGTGGAAAATCTGAGGCGGGGAATCTGAGTCGTGGTTTCAGAGGCGGGGAATCAGAGGCGGGGAATCAGAGGCAGGGAATCAGAGTCGTGGTTTCAGAGGCGGGGAATCTGAGGCGGGGAATCAGAGGCGGGGAAAGAGATGTGGGAAAAGAAAGGCAGGGAAAGAGGCACAAAAATAGTGGCAGGGAAAGAGAGGCGGGGAATCAGGGGCGGGGAATGAGAGGCGGGGAATCAGATGCGTGGAATCTGAGGTGGGGAATCTGAGGCGGGGAATCAGAGGCGGGGAATCAGAGGCGGGGAAAGAGATGTGGGAAAAGAGAGGCAGGGAAAGAGGCGCGGAAATAGACGCAGGGAAAGAGAGGCGGGGTATCAGATGTGGGGAATCCGAGGCGGGGAATCAGAGGCGGGGAAAGAGATGTGGGGAAAGAGAGGCAGGGAAAGAGGCGCGGAAATAGACGCAGGGAAAGAGAGGCGGGGTATCACATGTGGGGAATCTGAAGTGGAAAATCTGAGGCGGGGAATCAGAGGCAGGGAATCAGAGTCGTATTATCTGAGGCGGGGAATCGGAGGCAGGGAATCAGAGGCGGGGAAAGAGATGTGGGAAAAGAGAGGCAGAGAAGGAGGCACGAAAATAGTGGCAGGGAAAGAGAGGCGGGGAATCAGAGGCGGGGAATCAGAGGCGGGGAATCAGAGGCGGGGAATCAGAGGCGGGGAATCAGAGGCGGGGAATCAGAGGCGGGGAATCAGAGGCGGGGAATCAGAGGCGGGGAATCAGAGGCGGGGAATCAGAGGCGGGGAATCAGAGGCGGGGTATCAGAGGCGGGGTATCAGAGGCGGGGTATCAGAGGCGGGGTATCAGAGGCAGAGGAACGGAGGCGTGGAATCAGAGGTGGGGAATCAGAGGGCAGAAAAGAGATGTGGGGAAAGAGAGGCAGAGAAAGAGGCGTGGAAATAGACGCAGTGAAAGAGAGGAGGGGTATCAGATGCGGGGAATCCGAGGCGGGGAATCAGAGGCAGGAAAAGAGATGTGGGGAAAGAGAGTCCGGGAGAGAGGCACGGAAAGAGAGGCGGGAAATCAGAGGCGGGGAATCAGAGGCGGGGAATCAGAGGCGGGGAATCAGAGGCGGGGAATCAGAGTCGGGGAATCAGAGGCGGGGAATCAGAGGCGGGGAATCAGAGGGGGGAATAGAGATGTGGGAAAAGAGAGGCAGAGAAAGAGGCACGAAAATAGTGGCAGGGAAAGAGAGGCGGGGAATCAGAGGCGGGGAATCAGAGGCGGGGAATCAGAGGCGGGGAATCAGAGGCGGGGAATCAGAGGGGGGAATAGAGATGTGGGAAAAGAGAGGCAGAGAAAGAGGCACGAAAATAGTGGCAGGGAAAGAGAGGCGGGGAATCACAGGCGGGGAATCATAGGCGGGGAACCAGAGGCGGGGAATCAGAGGCTGAAATTAAAAGAGGGTGAATCAGAGGGGGGAAAAGAGATGTGGGGAAAGAAGGGCAGGGAAAGAGCCAGGGAAAGAGCCAGGGACTCTGAAGCAGGGAATCGGAGGCAGGGAATCGGTGGCAGGGAAACAGAGGAAGGGAATCAGAGTCGGAGAAATGGAGGCGGGGAATCAGAAGCGGGGAATCAGAAGCGGGGAATCAGAGGACGGAAAAGAGATGTGGGGAAAGAGAGGCAGAGAAAGAGAGGCGGGTTATCAGATGTGTGCAATCCGAGGCAAGGAATCAGAGGCGGGGAATCAGAGGCGGGGAATCAGAGGCGGGGAATCAGAGGCGGGGAATCAGAGGTGGGGAATCAGAGGGGAGAAAAGAGATGTGGGGAAAGAGAGGCAGAGAAAGAGGCGTGGAAATAGACGCAGTGAAAGAGAGGCGGGGTATCAGATGCGGGGGATCCGAGGCGGGGAATCAGAGGTGGGGAAAGAGATGTGGAGAAAGAGAGGCAGGGAAAGAGGCAAGGAAAGAGAGGCGGGGAAAGAGGCACGGAAAGAGAGGTGGGAAATGAGAGGCGGGGAATCAGAGTCGTATTATCTGAGGTGGGGAATCTGAGGCGGGGAATCAGAGGCGGGGAAAGAGATGTGGGAAAAGAGAGGCAGAGAATGAGGCACGAAAATAGTGGCAGGGAAAGAGAGGCAGGGAATCAGAGGCGGGGAATCAGAGGCGGAGAATCAGAGGCGGGGAATCAGAGGCGGGGAATCAGAGGCGGGGAATCAGAGGCGGGGAATCAGAGGCGGGGAATCAGAGGCGGGGAAGCAGAGGCGGGGAATCAGAGGCGGGGAATCAGAGGGGGGAATAGAGATGTGGGAAAAGAGAGGCGGCGAAAGGGAGGCGGGGAAAGAGTCAGAGACTCTGAAGCAGGGAATCGGAGTCGGAGAAATGGAGGCGAGGAATCAGAGGCGGGGAATCAGAGGCAGGGAATCAGAGGCGGAGAATCAGAGGCGGGGAATCAGAGGCGGGGAATCAGAGGCGGGGAATCAGAGGCGGGGAATCAGAGGCGGGGAATCAGTGGGCGGAAATGAGATGTGGGAAAAGAGAGGCAGAGAAAGAGGCGTGGAAATAGACGCAGTGAAAGCGAGGAGGGGTATCAGATGCGGGGAATCCGAGGCGGGGAATCAGAGGCGGGGAATCAGAGGCAGGGAATCAGAGGCGGGGAAAGAGATGTGGGGAAAGAGAGGCAGGGAAAGAGGCACGGAAAGAGAGGCGGGAAATCAGAGGTGGGGAATCAGAGGCGGGGAATCAGAGGCAGGGAATCAGAGGCGGGGAATCAGAGGGCGGAAAAGAGATGTGGGGAAAGAGAGGCAGAGAAAGAGGCAAGGAAAGAGAGGCGGGGAAAGAGGCACGGAAAGAGAGGTGGGAAATGAGAGGCGGGGAATAAGAGGCGGGGAATCAGAGTCGTGGTATCAGAAGCGGGGAATCAGAGTCGTGGTTTCAGAGGCGGGGAATCAGAGGCGGGGAATCAGAGGCGGGGAATCAGAGGCGGGGAATCAGAGGCGGGGAAAGAGATGTGGGAAAAGAGAGGCGGGGAAAGAGGCGCGGAAATAGACGCAGGGAAAGAGAGGCGGGGTATCAGATGTGGGGAATCTGAGGTGGAAAATCTGAGGCGGGGAATCAGAGGCGTGGAATCCGAGGCGGGGCATCAGAGGCAGGAAAAGAGATGTGGGGAAAGAGAGGCCGGGAAAGAGGCACGGAAAGAGAGGCAGGAAATCAGAGGCGGTGAATCACAGGAGGGGAATCAGAGGCGGGGAATCAGAGTCGTATTTTCTGAGGCGGGGAATCGGAGGCAGGGAATCAGAGGCGGGGAAAGAGATGTGGGAAAAGAGAGGCAGAGAAGGAGGCACGAAAATAGTGGCAGGGAAAGAGAGGCAGGGAATCAGAGGCGGGGAATCAGAGGCGGGGAATCAGAGGCGGGGAATCAGAGGCGGGGAATCAGAGGCGGGGAATCAGAGGCGGGGAAACAGAGGCGGGAAATCAGAGGCGGGGAATCAGAGGCGGGGAATCAGAGGCGGGGAATCAGAGGCGGGGAAACAGAGGCGGGAAATCAGAGGCGGAGATCCAGAGGCAGGGAATCTGAGGCGGCGAATCTGAGTCGGGGAATCAGAGTCGGGGAATCAGAGGTGGGGAATCAGAGGCGGGGAATCAGAGTCGGGGAATCAGAGGTGGGGAATCAGAGGCGGGGAATCAGAGTCGGGGAATCAGAGGCAGGGAATCAGAGGCAGGGAATCAGAGGCGGGGAATCAGAGGCGGGGAATCAGAGGCGGGGAAAGAGATGTGGGAAAAGAGAGGCAGGGAAAGAGGCACAAAAATAGTGGCAGGGAAAGAGAGGCGGGGAATCAGGGGCGGGGAATCCGAGGCGGGGAATCAGAGGCGGGGAAAGAGATGTGGGGAAAGAGAGGCAGGGAAAGAGGCGCGGAAATAGACGCAGGGAAAGAGAGGCGGGGTATCAGATGTGGGGAATCTGAAGTGGAAAATCTGAGGCGGGGAATCAGAGTCGTGGTTTCAGAGGCGGGGAATCTGAGGCGGGGAATCAGAGGCGGGGAAAGAGATGTGGGAAAAGAGAGGCAGGGAAAGAGGCACAAAAATAGTGGCAGGGAAAGAGAGGCGGGGAATCAGGGGCGGGGAATGAGAGGCGGGGAATCAGATGCGTGGAATCTGAGGTGGGGAATCTGAGGCGGGGAATCAGAGGCGGGGAAAGAGATGTGGGAAAAGAGAGGCAGGGAAAGAGGCGCGGAAATAGACGCAGGGAAAGAGAGGCGGGGTATCAGATGTGGGGAATCCGAGGCGGGGAATCAGAGGCGGGGAAAGAGATGTGGAGAAAGAGAGGCAGGGAAAGAGGCGCGGAAATAGACGCAGGGAAAGAGAGGCGGGGTATCAGATGTGGGGAATCTGAAGGGGAAAATCTGAGGCGGGGAATCAGAGGCGTGGAATCCGAGGCGGGGCATCAGAGGCAGGAAAAGAGATGTGGGGAAAGAGAGGCCGGGAAAGAGGCACGGAAAGAGAGGTGGGAAATCAGAGGCGGTGAATCACAGGCGGGGAATCACAGGCGGGGAATCAGAGGCGGGGAAAGAGATGTGGGAAAAGAGAGGCAGAGAAGGAGGCACGAAAATAGTGGCAGGGAAAGAGAGGCGGGGAATCAGAGGCGGGGAATCAGAGGCGGGGAATCAGAGGCGGGGAATCAGAGGCGGGGAATCAGAGGCGGGGAATCAGAGGCGGGGAATCAGGGGCGGGGAATCAGAGGCGGTGAATCACAGGCGGGGAATCGGAGGCAGGGAATCAGAGGCGGGGAAAGAGATGTGGGAAAAGAGAGGCAGAGAAGGAGGCACGAAAATAGTGGCAGGGAAAGAGAGGCGGGGAATCAGAGGCGGGGAATCAGAGGCGGGGAATCAGAGGCGGGGAATCAGAGGCGGGGAATCAGAGGCGGGGAATCAGAGGCGGGGAATCAGAGGCGGGGAATCAGAGGCGGGGAATCAGAGGCGGGGAATCAGAGGCGGGGAATCAGAGGCGGGGAATCAGAGGCGGGGAATCAGAGGCGGGGAATCAGAGGCGGGGAAGCAGAGGCGGGGAAGCAGAGGCGGGGAAGCAGAGGCGGGGAATCAGAGTCGGGGAATCAGAGGCGGGGAATTTGAGGTGGGGATTCTGAGGTGGGAAATCAGAGGCTGAGATTGAAAGGGGGAGAATCAGAAGGGGGAAAAGAAATGTGGGGAAAGAGAGGCATGGAAAGAGCCAGGGACTCTGAAGCAGGGAATCGGAGGCAGGGAAACAGAGTCGGAGAAACGGAGGCGGGGAATCAGAAGCGGGGAATCAGAGGGTGGAAAAGAGATGTGGGGAAAGAGAGGCAGGGAAAGAGAGGCAGGGAAAGAGTCGCGGAAATAGACGCAGGGAAAGAGAGGCGGAGTATCAGATGTGGGGAATTCAAGGCGGGGAATCAGAGGCGGGGAAAGAGATGTGGGGAAAGAGATGTGGGGAAAGAGAGGCAGGGAAAGAGGCGTGGAAATAGACGCAGGGAAAGAGAGGCAGGGTATCAGATGTGGGGGATCCGAGGCGGGGAATCAGAGGTGTGGAAAGAGATGTGGAGAAAGAGAGGCAGGGAAAGAGGCAAGGAAAGAGAGGCGGGGAAAGAGGCACGGAAATAGACGCAGGGAAAGAGAGGCGGAGTATCAGATGTGGGGAATTCAAGGCGGGGAATCAGAGGCGGGGAAAGAGATGTGGGGAAAGAGAGGCAGGGAAAGAGGCAAGGAAATAGAGGTGGGGAATCAGAGGCAGGGAATCAGAGGCGGAGATCCAGAGGCAGGGAATCTGAGGCGGCGAATCTGAGGCGGGGAATCAGAGGCGTGGAATCAGAGGGGGGAATAGAGATGTGGGAAAAGAGAGGCGGCGAAAGGGAGGCGGGGAAAGAGTCAGAGACTCTGAAACAGGGAATCGGAGTCGGGGAATCAGAGTCGGGGAATCAGAGTCGGGGAATCAGTGTCAGGGAATCAGAGTCGGGGAATCAGAGGTGGGGAATCAGAGGCGGGGAATCAGAGGCGGGGAACCACAGGCGGGGAATCAGAGGCTGAAATTAAAAGGGGGTGAATCAGAGGGGGGAAAAGAGATGTGGGGAAAGAAGGGCAGGGAAAGAGCCAGGGAAAGAGCCAGGGACTCTGAAGCAGGGAATCGGAGGCAGGGAATCAGAGTCGGAGAACGGAGGCGGGGAATCAGAGGCGGGGAATCAGAGGCGGGGAAGCAGAGGCGGGGAATCAGAGGCGGGGAATCAGAGGCGGGGAATCAGAGGCGGGGAATCTGAGGTGGGGATTCTGAGGCAGGGAATCTGAGGTGGGGAATCTGAGGTGGGGAATCCGAGGATGAGATTCAAAAGGAGAGAATCAGAAGGGGGAAAAGATATGTAGGGAAAGAGAGGCATGGAAAGAGCCAGGGACTCTGAAGCAGGGAATCGGAGGCAGGGAAACAGAGTCGGAGAACGGAGGCGGGGAATCAGAAGCGGGGAATCAGAGGGCGGAAAAGAGATGTGGGGAAAGAGAGGCAGGGAAAGAGGCGCGGAAATAGACGCAGGGTAAGAGAGGCGGGGTATCAGATGTGGGGAGTTCGAGGCGGGGAATCAGAGGCGGGGAAAGAGATGTGGGGAAAGAGAGGCAGGGAAAGAGGCGCGGAAATAGACGCAGGGAAAGAGAGGCGGGGTATCAGATGTGGGGAATCTGAAGTGGAAAATCTGAGGCGGGGAATCAGAGGCGTGGAATCCGAGGCGGGGCATCAGAGGCAGGAAAAGAGATGTGGGGAAAGAGAGGCCGGGAAAGAGGCACGGAAAGAGAGGCAGGAAATCAGAGGCAGTGAATCACAGGCGGGGAATCAGAGGCGGGGAATCAGAGGCGGGGAATCAGAGTCGTATTATCTGAGGCGGGGAATCGGAGGCAGGGAAACAGAGGCGGGGAAAGAGATGTGGGAAAAGAGAGGCAGAGAAGGAGGCACAAAAATAGTGGCAGGGAAAGAGAGGCGGGGAATCAGGGGCGGGGAATGAGAGGCGGGGAATCAGAGGCGTGCAATCAGAGGCGGGGAATCAGAGGCGGGGAATCAGAGTCATGGTATCAGAGGCGGGGAATCTGAGGCGGGGAATCTGAGGCGGGGAATCAGAGGCGGGGAAAGAGATGTGGGAAAAGAGAGGCAGGGAAAGAGGCGCGGAAATAGACGCAGGGAAAGAGAGGCGGGGTATCAGATGTGGGGAATCAGAGGCGGGGAATCAGAGGCGGGGAAAGAGATGTGGGAAAAGAGAGGCGGGGAAAGAGGCGCGGAAATAGACGCAGGGAAAGAGAGGCGGGGTATCAGATGTGGGGAATCTGAGGTGGAAAATCTGAGGCGGGGAATCAGAGGCGTGGAATCCGAGGCGGGGCATCAGAGGCAGGAAAAGAGATGTGGGGAAAGAGAGGCCGGGAAAGAGGCACGGAAAGAGAGGCAGGAAATCAGAGGCGGTGAATCACAGGCGGGGAATCAGAGGCGGGGAATCAGAGTCGTATTATCTGAGGCGGGGAATCGGAGGCAGGGAATCAGAGGCGGGGAAAGAGATGTGGGAAAAGAGAGGCAGAGAAGGAGGCACGAAAATAGTGGCAGGGAAAGAGAGGCAGGGAATCAGAGGCGGGGAATCAGAGGCGGGGAATCAGAGGCGGGGAATCAGAGGCGGGGAATCAGAGGCGGGAAATCAGAGGCGGGCAATCAGAGGCGGGGAAGCAGAGGCGGGGAAGCAGAGGCGGGGAAGCAGAGGCGGGGAAGCAGAGGCGGGGAAGCAGAGGTGGGGAATCAGAGTCGGGGAATCAGAGGCGGGGAATTTGAGGTGGGTATTCTGAGGTGGGAAATCAGAGGCTGAGATTGAAAGGGGGAGAATCAGAAGGGGGAAAAGAAATGTGGGGAAAGAGAGGCATGGAAAGAGCCAGGGACTCTGAAGCAGGGAATCGGAGGCAGGGAAACAGAGTCGGAGAAACGGAGGCGGGGAATCAGAAGCGGGGAATCAGAGGGTGGAAAAGAGATGTGGGGAAAGAGAGGCAGGGAAAGAGGCGCGGAAATAGACGCAGGGAAAGAGAGGCGGAGTATCAGATGTGGGGAATTCAAGGCGGGGAATCAGAGGCGGGGAAAGAGATGTGGGGAAAGAGATGTGGGGAAAGAGAGGCAGGGAAAGAGGCAAGGAAATAGAGGTGGGGAATCAGAGGCAGGGAATCAGAGGCGGAGATCCAGAGGCAGGGAATCTGAGGCGGGGAATCTGAGGCGGGGAATCAGAGGCGTGGAATCAGAGGGGGGAATAGAGATGTGGGAAAAGAGAGGCGGCGAAAGGGAGGCGGGGAAAGAGTCAGAGACTCTGAAACAGGGAATCGGAGTCGGGGAATCAGAGTCGGGGAATCAGAGTCGGGGAATCAGTGTCAGGGAATCAGAGTCGGGGAATCAGAGGTGGGGAATCAGAGGCGGGGAATCAGAGTCGGGGAATCAGAGGCAGGGAATCAGAGGCGGAGAATCAGAGGCGGGGAATCAGAGGCGGGGAATCAGAGGCGGGGAATCAGAGGCGGGGAATCAGAGGCGGGGAATCAGAGGCGGGGAATCAGAGGCGGGGAATCAGAGGCGGGGAATCAGAGTCGTCGTATCAGAAGCGGGGAATTTGAGGTGGAGAGTCTGAGGCAGGGAATCAGAGGCGTGGAATCCGAGGCGGGGAATCAGAGGCAGGAAAAGAGATGTGGGGAAAGAGAGGCCGGGAAAGAGGCACGGAAAGAGAGGCGTGAAATCAGAGGCGAGGGATCAGAGGCGGGGAATCAGAGTCGTGGTTTCAGAGGCGGGGAATCTGAGGCGGGGAATCGGAGGCAGGGAAACAGAGTCAGGGAAACGGAAGCGGGGAATCAGAAGCGGGGAATCAGAGGGCGGAAAAGAGATGTGGGGAAAGAGAGGCAGGGAAAGAGGCGCGGAAATAGACGCAGGGAAAGAGAGGCGGGGTATCAGATGTGGGGTATCAGAGGCGGGGAAAGAGATGTGGGGAAAGAGAGGCAGGGAATCTGAGGCGGGGAATCAGAGGGGGGAATAGAGATGTGGGAAAAGAGAGGCGGCGAAAGGGAGGCGGGGAAAGAGTCAGAGACTCTGAAGCAGGGAATCGGAGTCGGGGAATCAGAGGCGGGGAATCAGAGGCGGGGAATCAGAGGCAGGGAATCAGAGGTGGGGAATCTGAGGTGGGGAATCAGAGGCGGGGAACCAGAGGCGGGGAATCAGAGGCTGAAATTAAAAGAGGGTGAATAAGAGGGGGGAAAAGAGATGTGGGGAAAGAAGGGCAGGGAAAGAGCCAGGGAAAGAGCCAGGGACTCTGAAGCAGGGAATCGGAGGCAGGGAATCAGAGGCAGGGAAACAGAGGAAGGGAATCAGAGTCGGAGAAATGGAGGCGGGGAATCAGAAGCGGAGAATCAGAGTCGTATTATATGAGGTGGGGAATCTGAGGTGGGGAATCAGAGGCGGGGAAAGAGATGTGGGAAAAGAGAGGCAGAGAAGGAGGCACGAAAATAGTGGCAGGGAAAGAGAGGCGGGGAATCAGAGGCGGGGAATCAGAGGCGGGGAATCAGAGGCGGGGAATCAGAGGCGGGGAATCAGAGGCGGGGAAGCAGAGGCGGGGAATCAGAGGCGGGGAATCAGAGGCGGGGAATCAGAGGCGGGGAATCAGAGGCGGGGAATCAGAGGCGGGGAATCAGAGGCGGGGAATCAGAGGCGGGGAATCAGAGGCGGGGAATCAGAGGCGGGGAATCAGAGGCGGGGAATCAGAGGCGGGGAATCAGAGGCGGGGAATCAGAGGCAGAGAATCAGAGGCGGAGAATCAGAGGCGGGGAATCAGAGGCGGGGAATCAGAGGCGGGGAATCAGTGAGCGGAAATGAGATGTGGGAAAAGAGAGGCAGAGAAATAGGCACGAAAATAGTGGCAGGGAAAGAGAGGCGGGGTATCAGAGGCGGGGAACCAGAGGCGGGGAATCAGAGGCTGAAATTAAAAGAGGGTGAATCAGAGGGGGGAAAAGAGATGTGGGGAAAGAAGGGCAGGGAAAGAGCCAGGGAAAGAGCCAGGGACTCTGAAGCAGGGAATCGGAGGCAGGGAATCGGAGGCAGGGAAACAGAGGAAGGGAATAAGAGTCGGAAAAATGGAGGCGTGGAATCAGAAGCGGGGAATCAGAAGAGGGGAATCAGAGGACGGAAAAGACATGTGGGGAAAGAGAGGCAGAGAAAGAGACGCGGGGTATCAGATGTTTGCAATCCGAGGCAGGGAATCAGAGGCGTGGAATCAGAGGCGGGGAATCAGAGGCGTGGAATCAGATGCGGGGAATCTGAGGTGGGGAATCTGAGGCGGGGAATCAGAGGCGGTGATTCAGAGGGGGGAATAGAGATGTGGGGAAAGAAGGGCAGGGAAAGAGCCAGGGACTCTGAAGCAGGGAATCGGAGTAGGGGAATCAGAGTTGGGGAATCAGAGGCGGCGAATCAGAGGCGGCGAATCAGAGGCGGGGAATCAGAGTCGGGGAATCAGAGGAGGGGAATCAGAGGCGGGGAATCAGAGGCGGGGAATCAGAGGAGGGGAATCAGAGGAGGGGAATCAGAGGCGGGGAATCAGAGTCGGGGAATCAGAGGAGGGGAATCTGAGGCAGGGAATCAGAGGCGTGGAATCCGAGGCGGGGAATCAGAGGCAGGAAAAGAGATGTGGGGAAAGAGAGGCCGGGAAAGAGGCACGGAAAGAGAGGCGTGAAATCAGAGGCGAGGGATCAGAGGCGGGGAATCAGAGTCGTGGTTTCAGAGGCGGGGAATCAGAGGCGGGGAATCAGAGGCGGGGTATCAGAGGGCGGAAAAGAGATGTAGGGAAAGAGAGGCAGAGAAAGAGGCGTGGAAATAGACGCAGTGAAAGAGAGGAGGGGTATCAGATGCGGGGAATCCGAGGCGGGGAATCAGAGGCTTGGACTCAGAGGAGGTGTATCAGAGGCGGAGAAAAGGCGGCGTGGAATCAGAGGTGGGGAATCAAGGGGGCAGAAATGAGGTGTGGGAAAAGAGAGGCAGAGAAGGAGGCATGAAAATAGTGGCAGGGAAAGAGAGGCAGGGAATCAGAGGCGGGGAATCAGAGGCGGGGAATCAGAGGCGGGGAATCAGAGGCGGGGAACCAGAGGCGGGGAACCAGAGGCGGGGAACCAGAGGCGGGGAATCAGAGGCGGGGAATTAGAGGTGGGGAATCTGAGGTGGGGAATCAAAGGCTGAGTTTCAAAGGGGGTGAATCAGAGGGGGGAAATGGGATGTGGGAAAAGAGAAGCCGGGAAAGAGCCAGAGACTCTGAAGCAGGGAATCGGAGGCGGGGAAACAGAGGCAGGGAATCAGAAGCGGGGAATCAGAGGGCGGAAAAGAGATGTGGGGAAAGAGAGGCAGAGAAAGAGGCGTGGAAATAGACGCAGGGAAAGAGAGGCGGGGTATCAGATGTGGGGGATCCGAGGCGGGGAATCAGAGGTGAAGAAAGAGATTTGGAGAAAGAGGCAGGGAAAGAGGCACGGAAAGAGAGGTGGGAAATCAGAGGCGGGGAATCAGAGGCGGGGAATCAGAGTCGTGGTATCAGAAGCGGGGAATTTGAGGTGGAGAATCTGAGGCGGGGAATCAGAGGCGTGGAATCCGAGGCGGGGAATCAGAGGCAGGAAAAGAGATGTGCGGAAAGAGAGGCCGGGAAAGAGGAACGGAAAGAGAGGCGGGAAATCAGAGGCGAGGAATCAGAGGCGGGGAATCAGAGTCGTGGTATCAGAGGCAGGGAATCTGAGGCGGGGAATTAGAGGCTGGGAAAGAGATGTGGGAAAAGAGAGGCAGAGAAGGAGGCACAAAAATAGTGGCAGAGAAAGAGAGGCGGGGAATCAGGGGCGAGGAATCAGAGGTGGGGAATCAGAGACGGGGAATCAGAGGCAGGTAATCAGAGGCAGGGAATCTGAGGCAGGGAATCAGAGGCAGGGAATCTGAGGCAGGGAATCTGAGGCAGGGAATCTGAGGCGGGGAATCTGAGGCGGGGAATCAGATGCAGGGAATCAGAGGCGGGGAATCAGAAGTGGGGAATCAGAGGTGGGTAATTAGAGGCGGGGAATCAGAGGCGGGGAATCAGAGGCGGGGAATCAGAGGCGTGGAATCAGAGGCGGGGAATCAGAGGCGGGGAATCAGAGGCGGGGAATCAGAGGCGGGGAATCAGAGGCGGGGAATCAGAGGCGGGGAATCAGAAGTGGGGAATCAGAGGTGGGTAATTAGAGGCGGGGAATCAGAGGCGGGGAATCAGAGGCGGGGAATCAGAGGCGTGGAATCAGAGGCGGGGAATCAGAGGCGGGGAATCAGAGGCGGGGAATCAGAGGCGGGGAATCAGAGGCGGGGAATCAGAGGCAGGGAATCAGAGGCGGGGAATCAGAGGTGGGGAAAGAGTGGAGAAAGAGAGGCAGGGAATCAGAGTCGGAGAAACGGAGGTGGGGAATCAGAAGCGGAGAAACAGAGGGCGGAAAACAGATGTGGGGAAAGAGAGGCAGAGAAAGAGGCGCGGAAATAGACGCAGGGAAAGAGAGGCAGGGTATCAGATGTGGGGGATCTGAGGCGGGGAATCAGAGGTGGGGAAAGAGTGGAGAAAGAGAGGCAGGGAAGGAGGCAAGGAAATAGAGGTGGGAAATCAGAGGCGGGGAATCTGAGGCGGGGAATCATAGGCTGGGAAAGAGATGTGGGAAAAGAGAGGCAGAGAAGGAGGCACAAAAATAGTGGCAGGGAAAGAGAGGCGGGGAATCAGGGGTGGGGAATCAGAGGCGGGGAATCAGAGGCGGGGAATCAGAGGCGGGGAATCAGAGGCGGGGAAAGAGATGTGGGAAAAGAGAGGCAGAGAAGGAGGCACAAAAATAGTGGCAGGGAAAGAGAGGCGGGGAATCAGGGGCGAGGAATCAGAGGCGGGGAATCAGAGGCGGGGAATCAGAGGCGGAGAATCAGAGGCGGGGAATCAGAAGCGGGGAATCAGAGGGCGGAAAAGAGATGTGGGGAAAGAGAGGCAGGGAAAGAGGCGCGGAAATAGACGCAGGGAATCAGAGGCGGGGTATCAGATGTGGGGAATCAGAGGCGGGGAATCAGAGGCGGGGAAAGAGATGTGGGAAAAGAAAGGCAGAGAAGGAGGCACAAAAATAGTGGCAGGGAAAGAGAGGCGGGGAATCAGGGGCGAGGAATCAGAGGCGGGGAATCAGAGGCGGGGAATCAGAGGCGGAGAATCAGAGGCGGGGAATCAGAGGCGGGGAATCAGAGGCGGGGAAACAGAGGCGGGAAATCAGAGGCGGAGATCCAGAGGCAGGGAATCTGAGGCGGCGAATCTGAGTCGGGGAATCAGAGTCGGGGAATCAGAGTCGGGGAATCAGTGTCAGGGAATCAGAGTCGGGGAATCAGAGGTGGGGAATCAGAGGCGGGGAATCAGAGTCGGGGAATCAGAGGCAGGGAATCAGAGGCAGGGAATCAGAGGCGGGGAATCAGAGGCGGGGAATCAGAGGCGGGGAAAGAGATGTGGGAAAAGAGAGGCAGGGAAAGAGGCACAAAAATAGTGGCAGGGAAAGAGAGGCGGGGAATCAGGGGCGGGGAATCCGAGGCGGGGAATCAGAGGCGGGGAAAGAGATGTGGGGAAAGAGAGGCAGGGAAAGAGGCGCGGAAATAGACGCAGGGAAAGAGAGGCGGGGTATCAGATGTGGGGAATCTGAAGTGGAAAATCTGAGGCGGGGAATCAGAGTCGTGGTTTCAGAGGCGGGGAATCTGAGGCGGGGAATCAGAGGCGGGGAAAGAGATGTGGGAAAAGAGAGGCAGGGAAAGAGGCACAAAAATAGTGGCAGGGAAAGAGAGGCGGGGAATCAGGGGCGGGGAATGAGAGGCGGGGAATCAGATGCGTGGAATCTGAGGTGGGGAATCTGAGGCGGGGAATCAGAGGCGGGGAAAGAGATGTGGGAAAAGAGAGGCAGGGAAAGAGGCGCGGAAATAGACGCAGGGAAAGAGAGGCGGGGTATCAGATGTGGGGAATCCGAGGCGGGGAATCAGAGGCGGGGAAAGAGATGTGGAGAAAGAGAGGCAGGGAAAGAGGCGCGGAAATAGACGCAGGGAAAGAGAGGCGGGGTATCAGATGTGGGGAATCTGAAGGGTAAAATCTGAGGCGGGGAATCAGAGGCGTGGAAACCGAGGCGGGGCATCAGAGGCAGGAAAAGAGATGTGGGGAAAGAGAGGCCGGGAAAGAGGCACGGAAAGAGAGGTGGGAAATCAGAGGCGGTGAATCACAGGCGGGGAATCACAGGCGGGGAATCAGAGGCGGGGAAAGAGATGTGGGAAAAGAGAGGCAGAGAAGGAGGCACGAAAATAGTGGCAGGGAAAGAGAGGCGGGGAATCAGAGGCGGGGAATCAGAGGCGGGGAATCAGAGGCGGGGAATCAGAGGCGGGGAATCAGAGGCGGGGAATCAGAGGCGGGGAATCAGAGGCGGTGAATCACAGGCGGGGAATCGGAGGCGGGGAATCAGAGGCGGGGAAAGAGATGTGGGAAAAGAGAGGCAGAGAAGGAGGCACGAAAATAGTGGCAGGGAAAGAGAGGCGGGGAATCAGAGGCGTGGAATCAGAGGCGGGGAATCAGAGGCGGGGAATCAGAGGCGGGGAATCAGAGGCGGGGAATCAGAGGCGGGGAATCAGAGGCGGGGAATCAGAGGCGGGGAATCAGAGGCGGGGAATCAGAGGCGGGGAATCAGAGGCGGGGAATCAGAGGCGGGGAATCAGAGGCGGGGAATCAGAGGCGGGGAAGCAGAGGCGGGGAAGCAGAGGCGGGGAATCAGAGTCGGGGAATCAGAGGCGGGGAATTTGAGGTGGGGATTCTGAGGTGGGAAATCAGAGGCTGAGATTGAAAGGGGGAGAATCAGAAGGGGGAAAAGAAATGTGGGGAAAGAGAGGCATGGAAAGAGCCAGGGACTCTGAAGCAGGGAATCGGAGGCAGGGAAACAGAGTCGGAGAAACGGAGGCGGGGAATCAGAAGCGGGGAATCAGAGGGTGGAAAAGAGATGTGGGGAAAGAGAGGCAGGGAAAGAGAGGCAGGGAAAGAGTCGCGGAAATAGACGCAGGGAAAGAGAGGCGGAGTATCAGATGTGGGGAATTCAAGGCGGGGAATCAGAGGCGGGGAAAGAGATGTGGGGAAAGAGATGTGGGGAAAGAGAGGCAGGGAAAGAGGCGTGGAAATAGACGCAGGGAAAGAGAGGCAGGGTATCAGATGTGGGGGATCCGAGGCGGGGAATCAGAGGTGGGGAAAGAGATGTGGAGAAAGAGAGGCAGGGAAAGAGGCAAGGAAAGAGAGGCGGGGAAAGAGGCACGGAAATAGACGCAGGGAAAGAGAGGCGGAGTATCAGATGTGGGGAATTCAAGGCGGGGAATCAGAGGCGGGGAAAGAGATGTGGGGAAAGAGAGGCAGGGAAAGAGGCAAGGAAATAGAGGTGGGGAATCAGAGGCAGGGAATCAGAGGCGGAGATCCAGAGGCAGGGAATCTGAGGCGGCGAATCTGAGGCGGGGAATCAGAGGCGTGGAATCAGAGGGGGGAATAGAGATGTGGGAAAAGAGAGGCGGCGAAAGGGAGGCGGGGAAAGAGTCAGAGACTCTGAAACAGGGAATCGGAGTCGGGGAATCAGAGTCGGGGAATCAGAGTCGGGGAATCAGTGTCAGGGAATCAGAGTCGGGAAATCAGAGGTGGGGAATCAGAGGCGGGGAATCAGAGGCGGGGAACCACAGGCGGGGAATCAGAGGCTGAAATTAAAAGGGGGTGAATCAGAGGGGGGAAAAGAGATGTGGGGAAAGAAGGGCAGGGAAAGAGCCAGGGAAAGAGCCAGGGACTCTGAAGCAGGGAATCGGAGGCAGGGAATCAGAGTCGGAGAACGGAGGCGGGGAATCAGAGGCGGGGAATCAGAGGCGGGGAAGCAGAGGCGGGGAATCAGAGGCGGGGAATCAGAGGCGGGGAATCAGAGGCGGGGAATCTGAGGTGGGGATTCTGAGGCAGGGAATCTGAGGTGGGGAATCTGAGGTGGGGAATCCGAGGATGAGATTCAAAAGGAGAGAATCAGAAGGGGGAAAAGATATGTAGGGAAAGAGAGGCATGGAAAGAGCCAGGGACTCTGAAGCAGGGAATCGGAGGCAGGGAAACAGAGTCGGAGAACGGAGGCGGGGAATCAGAAGCGGGGAATCAGAGGGCGGAAAAGAGATGTGGGGAAAGAGAGGCAGGGAAAGAGGCGCGGAAATAGACGCAGGGAAAGAGAGGCGGGGTATCAGATGTGGGGAGTTCGAGGCGGGGAATCAGAGGCGGGGAAAGAGATGTGGGGAAAGAGAGGCAGGGAAAGAGGCGCGGAAATAGACGCAGGGAAAGAGAGGCGGGGTATCAGATGTGGGGAATCTGAAGTGGAAAATCTGAGGCGGGGAATCAGAGGCGTGGAATCCGAGGCGGGGCATCAGAGGCAGGAAAAGAGATGTGGGGAAAGAGAGGCCGGGAAAGAGGCACGGAAAGAGAGGCAGGAAATCAGAGGCGGTGAATCACAGGCGGGGAATCAGAGGCGGGGAATCAGAGGCGGGGAATCAGAGTCGTATTATCTGAGGCGGGGAATCGGAGGCAGGGAAACAGAGGCGGGGAAAGAGATGTGGGAAAAGAGAGGCAGAGAAGGAGGCACAAAAATAGTGGCAGAGAAAGAGAGGCGGGGAATCAGGGGCGGGGAATGAGAGGCGGGGAATCAGAGGCGTGCAATCAGAGGCGGGGAATCAGAGGCGGGGAATCAGAGTCATGGTATCAGAGGCGGGGAATCTGAGGCGGGGAATCTGAGGCGGGGAATCAGAGGCGGGGAAAGAGATGTGGGAAAAGAGAGGCAGGGAAAGAGGCGCGGAAATAGACGCAGGGAAAGAGAGGCGGGGTATCAGATGTGGGGAATCAGAGGCGGGGAATCAGAGGCGGGGAAAGAGATGTGGGAAAAGAGAGGCGGGGAAAGAGGCGCGGAAATAGACGCAGGGAAAGAGAGGCGGGGTATCAGATGTGGGGAATCTGAGGTGGAAAATCTGAGGCGGGGAATCAGAGGCGTGGAATCCGAGGCGGGGCATCAGAGGCAGGAAAAGAGATGTGGGGAAAGAGAGGCCGGGAAAGAGGCACGGAAAGAGAGGCAGGAAATCAGAGGCGGTGAATCACAGGCGGGGAATCAGAGGCGGGGAATCAGAGTCGTATTATCTGAGGCGGGGAATCGGAGGCAGGGAATCAGAGGCGGGGAAAGAGATGTGGGAAAAGAGAGGCAGAGAAGGAGGCACGAAAATAGTGGCAGGGAAAGAGAGGCAGGGAATCAGAGGCGGGGAATCAGAGGCGGGGAATCAGAGGCGGGGAATCAGAGGCGGGGAATCAGAGGCGGGAAATCAGAGGCGGGCAATCAGAGGCGGGGAAGCAGAGGCGGGGAAGCAGAGGCGGGGAAGCAGAGGCGGGGAAGCAGAGGCGGGGAAGCAGAGGTGGGGAATCAGAGTCGGGGAATCAGAGGCGGGGAATTTGAGGTGGGTATTCTGAGGTGGGAAATCAGAGGCTGAGATTGAAAGGGGGAGAATCAGAAGGGGGAAAAGAAATGTGGGGAAAGAGAGGCATGGAAAGAGCCAGGGACTCTGAAGCAGGGAATCGGAGGCAGGGAAACAGAGTCGGAGAAACGGAGGCGGGGAATCAGAAGCGGGGAATCAGAGGGTGGAAAAGAGATGTGGGGAAAGAGAGGCAGGGAAAGAGGTGCGGAAATAGACGCAGGGAAAGAGAGGCGGAGTATCAGATGTGGGGAATTCAAGGCGGGGAATCAGAGGCGGGGAAAGAGATGTGGGGAAAGAGATGTGGGGAAAGAGAGGCAGGGAAAGAGGCAAGGAAATAGAGGTGGGGAATCAGAGGCAGGGAATCAGAGGCGGAGATCCAGAGGCAGGGAATCTGAGGCGGGGAATCTGAGGCGGGGAATCAGAGGCGTGGAATCAGAGGGGGGAATAGAGATGTGGGAAAAGAGAGGCGGCGAAAGGGAGGCGGGGAAAGAGTCAGAGACTCTGAAACAGGGAATCGGAGTCGGGGAATCAGAGTCGGGGAATCAGAGTCGGGGAATCAGTGTCAGGGAATCAGAGTCGGGGAATCAGAGGTGGGGAATCAGAGGCGGGGAATCAGAGTCGGGGAATCAGAGGCAGGGAATCAGAGGCGGAGAATCAGAGGCGGGGAATCAGAGGCGGGGAATCAGAGGCGGGGAATCAGAGGCGGGGAATCAGAGGCGGGGAATCAGAGGCGGGGAATCAGAGGCGGGGAATTAGAGGTGGGGAATCAGAGTCGTCGTATCAGAAGCGGGGAATTTGAGGTGGAGAATCTGAGGCAGGGAATCAGAGGCGTGGAATCCGAGGCGGGGAATCAGAGGCAGGAAAAGAGATGTGGGGAAAGAGAGGCCGGGAAAGAGGCACGGAAAGAGAGGCGTGAAATCAGAGGCGAGGGATCAGAGGCGGGGAATCAGAGTCGTGGTTTCAGAGGCGGGGAATCTGAGGCGGGGAATCGGAGGCAGGGAAACAGAGTCAGGGAAACGGAAGCGGGGAATCAGAAGCGGGGAATCAGAGGGCGGAAAAGAGATGTGGGGAAAGAGAGGCAGGGAAAGAGGCGCGGAAATAGACGCAGGGAAAGAGAGGCGGGGTATCAGATGTGGGGTATCAGAGGCGGGGAAAGAGATGTGGGGAAAGAGAGGCAGGGAATCTGAGGCGGGGAATCAGAGGGGGGAATAGAGATGTGGGAAAAGAGAGGCGGCGAAAGGGAGGCGGGGAAAGAGTCAGAGACTCTGAAGCAGGGAATCGGAGTCGGGGAATCAGAGGCGGGGAATCAGAGGCGGGGAATCAGAGGCAGGGAATCAGAGGTGGGGAATCTGAGGTGGGGAATCAGAGGCGGGGAACCAGAGGCGGGGAATCAGAGGCTGAAATTAAAAGAGGGTGAATAAGAGGGGGGAAAAGAGATGTGGGGAAAGAAGGGCAGGGAAAGAGCCAGGGAAAGAGCCAGGGACTCTGAAGCAGGGAATCGGAGGCAGGGAATCAGAGGCAGGGAAACAGAGGAAGGGAATCAGAGTCGGAGAAATGGAGGCGGGGAATCAGAAGCGGAGAATCAGAGTCGTATTATATGAGGTGGGGAATCTGAGGTGGGGAATCAGAGGCGGGGAAAGAGATGTGGGAAAAGAGAGGCAGAGAAGGAGGCACGAAAATAGTGGCAGGGAAAGAGAGGCGGGGAATCAGAGGCGGGGAATCAGAGGCGGGGAATCAGAGGCGGGGAATCAGAGGCGGGGAATCAGAGGCGGGGAATCAGAGGCGGGGAAGCAGAGGCGGGGAATCAGAGGCGGGGAATCAGAGGCGGGGAATCAGAGGCGGGGAATCAGAGGCGGGGAATCAGAGGCGGGGAATCAGAGGCGGGGAATCAGAGGCGGGGAATCAGAGGCGGGGAATCAGAGGCGGGGAATCAGAGGCGGGGAATCAGAGGCGGGGAATCAGAGGCGGGGAATCAGAGGCGGGGAATCAGAGGCGGGGAATCAGAGGCGGGGAATCAGAGGCGGGGAATCAGAGGCAGAGAATCAGAGGCGGAGAATCAGAGGCGGGGAATCAGAGGCGGGGAATCAGAGGCGGGGAATCAGTGAGCGGAAATGAGATGTGGGAAAAGAGAGGCAGAGAAATAGGCACGAAAATAGTGGCAGGGAAAGAGAGGCGGGGTATCAGAGGCGGGGAACCAGAGGCGGGGAATCAGAGGCTGAAATTAAAAGAGGGTGAATCAGAGGGGGGAAAAGAGATGTGGGGAAAGAAGGGCAGGGAAAGAGCCAGGGAAAGAGCCAGGGACTCTGAAGCAGGGAATCGGAGGCAGGGAATCGGAGGCAGGGAAACAGAGGAAGGGAATAAGAGTCGGAAAAATGGAGGCATGGAATCAGAAGCGGGGAATCAGAAGAGGGGAATCAGAGGACGGAAAAGACATGTGGGGAAAGAGAGGCAGAGAAAGAGACGCGGGGTATCAGATGTTTGCAATCCGAGGCAGGGAATCAGAGGCGTGGAATCAGAGGCGGGGAATCAGAGGCGTGGAATCAGATGCGGGGAATCTGAGGCGGGGAATCAGAGGCGGTGATTCAGAGGGGGGAATAGAGATGTGGGGAAAGAAGGGCAGGGAAAGAGCCAGGGACTCTGAAGCAGGGAATCGGAGTAGGGGAATCAGAGTTGGGGAATCAGAGGCGGCGAATCAGAGGCGGCGAATCAGAGGCGGCGAATCAGAGGCGGGGAATCAGAGTCGGGGAATCAGAGGAGGGGAATCAGAGGCGGGGAATCAGAGGCGGGGAATCAGAGGAGGGGAATCAGAGGAGGGGAATCAGAGGCGGGGAATCAGAGTCGGGGAATCAGAGGAGGGGAATCTGAGGCAGGGAATCAGAGGCGTGGAATCCGAGGCGGGGAATCAGAGGCAGGAAAAGAGATGTGGGGAAAGAGAGGCCGGGAAAGAGGCACGGAAAGAGAGGCGTGAAATCAGAGGCGAGGGATCAGAGGCGGGGAATCAGAGTCGTGGTTTCAGAGGCGGGGAATCAGAGGCGGGGAATCAGAGGCGGGGTATCAGAGGGCGGAAAAGAGATGTAGGGAAAGAGAGGCAGAGAAAGAGGCGTGGAAATAGACGCAGTGAAAGAGAGGAGGGGTATCAGATGCGGGGAATCCGAGGCGGGGAATCAGAGGCTTGGACTCAGAGGAGGTGTATCAGAGGCGGAGAAAAGGCGGCGTGGAATCAGAGGTGGGGAATCAAGGGGGCAGAAATGAGGTGTGGGAAAAGAGAGGCAGAGAAGGAGGCATGAAAATAGTGGCAGGGAAAGAGAGGCAGGGAATCAGAGGCGGGGAATCAGAGGCGGGGAATCAGAGGCGGGGAATCAGAGGCGGGGAACCAGAGGCGGGGAACCAGAGGCGGGGAACCAGAGGCGGGGAATCAGAGGCGGGGAATTAGAGGTGGGGAATCTGAGGTGGGGAATCAAAGGCTGAGTTTCAAAGGGGGTGAATCAGAGGGGGGAAATGGGATGTGGGAAAAGAGAAGCCGGGAAAGAGCCAGAGACTCTGAAGCAGGGAATCGGAGGCGGGGAAACAGAGGCAGGGAATCAGAAGCGGGGAATCAGAGGGCGGAAAAGAGATGTGGGGAAAGAGAGGCAGAGAAAGAGGCGTGGAAATAGACGCAGGGAAAGAGAGGCGGGGTATCAGATGTGGGGGATCCGAGGCGGGGAATCAGAGGTGAAGAAAGAGATTTGGAGAAAGAGGCAGGGAAAGAGGCACGGAAAGAGAGGTGGGAAATCAGAGGCGGGGAATCAGAGGCGGGGAATCAGAGTCGTGGTATCAGAAGCGGGGAATTTGAGGTGGAGAATCTGAGGCGGGGAATCAGAGGCGTGGAATCCGAGGCGGGGAATCAGAGGCAGGAAAAGAGATGTGCGGAAAGAGAGGCCGGGAAAGAGGAACGGAAAGAGAGGCGGGAAATCAGAGGCGAGGAATCAGAGGCGGGGAATCAGAGTCGTGGTATCAGAGGCAGGGAATCTGAGGCGGGGAATTAGAGGCTGGGAAAGAGATGTGGGAAAAGAGAGGCAGAGAAGGAGGCACAAAAATAGTGGCAGAGAAAGAGAGGCGGGGAATCAGGGGCGAGGAATCAGAGGTGGGGAATCAGAGGCGGGGAATCAGAGGCAGGTAATCAGAGGCAGGGAATCTGAGGCAGGGAATCAGAGGCAGGGAATCTGAGGCAGGGAATCTGAGGCGGGGAATCTGAGGCGGGGAATCAGATGCAGGGAATCAGAGGCGGGGAATCAGAAGTGGGGAATCAGAGGTGGGTAATTAGAGGCGGGGAATCAGAGGCGGGGAATCAGAGGCGGGGAATCAGAGGCGTGGAATCAGAGGCGGGGAATCAGAGGCGGGGAATCAGAGGCGGGGAATCAGAGGCGGGGAATCAGAGGCGGGGAATCAGAGGCGGGGAATCAGAAGTGGGGAATCAGAGGTGGGTAATTAGAGGCGGGGAATCAGAGGCGGGGAATCAGAGGCGGGGAATCAGAGGCGTGGAATCAGAGGCGGGGAATCAGAGGCGGGGAATCAGAGGCGGGGAATCAGAGGCGGGGAATCAGAGGCGGGGAATCAGAGGCAGGGAATCAGAGGCGGGGAATCAGAGGTGGGGAAAGAGTGGAGAAAGAGAGGCAGGGAATCAGAGTCGGAGAAACGGAGGTGGGGAATCAGAAGCGGAGAAACAGAGGGCGGAAAACAGATGTGGGGAAAGAGAGGCAGAGAAAGAGGCGCGGAAATAGACGCAGGGAAAGAGAGGCAGGGTATCAGATGTGGGGGATCTGAGGCGGGGAATCAGAGGTGGGGAAAGAGTGGAGAAAGAGAGGCAGGGAAGGAGGCAAGGAAAGAGAGGCGGGGAAAGAGGCACGGAAAGAGAGGTGGGAAATCAGAGGCGGGGAATCTGAGGCGGGGAATCATAGGCTGGGAAAGAGATGTGGGAAAAGAGAGGCAGAGAAGGAGGCACAAAAATAGTGGCAGGGAAAGAGAGGCGGGGAATCAGGGGTGGGGAATCAGAGGCGGGGAATCAGAGGCGGGGAATCAGAGGCGGGGAATCAGAGGCGGGGAAAGAGATGTGGGAAAAGAGAGGCAGAGAAGGAGGCACAAAAATAGTGGCAGGGAAAGAGAGGCGGGGAATCAGGGGCGAGGAATCAGAGGCGGGGAATCAGAGGCGGGGAATCAGAGGCGGAGAATCAGAGGCGGGGAATCAGAAGCGGGGAATCAGAGGGCGGAAAAGAGATGTGGGGAAAGAGAGGCAGGGAAAGAGGCGCGGAAATAGACGCAGGGAAAGAGAGGCGGGGTATCAGATGTGGGGAATCCGAGGCGGGGAATCCGAGGCGGGGAATCAGAGGCGGGGAATCAGAGGCGGGGAATCAGAGGCGGGGAATCAGAGGCGGGGAATCAGAGGCGGGGAATCAGAGGCGGGGAATCAGAGGGGTGGAATCAGAGACGGGGAATCTGAGGTGGGGAATCTGAGGCGGGGAATCAGGCGGGGATTCAGAGGCGGGGATTCAGAGGGGGGAATAGAGATGTGGGAATGGAGAGGCGGGGAAAGAGCCAGGGACTGAAGCAGGGAATCGGAGTCGGGGAATCAGAGTCGGGGAATCAGAGTCGGGGAATCAGAGGCGGGGAATCAGAGGCGGGGAATCAGAGGCGGGGAATCAGAGGCGGGGAATAAGAGGCGGGGAATAAGAGGCGGGGAATCAGAGGCGGGGAATCAGAGGCGGGGAATCAGAGGCGGGGAATCAGAGGCGGGGAATCAGAGGCGGGGAATCAGAGGCGGGGAATCAGAGGCGGGGAATCAGAGGTGGGGAATCAGAGGCGGGGTATCAGAGGCGGGGAATCAGAGGGTGGAAAAGAGATGTGGGGAAAGAGAGGCAGAGAAAGAGGCATGGAAATAGACGCAGTGAAAGAGAGGAGGGGTATCAGATGCGGGGAATCCGAGGCGGGGAATCAGAGGCAGGAAAAGAGATGTGGGGAAAGAGAGGCCGGGAAAGAGGCACGGAAAGAGAGGCGGGAAATCAGAGGTGGGGTATCAGAGGCGAAGAATCAGAGGCGGGGAATCAGAGGCTTGGACTCAGAGGAGGTGTATCAGAGGCGGAGAAAAGGCGGCGTGGAATCAGAGGCGGGGAATCAGAGGCGGGGAATTTGAGGTGGGGAATAAGAGGCGGGGAATCAGAGGGCGGAAAAGAGATGTGGGGAAAGAGAGGCAGGGAAAGAGGCGCGGAAATAGACGCAGGGAAAGAGAGGCGGGGTATCAGATGTGGGGAATTCAAGGCGGGGAATCAGAGGTGGGGAATCAGAGTCGGGGAATCAGAGGTGGGGAATCAGAGTCGGGGAATAAGAGGCGGGGAATCAGAGGGCGGAAAAGAGATGTGGGGAAAGAGAAGCAGGGAAAGAGGCGCGGAAATAGACGCAGGGAAAGAGAGGCGGGGTATCAGATGTGGGGAATCCGAGGCGGGGAAAGAGATGTGGGGAAAGAGAGGCAGGGAAAGAGGCAAGGAAATAGAGGCAGGGGAATCAGAGGCGGGGAATCAGAGGCGGGGAATCAGAGGCGGGGAATCAGAGGCGGGGAATCAGAGGCGGGGAATCAGAGGCAGGGAATTAGTGGTAAGGAATCTGAGGTGGTGAATCAAAGGCTGAGATTCAAAGGGGTTGAATCAGAGGGGGGAAAAGAGATGTGGGGAAATAGAAGCCGGGAAAAAGCCAGAGACTCTGAAGCAGGGAATCGGAGGCAGGAAAACAGAGGCAGGGAATCAGAGTCGGAGAAACGGAGGTGGGGAATCAGAAGCGGAGAATCAGAGGGCGGAAAAGAAATGTGGGGAAAGAGAGGCAGAGAAAGAGGCGCGGAAATAGACGCAGGGAAAGAGAGGCAGGGTATCAGATGTGGGGGATCTGAGGCGGGGAATCAGAAGTGGGGAAAGAGATGTGGGGAAAGAGGCACGGAAAGAGAGGCGGGGAAAGAGGCACGGAAAGAGAGGCGGGGAAAGAGGCACGGAAAGAGAGGAGGGAAATCAGAGTCGTGGTATCAGAGGCGGGGAATCTGAGGTGGAAAATCTGAGGTGGGGAATCAGAGGCGTGGAATCCGAGGCGGGGCATCAGAGGCAGGAAAAGTGATGTGGGGAAAGAGAGGCCGGGAAAGAGGCACGGAAAGAGAGGCGGGAAATCAGAGGCGGTGAATCACAGGCGGGGAATCAGAGGCGGGGAATCAGAGTCGTATTATCTGAGGTGGGGAATCTGAGGCGGGGAATCAGAGGCGGGGAAAGAGATGTGGGAAAAGAGAGGCAGAGAAGGAGGCACGAAAACAGTGGCAGGGAAAGAGAGGTAGGGAATCAGAGGCGGGGAATCAGAGGCGGGGAATCAGAGGCGGGGAAGCAGAGGCGGGGAATCAGAGGCGGGGAATCAGAGGCGGGGAATCAGAGGGGGGAATAGAGATGTGGGAAAAGAGAGGCGGCGAAAGGGAGGCGGGGAAAGAGTCAGAGACTCTGAAGCAGGGAATTGGAGTCGAAGGAGGCGGGGAATCAGTGGCGGAGAATCAGAGGCAGGGAATCAGAGGCGGGGAATCAGAGGCGGGGAATCAGAGTCATGGTATCAGAGGCGGGGAATCTGAGGCGGGGAATCAGAGGCGGGGAAAGAGATGTGGGAAAAGAGAGGCAGGGAAAGAGGCGCGGAAATAGACGCAGGGAAAGAGAGGCGGGGTATCAGATGTGGGGAATCCGAGGCGGGGAATCAGAGGCGGGGAAAGAGATGTGGGGAAAGATAGGCAGGGAAAGAGGCGCGGAAATAGACGCAGGGAAAGAGAGGCGGGGTATCAGATGTGGGGAATCTGAGGTGGAAAATCTGAGGCGGGGAATCAGAGGCGTGGAATCCGAGGCGGGGCATCAGAGGCAGGAAAAGAGATGTGGGGAAAGAGAGGCCGGGAAAGGGGCACGGAAAGAGAGGCAGGAAATCAGAGGCGGTGAATCACAGGCGGGGAATAAGAGGCGGGGAATCAGAGTCGTATTATCTGAGGCGGGGAATCGGAGGCAGGGAATCAGAGGCGGGGAATCAGAGGCGGGGAATCAGAGGCGGGGAATCAGAGGCGGGGAATCAGAGGCGGGGAATCAGAGGCGGGAAATCAGAGGCGGGAAATCAGAGGCGGGGAATCAGAGGCGGGGAATCAGAGGCGGGAAATCAGATGCGGGGAAGCAGAGGCGGGGAAGCAGAGGCGGGGAAGCAGAGGCGGGGTATCAGAGGCAGGGAATCAGAGGCGGGGAATTTGAGGTGGGGATTCTGAGGTGGGAAATCAGAGGCTGAGATTGAAAGGGGGAGAATCAGAAGGGGGAAAAGAAATGTGGGGAAAGAGAGGCATGGAAAGAGCCAGGGACTCTGAAGCAGGGAATCGGAGGCAGGGAAACAGAGTCGGAGAAACGGAGGCGGGGAATCAGAAGCGGGGAATCAGAGGGTGGAAAAGAGATGTGGGGAAAGAGAGGCAGGGAAAGAGGCGCGGAAATAGACGCAGGGAAAGAGAGGCGGAGTATCAGATGTGGGGAATTCAAGGCGGGGAATCAGAGGCGGGGAAAGGGATGTGGGGAAAGAGAGGCAGGGAAAGAGGCAAGGAAATAGAGGTGGGGAAGCAGAGGCAGGGAATCAGAGGCGGAGATCCAGAGGCAGGGAATCTGAGGCGGGGAATCTGAGGCGGGGAATCAGAGGCGTGGAATCAGAGGCGTGGAATCAGAGGGGGGAATAGAGATGTGGGAAAAGAGAGGCGGCGAAAGGGAGGCGGGGAAAGAGTCAGAGACTCTGAAACAGGGAATCGGAGTCGGGTAATCAGAGTCGGGGAATCAGAGTCGGGGAATCAGAGTCGGGGAATCAGTGTCGGGGAATCAGAGTCGGGGAATCAGAGGTGGGGAATCAGAGGCGGGGAATCAGAGTCGGGGAATCAGAGGCGGGGAATCAGTGGCGGAGAATCAGAGGCGGGGAATCAGTGGGCGGAAATGAGATGTGGGAAAAGAGAGGCAGAGAAAGAGGCACGAAAATAGTGGCAGGGAAAGAGAGGCGGGGAATCAGAGGCGGGGAACCACAGGCGGGGAATCAGAGGCTGAAATTAAAAGGGGGTGAATCAGAGGGGGGAAAAGAGATGTGGGGAAAGAAGGGCAGGGAAAGAGCCAGGGAAAGAGCCAGGGACTCTGAAGCAGGGAATCGGAGGCAGGGAAACAGAGGAAGGAAATCAGAGTCGGAGAAATGGAGGCGGGGAATCAGAGGCGGGGAATCAGAGGCGGGGAAGCAGAGGCGGGGAATCAGAGGCGGGGAATCAGAGGCGGGGAATCAGAGGCGGGGAATCAGAGGCGGGGAATCTGAGGTGGGGATTCTGAGGCAGGGAATCTGAGGTGGGGAATCTGAGGTGGGGAATCCGAGGCTGAGATTCAAAGGGAGAGAATCAGAAGGGGGAAAAGATATGTAGGGAAAGAGAGGCATGGAAAGAGCCAGGGACTCTGAAGCAGGGAATCGGAGGCAGGGAAACAGAGTCGGAGAACAGAGGCGGGGAATCAGAAGCGGGGAATCAGAGGGCGGAAAAGAGATGTGGGGAAAGAGAGGCAGGGAAAGAGACGAGGAAATAGACGCAGGGAAAGAGAGGCGGGGTATCAGATGTGGGGAATTCAAGGCGGGGAAAGAGATGTAGGGAAAGAGAGGCAGGGAAAGAGGCAAGGAAATAGAGGCGGGGAATCAGAGGTGGGGATTCAGAGGCAGGGAATCAGAGGGGGGGAATCAGAGGCAGGGAATCTGAGGCAGGGAATCTGAGGTGGGGAGTCTGTCGGGGAATCAGAGGCGTCGAATCAGAGGGGGGAATAGAGATGTGGGAAAAGAGAGGCGGCGAAAGCGAGGCGGGGAAAGAGTCAGAGACTCTGAAGCAGGGAATCGGAGTCGGGGAATCAGAGTCGGGGAATCAGAGGCGGGGAATCAGAGGCAGGGAATCAGAGGCAGGGAATCAGAGGCAGGGAATCAGAGGCGGGGAATCAGAGGCGGGGAATCAGAGGCGGGGAATCAGAGGCGGGGAATCAGAGGAGGGGAATCAGAGGCGGGGAATCAGTGGGCGGAAATGAGATGTGGGAAAAACAGAGGCGGGGAATCAGAGGCGGGGAATCAGAGGCGGGGAATCAGAGGCGGGGAATCAGAGGCGGGGAATCAGAGGCGGGGAATCAGAGGCGGGGAAGCAGAGGCGGGGAAGCAGAGGCGGGGAAGCAGAGGCGGGGAAGCAGAGGCAGGGAATCTGAGGTGGGGAATCAGAGGCTGAGATTCAAAGGGGGAGAATCAGAAGGGGGAAAAGAAATGTAGGGAAAGAGAGGCATGGAAAGAGCCAGGGACTCTGAAGCAGGGAATCGGAGGCAGGGAAACAGAGTCGGAGAAACGGAGGCGGGGAATCAGAAGTGGGGAATCAGAGGGCGGAAAAGAGATGTGGGGAAAGAGAGGCATGGAAAGAGGCGCGGAAATGGACGCAGGGAAAGAGAGGCGGGGTATCAGATGTGGGGAATTCAAGGCGGGGAATCAGAGGCGGGGAAAGAGATGTGGGGAAAGAGAGGCAGGGAAAGAGGCAAGGAAATAGAGGCGGGGAATCAGAGGTGGGGAATCAGAGGCGGGGAATCAGAGGCAGGGAATCTGAGGCGGGGAATCTGAGGCGGGGAATCAGAGGCTGGGAAAGACATGTTGGAAAAGAGAGGCAGAGAAGGAGGCACAAAAATAGTGGCAGGGAAAGAGAGGCGGGGAATCAGGGGCGGGGAATCAGAGGCGGGGAATCAGAGGCATGGAATCAGAGGCGGGGAATCAGAGGCGGGGAATCAGAGTCATGGTATCAGAGGCGGGGAATCTGAGGCGGGGAATCAGAGGCGGGGAAAGAGATGTGGGAAAAGAGAGGCAGGGAAAGAGGCGCGGAAATAGACGCAGGGAAAGAGAGGCGGGGTATCAGCTGTGGGGAATCCGAGGCGGGGAATCAGAGGCGGGGAAAGAGATGTGGGGAAAGATAGGCAGGGAAAGAGGCGCGGAAATAGACGCAGGAAAAGAGAGGCGGGGTATCAGATGTGGGGAATCTGAGGTGGAAAATCTGAGGCGGGGAATCAGAGGCAGGAAAAGAGATGTGGGGAAAGAGAGGCCGGGAAAGGGGCACGGAAAGAGAGGCAGGAAATCAGAGGCGGTGAATCACAGGCGGGGAATCAGAGGCGGGGAATCAGAGTCGTATTATCTGAGGCGGGGAATCGGAGGCAGGGAATCAGAGGCGGGGAATCAGAGGCGGGGAATCAGAGGCGGGGAATCAGAGGCGGGGAATCAGAGGCGGGAAATCAGAGGCGGGAAATCAGAGGCGGGAAATCAGAGGCGGGAAATCAGAGGCGGGGAATCAGAGGCGGGGAATCAGAGGCGGGGAATCAGAGGCGGGGAATCAGAGGCGGGGAAGCAGAGGCGGGGAAGCAGAGGCAGGGAATCAGAGGCGGGGAATTTGAGGTGGGGATTCTGAGGTGGGAAATCAGAGGCTGAGATTGAAAGGGGGAGAATCAGAAGGGGGAAAAGAAATGTGGGGAAAGAGAGGCATGGAAAGAGCCAGGGACTCTGAAGCAGGGAATCGGAGGCAGGGAAACAGAGTCGGAGAAACGGAGGCGGGGAATCAGAAGCGGGGAATCAGAGGGTGGAAAAGAGATGTGGGGAAAGAGAGGCAGGGAAAGAGGCGCGGAAATAGACGCAGGGAAAGAGAGGCGGAGTATCAGATGTGGGGAATTCAAGGCGGGGAATCAGAGGCGGGGAAAGGGATGTGGGGAAAGAGAGGCAGGGAAAGAGGCAAGGAAATAGAGGTGGGGAAGCAGAGGCAGGGAATCAGAGGCGGAGATCCAGAGGCAGGGAATCTGAGGCGGGGAATCTGAGGCGGGGAATCAGAGGCGTGGAATCAGAGGCGTGGAATCAGAGGGGGGAATAGAGATGTGGGAAAAGAGAGGCGGCGAAAGGGAGGCGGGGAAAGAGTCAGAGACTCTGAAACAGGGAATCGGAGTCGGGTAATCAGAGTCGGGGAATCAGAGTCGGGGAATCAGTGTCAGGGAATCAGAGTCGGGGAATCAGAGGCGGGGAATCAGAGGTGGGGAATCAGAGGCGGTGAATCAGAGGCGGGGAATCAGAGGCGGGGAATCAGAGGCGGGGAATCAGAGGCGGGGAATCAGAGGCGGAGAATCAGAGGCGGGGAATCAGTGGGCGGAAATGAGATGTGGGAAAAGAGAGGCAGAGAAAGAGGCACGAAAATAGTGGCAGGGAAAGAGAGGCGGGGAATCAGAGGCGGGGAACCACAGGCGGGGAATCAGAGGCTGAAATTAAAAGGGGGTGAATCAGAGGGGGGAAAAGAGATGTGGGGAAAGAAGGGCAGGGAAAGAGCCAGGGAAAGAGCCAGGGAAAGAGCCAGGGAAAGAGCCAGGGACTCTGAAGCAGGGAATCGGAGGCAGGGAAACAGAGGAAGGAAATCAGAGTGGGAGAAATGGAGGCGGGGAATCAGAGGCGGGGAAGCAGAGGCGGGGAAGCAGAGGCGGGGAATCAGAGGCGGGGAATCAGAGGCGGGGAATCAGAGGCGGGGAATCTGAGGTGGGGATTCTGAGGCAGGGAATCTGAGGTGGGGAATCTGAGGTGGGGAATCCGAGGCTGAGATTCAAAGGGAGAGAATCAGAAGGGGGAAAAGATATGTAGGGAAAGAGAGGCATGGAAAGAGCCAGGGACTCTGAAGCAGGGAATCGGAGGCAGGGAAACAGAGTCGGAGAACAGAGGCGGGGAATCAGAAGCGGGGAATC